>NC_091295.1:13456737-13681737 GCF_038502225.1 Cherax quadricarinatus
GAGAGATAGAGAGATAGATAGATAGAGAGATAGATAGATAGAGAGAGAGAGAGAGAGAGAGAGAGAGAGAGAGAGAGAGAGAGAGAGAGAGAGAGATAGAGAGATAGAGAGATAGAGAGAGATAGAGAGAGATAGAGAGAGACAGAGAGATAGAGAGAGAGACAGAGAGACAGAGAGACAGAGAGACAGAGAGACAGAGAGACAGAGAGACAGAGAGACAGAGAGACAGAGAGACAGAGAGACAGAGAGACAGAGAGACAGAGAGACAGAGAGACAGAGAGACAGAGAGACAGAGAGACAGAGAGACAGAGAGACAGAGACAGAGAGACAGAGAGACAGAGAGACAGAGAGACAGAGAGACAGAGAGACAGAGAGACAGAGAGACAGAGAGACAGAGAGACAGAGAGACAGAGAGACAGAGAGACAGAGAGACAGAGAGACAGAGAGACAGAGAGACAGAGAGACAGAGAGACAGAGAGACAGAGAGACAGAGAGACAGAGAGATAGAGAGACAGAGAGATAGAGAGACAGAGAGACAGAGAGATACAGAGATAGAGATACAGAGATAGAGAGAGATACAGAGATAGAGAGAGATACAGAGATAGAGAGAGATACAGAGATAGAGAGAGATACAGAGATAGAGAGAGATACAGAGATAGAGAGAGATACAGAGAGAGATAGATACAGAGAGAGATACAGAGAGAGATACAAAGAGACAGCCACATTCGGTCAGCCAGTCAGCCAACTACCCACCCACCCATCCAGCCAGCCACCCATCCAGCCAGCCACCCACCCACCCAGCCAGCCACCCACCCAGCCAGCCACTCACCCAGCCAGCCACCCACCCGGCCAACCACAGACCCGGCCACCCAGCCAGCCAGCCGGATACGTATTACACACGTTCCAGAGTTGTTTCTCTTTACTTAGGGTATAGGTTACACAACATTCTGGCAGGATGACACTACCAGTGGTATTCTCCCATTCCACTGTGTCGACAATACATAAAGATAATAGTAACATATGATACTGTATGCGATGTAAAATTTACAATACATATCACTACCATGTATACATTATATACAGTACATAAATAATTAAAATACAACAATAGAAGTAAATTATGGTAAAAAGAATGAAATAATGATTGTACATTACATTACAGTATTATGTAGGTAGTTTATATAGGAAAGGTTTGACATTATGCCCTACCCAATATGTCGGCAATTTTCAAAGGTTCGACTTGCGTCCATTTCGACTTACGACCAGTTGGTCGGAACCAAGCTTGGTCGTAAGTCGGATGGTAGGTGTATACATTTTTTCAACATTTGAAAGTATGTAAAAAAGTAGACCTTTTTGTGTTTTTACATTTGAAAATGTGTAAAAAAAACTTTGATCTACTTTTGGAGCACTGCACACGTGAACGTAGATCTGCTTGGACCATTTACGGGTTAAATATTCTATGGAGAGGAAGAATAGATATTGGAGTCATCCCACAGTCACTAAAAACAACAAATATAGCCCCATTCCACAAAGGTGGCTCTCAAGAAATTACGTACAAAGAATTAGACTGATCACACTAATGTCCTGCATCATAAAAAATCACTGAAAGGGTTCTAAGAAGCAAGATTGCCAACCACTTGGATACACATCAATTGCACACCCAAGGGCAACATGGGTTTAGAGCAGGTCACTCCTGCCTCTCACAACTAATGGGCCACTATGAAATGGTCTTGGATGCACTGGAGGACAAACAAAATGCTGATGTAGTATACAGACTTTGCGAAAGCAGTCGACATGTGTGATCATGGTATAATAGCACACAAAATGTATGATAAACAAATAACATGAAAAGTGGGTAGATGGATCTGTAACTTCCGAACAGATAAAACAGAGTAATAATCAGAGGCACCTACACTGAAAAGCTGTTCCACAAGATACAGTACTTGCTTCCATCCTGTTCCTCATATCTGACAGATGTAAGCCACAGCACCATGTCCTCCTTTGCTGACAATACCAGAATTTGCATGACAGTGTCATCTATCGGGGACACTGCAGACCTTCAAGCAGACATTTACCAAGTCTTTAAATGGGCCTCAGAAGACAATTTGAAGTTCAATGAACACAAGTTTCAATACTCCGCCATGGAAAACTCAAGGAAACAAAAATTGGATCGGAGTACAAAAATTCCAACCACATAATAGAGCAAAAAAAAAAACTAGTGTGAAGGACCTCGGAGTGATAATGTCAAAAGAATCTCACATTCAAGGATCACAACAATATCTCTACCACATTTGCTAGGAAAATGATAGGTTGGATAATGAGAACCTTCAAAACTAGG
The DNA here is from genome assembly GCF_038502225.1 of Cherax quadricarinatus. Lineage (NCBI taxonomy): Eukaryota > Metazoa > Arthropoda > Malacostraca > Decapoda > Parastacidae > Cherax > Cherax quadricarinatus. The sequence goes on from NC_091295.1 coordinate 13,459,076, forward strand.
GATGCGAAGCCTTCAAATCGCTTCTCTCTAGGCTGGAATATTGCTGTATAAAAATGGCCTCTTTCAAGGCAGGCAAAACTGCAGAACTGGAGAATATACAGAGAACTTTCACTGCATGTACAAGTACAATAAAGCAACTAAATTACTGGGAATGACAGAAGTCCCTTGACCTGTACTCCTTAGAATGCAGGTGAGAAAGATACATGATAATATACACTTGGAAAATCTGAAGAGGGACTAGTTCTAAATCTGCATATGGAAATCACTCCCTACTAAAGCCAAAGACTTGGCAGTGTGACATCCCCCACCCCCAATGAAAAGCAGGGGAGCCATGAGTACACTAAGTGACAACACAGTAAGTGTCAGGGGCCCAGAACTGTTCAACTGCCTCTCAGCATATAGAAGATAGATTACCAATAGACCCCTGGCTGTCTTCAAGAGGGTGCTGGACAGGCAACTGACGTCAGGTCCAATCAGGCTGTGGTTTGTATGTCTGTTTGTATGCAGCCAGCAGTAACAGTCCAGTTGATCAGGCCCTGATCCACTGCGAGACCTGGTTATGGATCGGGGGCGTTGACCTCCGGACCACCCTCCAGGTATAGAGTACTTGGGCCAATTATCATCAACCTGACAACTTTGTCTGAAGGATCTTGATATTCACAATACCATATGTAGTCATACACTGAAGGAGGGAATACCAGAGACAGTACTGCTGAGAAACTACACATCACTGATAAAGTAATGGTGGGATTATTGCACAAAAATACTCTACACTAATCCCACTCATTTCTTGATTTGTTTACAACAGAGTTATTACAATTCTGAGTCACATCAATACACTGAAAAATGTACACAAGTATGTAACTTCCAGTATACAAGAGACTAGCAAACCTCAGACATGGGTATATTTGTACGAGATGAAATAGTGTTACTTAAGACCAGAGTTTACACCCTCATTATCTAAATATCCCTACACCTAGACATTTCATTGATTATTTAAAAGTACGCACAGCCTTTAGTAACTCACCGAGGTACAGTAATTATAAACGTGTGTATAAAGTTGCATGTAGCGAGGTCTCGACATTTCTTGACTATTGTAGACCTGTAGAATAACAAGGAACAACAGTTACAACACAATTTTTTTTACATTATTGAAAATTTCGTCAAATAAAATTGGAAAGTCAATATATCAGTCATCAAAAGTTCAAATTTTTTTTACAATGATCGGTCAACAATATTGAAATAAAATTATAATCCCACACCTACCCCCCAACAGCAGCTTAACAGTTACTGGCAACATCTTAAGTCTTTTAAACGTCTACCACAACATTCTTCATGTTGCTCTCAAATGCCAACATCCCTATACATAAATAGACCACTCATGGGAAATAAACTTGTGATGACGTTTCGGTCTGACTCGTAATGATGTGATCTTGCAAAACCACAACAATCCCACTCATCCTTCAGAGTGCAAGCACTGTGCACTCCCTATCCAAAATACTTTTGTACATAAAAGCCAATGGAATCTGTCAATGGTAAAGAATTTAAAAAAATAAAAGTTGTCAATAATTCTTTGTGACAGGACATTTAACAATCTTGCAATTTTCTTTCCCACTTATTCTATCAATTGCCTGTTTTGCAAAAGTTGCAGGAAAATCTACTGTTCACTTCATTCAATATCCCTTTAAACCCTGACAATGTTGCAAGTTGAAAATTAATCATCTGAAATGACACCAAAAATGAGAAATTTGATGGAAAACTTACAGAATTACACATGCACAAAGTTGGCAGTCTAAGCACAATTTATGCATTAGTGACTTCACCAAATCTAATTCAACCTATTTCTAAGCTATTTCGCTAGTATGCCTTCCATTCCATAAACTACAGTGGACCCCCGGTTATCGGCCGGTTCTGTTATCGGCCAACTCAGTGATCAGCTGGTTTTTCAGTGCCCAGTTATTGGCCGTTAATTCTGTGATCAGCCGTCTGGGACGTGTCCATCTGCCGGTTCGAGCTGCTTGCGCGTCAGTTTGCCTCTCTCTCGGTGGCCGAGGAAGCTTCTGTTCACAAATCCAAACATTTTTGCTTATTTCCCATTGTAGTTTGTATTATTTTTGCAGTAAAACTGTGAAATAAGTAACCATGGCTCCAAAGGAAGTTCCTGTGGTAAAGAAAGTGAGAAACACCATGGAATTTAAGTGTGAAGTGATAGAAAAGTTTGAGAGTGGTACGAGGAAGCTGGAACTTGCAAGGATGAACAGCAAGAATAAATCAACAATTACATCCATCGGCAAAGAAAGAACAAATCAAGGATGCTAATGTTGCAAAAGGAGCAACTTTTCGAACTAAACAAAGGCCACCAATAATGGAGAGATGGAAAAGTTATTATTGTGGATTAAGGAAAAAGAATTAGTGGGAGACATTGTGGAGTTGATTATCTGTGAGAAGGGAAAGCAGTTGCATGAGGATCTTGCAAAGCAAATGCCTGGAACAAGTGCTGCAGTTTGTGAATTCAGATCCAGCAAGGATGATTTGATAGATTTTAAGAAGCGTAGTGGCATATACAGTGCTGTAAGGCATGGTGAGGCTGCAAGTTCTGACAAATGTGCAGCTGAAAAATTCGTGCAGGAATTCCAGGGGTACACAGAGGCTGAAGGATTCAAACCCCAACAAGCGTTCAATTGTGACAAAACAGGCCTGTTTTGGAAGAAAATGTCAAACAGAGCCTACATTACTCAGAAGGAAAAGGCACTTCCAGGACACAAGCCTATGAAAGACAGGCTTACTCCTTTGTTGTGTGGTAAAGCTAGTGGGGCTTTTAAAGTGAAGCCTTGACTCATCACTCAGAAAATCCCAGTGTTCAAGAAAAACAATGTCCTGAAGAAAAGACTGTGTATGATATGGAAAGCTAATCATAAGGCATGGGTCACAAGGCAAATTTTCAGAGTGGGTTATTGATGTGTTTGGCCCCAGTGTGAAAAAATACCTCCTGGAAAATAAATTGCCACTCAAGTGCCTCCTGGTACTGGGCAATGGTTCTGCACATCCTCCAGACCTGAAAGACCAAGTGATTAGGGACTTAAATTTTATAGAAGTGAAGTTCTTGCCTCCTAACACCACTCCTTTCCCCCAGCCCACGGACCAGCAGGTCATTTCAAACTTCAAAAAACTCTACACAAAAAAAGCAGTGTTTCAAAAGCGCTTCGAAGCTCGGTTGACCCTAAGAGAGTTCTGGAGGAATCACTTCACTATCCTCCAATGCATAAGCCTTATAGGTAAGGCTTGGGAGGGAGTGACTTCCAGGACTTTGAACTCTGCTTGGAGAAAACTGTGGCCAGATTGTATCCGAGAGAGGGATTTTGAAGAGTGAGGCTGACCCTGACCCTGCCGACCCTGTGGACTATTGTGGCACTGGGAAAGTCCCTGGGGTTGGAGGTGAGTGGCGAGGATGTTGAAGAGTTGGTGGAGGACCACAGGGAAGAGCTAACCACTAAAGAGCTGCAAGAGCTTCAACTTGAACAGCAACAAGCTGCAGCTGAGGAACTTGCTTCAGAGGAGGAGGAAGAGGGAATGAAGGATGTACCTTCTTCATTAAGAACATTTGTGCAAAGTGGAATGATGTGCAAAATTTTGTTGAGAAGTACCACACTGACAAAGCTGAAACAAGCCATATCTGCAACATGTTTAGTGACAAAACCCTGTCCCACTTCAAGGGAATCTTAACCCTTTCAGGGTCGACAGGCCCTCTCAGTGAGGACTTGATCTCAGGGTCGGCCAAATTTCAAAAAAAAAAAAAATAATTTTTTATTATGAAGATAGAGAATCTTTTCCCAATCATAATGACACCAAAAGTATGAAATTTGATGGAAAACTTACAGAATTATGCTCTCGCAGTTAGCAGTCTCAACGCTGTTTACGCATTGGCTATTTTGCCCACTTTGAGCCCTATTTACGGCCAATTCCAGTGTACTTGTCGACAAAAATCATAACTATTTCGCTAGAACTTCATTTTTTCTATTGAATGAGTACAAGAAACCACCCATTTCCCGATTTCAACTATACAATAAAGTGGTCAGAATTGAGCAATTTTGCCAATTTCACACAAATTTCAAAAGATGCCAATTTCCGAATAGGGCCCAGAATAAACAAGAGACATTCCTGGCACTAAAATAGCATTTCCTCTGTTCATTAGTCACGTCCCCATGCCCCTATTACATTCTTTTGCTTTCCACTTTGAATTTTTATTCTCACAAAAAAATAGATTTACTGTTATGCAGACTACTGCATTGGTGTAGAAATGGTATAAATAATATCAGTGCACTTGTGAAAGAATATTAGACTCACCAGTTGACGTGTATTGGACGCATAGCATGATTTGTTTACTTTTAAACTTTGGTAAAAATCGAACATTTCTGCTAATTTGAGCGCAATTTCAAGGTACTTTTCATTGTAAAACCAGTCAAAATCAACTCAATTTCTGTAATATGTCTACCATTCTATAAAATGAGACCAGGAAAACTAGAATACAACAATAAATACCATACGAAAATACAGTGCTATATCGCTGTTTTAATCAAAAAACATGGTCAAAGTTTTTTTTTTCTCATTACGCACTGTGTGCTGCAGGATTTTTTTTATACCGCACACACTGACCACAGACCCATTCTTTCATATGTAGGCCTACTCTCAGTAGTAGTACCAGTTCCTAGTAACCAGTTCCTAGTAACCAGTTCCTAGTAACCAGTTACCAGTAACCAGTGTACCAGTAGATGACTCACTACCAACCGTCTGCGTGAATCACTGACTGATTATTCATATTGCTGCTGACCATAGCAGGATTTCAAACACCCGTCACCCGTAGGCACTTTGAGAGTCAGTCGAAGATAGAGAGCAGAGAGAGGCAGGTCGGCTGTTGGTGCTTTCCCATACTTTCCGTTATATTACACATACTACCAGCCTACTTGAGTATTCTTACCCATCCACGTTATCGAAAACCCACAGGAGGAGCAAGAAATAGAGTAGACACCAGGAACATCTGTAGAGGGAGGAGAGGTATGAACGAGATGAGTGCGAAGAGTGTTAGTCTGGTGGAAGGTAAGCTTGATGTCTAAGGGACTAACACACTTCGCACTAATCTCGTTCATACCTCTCCTCCCTCTACAGATGTTCCTGGTGTCTACTCTATTTCTTGCTCCTCCTGTCCTCTTCAATACTTCGGAGAAACTGGTCGATCTCTTTCTGACAGACTTAGGGAGCACAAAAATAGTGTTAGGCTTGCCGACACTAACAATGCTCTTTTCTGTCACGTCAGAGATCATAGCCATCCTACTGACTGGTCTTCTGCTAAAACTGTCTTCCCTACTTCCAACTCAAACAGTCGCAGTCTAGTTGAATCCTCTCTAATACACAACTTTCCTTGTATGAACCTTAGCCCTGGCTTTGTCTCTGTAGATGCCTTCCTCTCCCACTACATTGTAAAATGCTCCAAACTTCAGAAGACCCGTGACTTAACCTGACTCCTCATTTTTTCTTCTTTTTCTTCTTCTCCCTCTTCCCCTTTCCTCTTTCCTTTTCTCCTCTGGGTTGTCTTTCTCTCTTCTGTCTTGTGTTTCTGTTCCTTCTTCATTTATTTCACCACTTCCCCTTTCACGCACCTCTGTGCACTTGCTCTCCCTCTGTGGGCACCTAGCTCTCTTGCAGTGCTCCCCTTCCTTTGTATTTGATTGGCTCGTCCTCCTTATTCCCCACTTCTACCACTACCTCTTCTACTACTACTACTACTACTATTACTACTACTACTGATGAAATTAAGACATGTGCGGCGTCTGGTTGTCTTTGTTGTGGACGTTTCGCCATCCATTGGCTGGCTGGATGGCGAAACGTCTACGATAGGGATGCCCGGGTGTTGCGCATGTGTCTTAATTTCATCTTGTCGGTATTATATACCATTCTTGAACTACTACTACTACCACCACATCTTCCTGCCTATATATAGCCGTCCTGCCCCACTTCTAGTTAGTGCGACTTTCTAAATGGTCCAAGTCGGACGGAAACATCGTCGTAAGCTTCTCTCTTTTATGTGCGGGTTATTTGTGTAACCTTCCAAACACTAATTCCTCCTCCTTTCCTCATCCCTATCTTCCAGAAATCAGCATCAGCCTTCAATAAAGGTAAGTAATATTTATATAACTGTTACAATTTTTTTTTTTTTTTAATATTTGTCTAGAACGGATTAATTGTATTTACATTAATTCTTATGGGAAATATTAATTCGGTTTTCGGCCATTTCGGTTTTCAGCCATTTCAGTTTTCGGCCATTTCGGTTTTCGGCCGACCTTTTGGAACGGATTACAGCCAATAACCGAGGGTAGACTATACAAGGCTTCCCATTCAACTTTCAAAACTACTCTTAACCCTTTCAGGGTCCAGAGGCCAAATTTCAAAGTGCGCACCATGGTCATAATTTTCAAAAAATAATTGTTATTTTTTCGTATGAAATGTTAGAGAATCTTTTTCTGAAGGTAATAAAACAAAAAGTATGAAATTTGATGGAAAATTTATGAAATTATGCTCTCGTGAATTTTTGTGTGTTGGCGATATTTACGTATCGGCGATTTTGCCGACTTTGACTCCCATTTTAGGCCAATTACATTATTCCAGTAGACCAAATTCTTAGCTATTTCACTAGTATTACTTCTATTCTATCAATTAAGCACAAGAAATCGCTAGGTCAACTGTTTCAACTACAAAATAAAGTGATTGGAAATTAGTAATTTGTCCAATTTAATGCAAAGTTCAAAATACAGTGGACCCCCGCATAACGATTACCTCCAAATGCGACCAATTATGTAAGTGTATTTATGTAAGTGCGTTTGTACGTGTATGTTTGGGGGTCTGAAAGGAATAATCTACTTCACAATATTCCTTATGGGAATAAATTCGGTCAGTACTGGCACCTGAACATACTTCTGGAGTGAAAAAATATCGTTAACCGGGGGTCCACTGTACAATGGTCCCTCGCTTTTCGTAGTTCTCGGCAATCGTAAATTTCGCCAATCATAGGGGTATTTTTGTATAAACATGGGCTCGCTTTTCATAGGTTGACTCGCGAGTCGTAGTTCGTCCGGGACACGTACCCACGGTGTGAGCCGTGGCAGCAGCCAGTCTGGCACTGTTTACCAGTGAGCGAAGGTCCCCTCACGTGCTCCAGCGAAATATTTCATAATATTCCATTTATTTTAGTGCTTGCAAGTACTAAATAAGCTACCATGGCTCCAAAGAAAGCTCCTAGTGCCAAGCCTGTGGTAAAGAAGGTGAGAAATACGATTTAATTTAAGAAAACCATCATTGAACAATATGAAAGTGGTACAAGTGTGGCTGAACTGTCCAGGATGTATAAGAAACCCTACACAACCTTATGTTCCACAGTGGCCAAGAAAAAGGAAATAAAGGATGCTGTTGTTGCAAAGGGAGTAACTATGCTGACAAAAATGAGATCACCAGTACTAGAAGAGGTTGAGAAGTTATTATTGGAAAACCTGGAGACAGAGAAATTCAGCACCCTCATTCCCAACACCGTTACCTGGCTAAGATACGTTGATGATATATTGGTTTTCTATCCGAGACGTCTCAATATCCAGGCCCTTCTCAACAAGATCAATGCAGTTGAACCATCAATAAAGTTTACACTTGAACTCGAAAATGATGGCAAACTTCCTTTCCTCGACGTTCTACTGTGCAGATCTCCCAACAGTGACAAACTTCTCTTCAAAGTGTATAGAAAACCTACCAACAAGGACCATCTTATACACTTTTATTCACACCAAGACGCCCGCACTAAGAGAGGAGTCCTCATTGGCTTCTTCTTGAGAGCTCTTCGCATCTCCAGCCCTTGTTTTCTAGAAGAATGCACTTACATAACACAAGCCTTTACACGTCTTCAGTTCCCATCTTTCTTCATCCGAGATTGCAGACTCAAGGCACAAGCTATCCTCAACAAACCGCCCATGGAACAGCCCCCTAAACAGTTCATAGTACTCCCATGTGGCGATGTTGCCACGAATACTCGCAGGGCACTTGCTATGAGTAACATCAACGTTTCCACCATAAACACATCTATCAAAGACCTCACTACGAAACGCAGCCCCACACCTCTAACTTCTACAGCAGGCGTCTACGCTATCCCCTGTGGGTTCTGTCCCAAGAAATATGTAGGCGAGACAGGCAGAAATCTTGCAGTCCGCCTGAATGAGCATCGAAATGCCTCTAACAGAGACGATGTAAGGTACGCATGTGTCCTCCACAGAGACTCCACGGGGCATTTGATGAACTGGAATGAGGCACAACTCGTTCTCACCGAACCAGACCTCAGATGCCAACGGTGCCTAGAAGCCTCACTAATCGCCGTCACCGACACTATAGAACGCAACACTGGAAACTACAAAATTTCAAAAACATTGGCATACATGATACTTAAGCAGCACCAACCCAACAACACAGGAGTCAAGTGATTTCATCATCTACCCGTCCTCATCATAGGCAGAGGTTGTTTTTGATAAGGACCTGCCTCGCATGGGCCAGTAGGCCTTCTGCAGTGTTCCTCCATTCTTATGTTCTTATGACATTCCTCAGGTCACGTGCGTCACACCTCGCTCTCCGCCTATATATAATGTCTTCCTACCTCTGTATGTTAGAAGTGATCAAGGTCCCAGGACCGAAACATTTTCTAATAAATATGTTATAGTGTTTGCTTACGTGTCTTTCTAAACCATTGGTGTGGATAAATGAGAAACAATTATCAGGAGATACTCTTATGACTTCGATTATTTGTGAAAAAGGCTAGGCAGTTGCATGAAGATTTGGTAAAGAAATTGCCTGAAACTAGTGGTGATGCAAGTGAATTTAATGCCAGCAAAGGCTGGTTTGAGAGATTTAAGAACCGTACTGGCATACACAGTGTGGTAAGGCATGGTGAGACTGCCAGTTCAGACCACAAGGTGGCTGAAAAATATGTGCATGAATTCCAGGAGTACAGAGAGGCTGAAGGACTGAAACCTGAACAAGTGTTCAATTGTGAAGAAACAGGCCTCTTTTGGAAAAAAATGCCAAAGAAGACCTTCATTACACAAGAGGAAAAGGCAATGCCAGGACACAAGCCTATGAAAGACAGGCTGACGCTAATGTTCTGTGCTAATGCTAGTGGGGATTTCAAAGTGAAGCCATTACTAGTGTACCATTCAGAAAATCCCAGTGTGTTCAAGAAAAACAATGTTATGAAGAGTAAATTGTGTGTGTTTTGGAAATCAAATAGTAAGGCATGGGTCACGAGGGAAATTTTCGTCGAGTGGTTCAATGAAGTGTTTGGCCCTAGTGTGAATTAGTACCTCCTGGAAAAGAAATTGGATCTCAAGTGCCTGCTAGTAAAGGACAATACACCTGCTCATCCTCCAAACTTGGATGACCTAATTTTTGAGGAGCCTGGGTTCATCACAGTAAAGTTCTTGCCCCCGAATACCACTCCTCTCCTCCAGCCCATGGACCAGCAGGTCATTGCAAACTTTAAAAAACTCTACACAAAAGCAATGTTTCACAGGTGCTTGACTGACCACAGACACTCACTTGACCCTAAGGGAATTTTGGAGAGAACACTTCAGCATCCTCGATTGCATAACCCTTATAGGTATGGCTTGGGAGGGAGTGACTACCAGGACTTTGAACTCTGCCTGGAGAAAATTGTGGCCAGATTGTGTCGACAAGAGGGATTTTGAAGGGTTTGGGACTGACCCTGATAAGCCTATGTCTGTTGTAAAATCAATTGTGGCACTGGGGAGTTCCATGGGGTTGGATGTGAGTTTGGAGGATGTGGAAGAATTGGTGGAAGACCACAACGAAGAGCTCACCACTGAGGAGCTGCAAGAGCTTCAGCAGGAAGAGCAACACATCGCAGCTCAAAATCTTGCTGCAGAGGAGAAGGAAGAGAGATGGAAGAAGGTGCCTTCTTCAGAAATTAGAGAGATTTTTATTATGTGGGGTAAGATGGAAAGCTTTATGGAGAAACATCACCCTAACAAGGTTGTTGCAAGCCATATTGGCAACATGTACAGTGACAAAGTCTTGGGCCATTTTAGGGAAGTGTTAAAGAGACGCCAGAAACAGAGCTCTCTCCAGTTATTTTGCGAGACAGGACTACAGTGACTCTCAAGGTGGTCCTAGTGGCATTACGAAACAGAGAAGACAAGCAACCCCAGAAAAGCAATTGGTACCTGAGGTGTTGATGGAAGGGGATTCCCCTTCCAAACTATAAACAATCCACTCTCTCTCCTCCTCCAGTCACCCATACACTAAGAAGAATCTCCAATAAAGGTAAGTGTTATGCTGTTAATGCTTCATTCATCATTTCCCATTGTATTGTTTATGTACTACATGTATATTTCATGTAAAAAAAATTTTTGTTTTAATACTTCTGGGTGTCAGGAACGGATTAATTGTATTTACATTATTTCTCATGGGGAAAATTGATTCGTAAATCGTAAATTTTGTTTATAGTAACGGCTCCAGGAACGGATTAATTACGAAAAACGAGGGACCACTGTATTCTAATTTCAAAATAAGGTCCAGTATAAACAATGCAGGCATTCGTGGCACTAAACTAACAATTCCTCTGTTCATTAGTTATGTTTTCAGGCTTTACAAATGAATTCCATTTTGATTTTTTATTCACATAATGAATTTTTATTCAAACCAAACCAAAAAAGAGAAGATTTACTGTTATGCAACATATGTATATTAGACCCACCAGCTGGTGTGTATTAGACGTGTGAGATCATTTGTTTACTCTTGAACATCGGCAAAAATTTAACATTTCTGCTAATTTGAGCCGAGTTTCAAGCGATTTCCATTACTAAACCCAATCAAAATCTTCTCTATTTCTGTAATATATCTTCTATTCTATCAAATAAGATCAAGAAATTCAATTCAAGTTTATTCTCTATAAGGGTTACAATGTGGGGTTTACAGGTTTTGGGTATTTTGTGGTTTACATGTTATAAAATACTAATTACAGAGGGGACCACTAGGACACCTAGCATGGCTAGGCAGTTCGGGCAGACTTAGATTAATTCTTAACATTAAATCCTTACAGATTATGGTATTAAGGCTAAGTGATTACACCATAATTTGTGAGTATAGCAATGTGAATGCTACTGTTTTGGCACAATACAAGGTGTCTATATCGGAGTATCACAGGCAAACTTATGACTAGTTAGGATTTATTATTTTAAGATTAAGATTAGTATTTCTGTGTTTTATAGTCAGTGGGTGAGCGAGTGTAATTGTGAACCACCAGGTGGTTATCATGTAGTTAGTTGTCAAGGTGTATCAGGGAGATGAGACATTTTCTAACTGTAGTTTTGAAAGTGATGAATGTGTCTGCAGTTCAAGAGTTTTCAGGTAGGGTGTTCCAGATTTTAGGTCCTTTGAAATACATTGAATTTTTGTAAAGGTTTAGTCGAACACGGGGAATGTCAGAGATGTTTGTGTCTGGTGTTATGCCTGTGGATCCTGTCACAACTATCAAGAAAGCATTTTAGGTCAAGGTTAATATTGGAATTTAAGGTCCTGTAGATATAGATTGCACAGTAGTAAGTGTGGATGTTCTGAACAGGGAGTAAGTTTAGATCTATGAAGAGTGGGGGGTGTGTTGCCAGGGATGGGATTTAGTGATTATTCTTACTGCGGCTTTTTGTTGGGTTATTATTGGCTTTAGGTGTGTTGCTGCAGTTGAACCCCAAGCACAGATAGCATAGGTGAGGTATGGATATATAAGTCAATGGTATAGTGTGAGAAGGGCAGTTTGCCGCACATAGTATCGTATCTTGGAGAGGATCCCCACCGTTTTGGATACTTTTTCTGTTATGTGTTGGATATGGGTGCTGAAATTTAGGTTGTTGTTGAGGTATAGGCCAAGGAATTTGCCCTCATTATGTCTGGCAATTAGAGCGTTGTCGATCTTAATGTTAAGTTGCACAACACCTGCTCTGCTACCAAACATAATATAGTAGGTTTTGCCAGTGTTAAGTGTAAGTTTATTGGCTGTCATCCAAGTTGATATTTTGAGCAGCTCCTTGTTAACAATGGTGTTGAGGGAGGCAAGATTAGGGTGGGAAATGACATAAGTCTTGTCGTCAGCAAAGAGAATGGGTTTCAAGTGTTGGGATATGTTTGGAATATCATTGATGTAAATGAGAAAGAGCAGGGGTCCAAGGACACTTCCCTGCGGAACTCCAGTATCAAGTGGCCGTATTGATGAGGCTGTGTCTTTAATGGTGACATACTGATACCTATTAGAAATGTAGGATTTAAAATATGCAAGCACATGGCCTCTTATACCATGCTCTTATACCACTCTTATACCACTGCAAAGTCGCTGTTTTAATAAAAAATTACGGTCTCAGTTTTTTTCTCTCAATATGTACTGTGTGCTGCAAGATTTGTTTTATTGTGTGTGATTTATTTTATGTGGTGCACACATACCACAGATGTATTCTCTCATATCTACGCCCAAATTTACCACTCACAGCTTATCAGAGTGAGCCGAGCTCATGGCGTAGATCTACGGTTTGGACCCTCAACGTATAGCCATAGATCTACGGCACGGACTCTGAAAGGGTTAAATGTGTACAATGTCAATAATTAGAGTTTTATGTAAAATTAAAAAAATTCCAATTTAAACCTTTGAGGGTTGAGAGGCCCTCACCCAAACTCGTTCTCAGAGTCGAAAAAAAAAATCTTGTGAAATGACAATGCTTTTCTGATCATGACACCAAAAGTGTGAAATTTGATGGAAAACTTACAGAATTATGCTCTCGTGAAGTTAGCAGTCTCGAAGATGCGCATCGGCAATTTCGCTCACTTTGAGCCCTATTTTCGATGAATTCCAATGTTACAGATGACTAAAATCATAGCTATTTCCCTAGAACTCCATTTGTTCTATCGACTGAGTACAAGAATCTGCCCATTTACCGAATTCAACTACCCAATAAAGTGGTCAGAAATTGGCAATTTGAGCAATTTCACACAAATTTCAAAAGATGCCAATTTTGAAATGGGGTCCAGAATAAACAGGACAGGAATTCATGGCACTAAAATAACATCTTATCTGTTCATTAGTCATGTCTCAAGGTCCCTTTTAACCCTTTCAGGGTCCAAGGCCAAAATCTGAAGTGGTGCCCCAGTGTCCAAGAATTTTCAAAAAAAAAAAAATTTATTTTTTCTTATGAAACGGTAGAGAATCTTTTTGTGAATGTAATAAAAAAAAAAGTACGAAATTTGATGGAAAATTGACGAAATTATGCTCTCGTGAATTTTGATGTGTCAGCGATATTTACGAATCGGCGATTTTGCCGACTTTGACTCCCATTTTAGGCCAATTACATTATTCCAGTCGACTAAATTCTCAGCTATTTCACTAGTATTACTTCTATTCTATCGATTGAGCACAAGAAATCGCCAAGTCAACTGTTTCAACTACAAAATAAAGTGACCGGAAATTGGTAATTTGGCCAATTTAACACAAAGTTCAAAATATTCCAATTTCAAAATAGGGTCCAGAATAAACAATGTAGGTATTCCTGGCACTAAACTAACATTTCCTCTGTTCATTAGTTATGTTTTGAGGCTTTACAAATAAATTCCATTTTTATTTTTTATTCACATAATGAATTTTTTTTCACACCAAAAAATAGAAGATTTACTGTTATGCAATATTGTAATAATTGTATAAATATCATCACCACATTTATGAATGTATATTAGACCCACCAGCTGGCGTGTATTAGACGTGTGAGGTCGTTTGTTTACTCTTGAACATCAGCAAAAATTTAACATTTCCGCCACTTTGAGCTCAATTTCAAGCCATTTCCAGTGCTAACACCAATCAAAATTATCTCTATTTCTGTAATATGTCTTCCATTCTATCAAATGAGACCAAGAAATCACAAATACAACTATAAAAAACATACGAAAAAACACTGCAAAGTCGCTGTTTTAATCGAAAATCATGGTCTCAGTTTTTTTTCTCATTATACACAGTGTGCTGCAGGATTTGTTTTATGTGGTGCACACATACCACATAGATGTATTCTCTCATATCTAGGCCCAAATTTACCACTCACAGTTTATCAGAGTGAGCTGAGCTCATGACGTAGATCTACGGTTTGGACCCTGAACGTAAAGCCGTTGATCTACGGGACAGACCCTGAAAGGGTTAAATTACTTTTGCTTTCCATTTTGAATTTTTATTCTCACAAAGTAGGTTTTTTGTTATGTATACTACTGCATCATTGTAAAACCGGTATAAATGGTGTCAGCGCACTTGTGAAAGAATATCAGACTCACCAGTTGACGTGTATTGAACACGTGGCTTTATTTGTTTGCTCTTGAACATCGGCAAAAATCTATCATTTTCGCTAGTTTGAGCTCAATTTCAAGGTGTACTTGTCATCACGAAACCAATCAAAATCATCTCTATTTCTGTAATATATCTTCCATTCTATCAAATGAGACCAAGGAAATGAGAATACAACCATAAGTACCCTACGAAAATACACTTGAAAGTCGCTGCTTTAAACCAAAATCACTCAGTTTTTTTTTTTTCATTATGCACAGCATGCTTCAGGACTTTCTTTTATACTGCGCTCACTGACCATACAGACCCACTCTTTCGTATGTAGGCCTGCCAGCTTTCTTCCACCAGATTTGAAGGTGCTAGAATTTAGGCGTACAAGTACGCGACCGACCCTGGCTGCAATGACTAACTTGTACGTGACCAACCCTCAAAGGGTTAAGGAGTCCCAAACAAAAACTATAGGCATTCCAGCCACTAAAGCAATCTTTCCCCTATTCATTAATCATCTCCCCAGGCCTTTCCTATATAACACTACATTCTGAATCCATAATTTTTTTTTTTTCTCTCCAATAATAAAATACAGTATAACCAAGAATGATTGGTCATGGTTTAGGCCATCCCAATAACTGAAGCTGGTCTAGTAAAAACCCATAGAACAGACCAGGAGTGGGGGATAGGGGCCCTACGTTTCCTCAGGAAAATTACCAAAAATCTAACATTTCCGTGACTTTGAGCCCTAATTCAAGCTACTTCCACACCTAAAACCAGCCAATCAATTGACTATTTTGCTAATGTGTCTTCTCTTCAACTGATACCCAGAAACAGCCAATATAGGCAAAAACCACCCTAGAAAACACCTCAGTGTATTTAACACCGAACACAATCAGAGGCTTGCTTACACCCCCCCCCCCCCCATGCAGTGCACCGGGCAAGATTTTTTTTCTATGCATTCTCTTATGCTTATGCCAAAATTTACTGCTCACCGCATATCTGAAGGTGTTGTGCTTAAAACTTGGATTAATGCAAGTGATTCTGGAGCCAATACCATAGAGCTACATACAATACAGCAAAAAGATTAAAGCTTCTCTCTAATAAGTGGAGAACTTACATAAAAAACACTGGATTTTCTTTGTGTTTTGGTTTTAATAGAAAACAGGTTTAGATAACTAATGATACACAGGGTTACTAGTATATATCCAATATACTTGTGACTAGTTTCAAGAGATTTTCCTACTCTTACAGCCTGACCTGGGTCCAGGCTTCTATGTTGACTACTTGGTCATCCTGGCCTTTGTTGGTAGCCAGCTGACCCACAAATCCATCACAGCCTGGTTAAACTGGCACACCCACAGGTAGTGATAAAGTTTCCCTTGTCAACATCTACACTTGTTCCAGACCTATTTCTGATATCAGCTGGTAGAAAATTAAACAGTCGAAAACCACAGATGTTGACAAAGTTCTCATGTTGTGATCATGACTTCCCTACTTTTCACTAGGTCTGTATTACACTTGCTCCAATACTTCTCACTTTTAATGTGCTGTTATGGTAGTACAGTGGAACCTCTACTTACAAGTGCATCCACGTGCGAGTTTTTCCAGATACGAGCAGCTGCTTGGTCAATTTTTTGCTTCCAGACGCAAGCAAAATTTCCAGATGTGAGCAGGCCTCAAGAAAGGTTAATTGACACTGGTGAGGAGGCTCTTGCTCTTGATCTAGGGAATTGGATCTCAGTTGTTTGTTGGACTACCTCATTAAAACTTGGGCAATGTATGATGAAAAGATGCTTCTTAACGTACACCAAAAATGAAAGAAATCGGTCCATAAATAACGGAGTTCACTTCTCAGCCTCACCTAAGCGGTATATTTTCGTATGGTTTTTATGGTTGTATTCTCGTTTTATTTGGTCTCGTGTGATAGAATGGAAGATCTAGTACAAAAATAAATATGATTTTAATTGGTTTCACGATGAAAAGTACCTTGAAACTGAGCTCAAAATAGCAGAAATGTTCGATTCTTTGGCGACATCAGTGAGGTAGCAGTGGCAGACAACATGAAGCAGCAGTGGCAGACAACATGAAGCAGCAGTGGCAGACAACATGAAGCAGCAGTGGCAAAGTGTAAAAATTAAGTGTAGCATTAAGAGTGTAGCAATTAAGCAAAGCATTAAGAGTGTAGCACTTATAAGTCACTGTCTGACTTTTTTGGGTTATCCTAGGTTCTCTACACATGTAGTCAGGAGCAGGAATGGCTGCTGTGGTGGCCCTATAAACCCCAACAACAATGGCTGCTTTATTAACCACCACTAGCCACATGCCTAATGGCATGTATTTTATTCATTCTAGTGTATATATCAAGTTTCTATGTTATTAATATTGTTTATTATGTCATATTACATGAATTGTGATAGATAAGTAAGTTGTAGAGTTGATATTAGGGAAATTAATAAAGTATTTTCTCGTGCCTGGAATTCCACTGGAACGAATTAATTCCATTTCAATTAATTTAAATGAGGAAAAATTGACTCTGCAAATGAGCAAATCTAGTTACGAGCAAGGTCATGGAACAGATTAAACTTTTAAGTAGGGGTTCCACTGTATACAAGTTTGGGACCAAGTCCTTAAGTATCTTACCTGTATTTGTATATTATCAAATCTCTCTCTCTTCACTCCAGAGTACACATTTCCAGTTTAAGAAATTCCCAGTACAGTAGTTTAAATACTTCATTGGTTCTATGTGGGTAGTCGACATATTATCTTTTTGAGCTTTGATGTCTCCTTCCTTGAAGTCCACTGAATTCATTCCTTTTCATCTTACTTTAAATTTCAGTTTATATTGTCAGAGCAATAAGTCACAGGGACAAACAGGACACCACTCACCTATTTCGCTCTACCCGCTTTGCTATAAACTCATAGAGATGTTCTATCTCAGAGCCATCAACATCAAACAGTACTCTAAAGCGAAAGGGGGCAAGTGACTTGAATAGCGTCACCACTGGCATTATTTCCGTTTTGAAAACTCTCATTGTCTACCCTGTCATTTTTCTGGCTTTCATAGCAGTAGTCTTATTGCGGTCTCTATATGATGGGTCAGCTGACATTATCATAATCAAGTCTTGTGTGTTCCTTTCCTTCTATATGGTGGTCCTGTATTTTGTATACAATGCCTCCTTTTGAGGTCTCCAGTCTTTCCTTATCCAAAAAGTTGAAATTTATTACCAATGAACATATTTTCTACTGCCCACGGGAACTGTTTATAACCTTTCCCAAGATTCTGAAAATTCGCTTCCACTGTAATAGAAATTAAGCTTATTTATAGTATCAGTTCAGAGGAAGAGTTCCTTTGCTTCAGTAAGAACTGTTTGATTTCTGTTGTCTTCCCCCCCAGAAAATGGGACACTGTTTTAATTTTTTTTTTTTAATATTGTATTACTTTAGGAGCCATGAAGTTTGCTAAATTGGCTACAATTAGGTTAGTTAATTTTAATATCTTCATTATGCATCCACATACCCATTCTGTGGGCAGTAGTCAAAGAATGGCATGAACAATTAGTAATCCTAATACATACACAGTGGACCCTCAGGTAACGGCAGCATCGGCTAATGCTAAAATCAGATAGCGGCACACTTTTGCATCAAAATATTGGCTCGGCTAATGCCCAAGAACTCGGTCAAGGGCATTCGTACCAAACGTGTCCGCATGGCCTGAGCCTATGTACAGCCAGTGTACCATTGTTGACAAGCCAGGGAGGACGATTCCACACGTACATGCGATATATTTTGTATTATTTCATTGTTTTTAGTGCTTGTAGCTGCTAAATAAACCACCATGGGCCCAAAAAAAGCTTCTGATGCCAGCCCTGTGGTAAAGAAGGAAAGAAACGTAATAGAATTCAAGAAAAAACTCGTAGCAAAGTACCAAAGTGGAGGAGGAAGAGAGAGGGGAGAATGTGCCTTCTGCAGTGATTCAGTGATTCTACGATATGTACGATACTAAAGCAGCAGGCATCAATAAAGGCTATAGTGCCAGTCAGGGATGAAGTGTAGAATTAACAGTGTAGCAAGTAAGTTAAGCGAGAAAGTGATAGAAAAACGACATGAAAATAACTCCCAATGTTGTTTGGATGTGTGTAGGGCCAATGAACATAGGCCAGCCTGCTATTTTCCACCACCTTAAACCTCTACTAGCATTTCCTCCATCAAACTAACTAATTAAACTAACATCTCCTCCAAGGTAAGTGTAAATATAAAAGTGTAACTATAAGTGTAAATATAAAAGGACCCCAATGGAAATAAGTCACTGACTTTTTTGGGTTATCCTAGGTGCTTTACACATATGCTGCTATGTATGATAATCTATGTATGTAACAGTATGTGTGTATACATACCTGAATAAACTAACTTATTTATAAATTAAAATGTAAATTTTTTTTTTTTTTTTTCAACAAGTCGGCCGTCTCCCACCGAGGCAGGGTGACCCAAAAAAGAAAGAAAATCCCCAAAAAGAAAATACTTTCATCATCATTCAACACTTTCACCACACTCACACATTATCACTGATTTTGCAGAGGTGCTCAGAATACAACAGTTCAGAAGCATATACGTATAAAGATACACAACATATCCCTCCAAACTGCCAATATCCCAAACCCCTCCTTTAAAGTGCAGGCATTGTACTTCCCATTTCCAGGACTCAAGTCCGACTATATGAAAATAACCGGTTTCCCTGAATCCCTTCACTAAATATTACCCTGCTCACACTCCAACAGATCGTCAGGTCCCAAGTATCATTCGCCTCCATTCACTCCTATCTAATACGCTCATGCACGCTTGCTGGAAGTCCAAGCCCCTAGCCCACAAAACCTCCTTTACCCCCTCTTTCCAACCCTTTCGAGGACGACCCCTACCCCTCCTTCCTTCCTCTATAGATTTATATGCTTTCCATGTCATTCTACTTTGATCCATTCTCTCTAAATGACCATACCACCTCAACAACCCCTCTTCTGCCCTCTGACTAATGCTTTTATTAACTCCACACCTTATCCTAATTTCCACACTCCGAATTTTCTGCATAATATTTACACCACACATTGCCCTTAGACAGGACATCTCCACTGCCTCCAACCGTCTCCTCGCTGCTGCATTTACCACCCAAGCTTCACATCCATATAAGAGTGTTGGTACTACTATACTTTCATACATTCCCTTCTTTGCCTCCATAGATAACGTTTTTTGACTCCACATATACCTCAATGCACCACTCACCTTTTTTCCCTCATCAATTCTATGATTAACCTCATCCTTCATAAATCCATCTGCCGACACGTCAACTCCCAAATATCTGAAAACATTCACTTCTTCCATACTCCTCCTCCCCAATTTGATATCCAATTTTTCTTTATCTAAATCATTTGATACCCTCATCACCTTACTCTTTTCTATGTTCACTTTCAACTTTCTACCTTTACACACATTCTCAAACTCATCCACTAACCTTTGCAATTTTTCTTTAGAATCTCCCATAAGCACAGTATCATCAGCAAAAAGTAACTGTGTCAATTCCCATTTTGAATTTGATTCCCCATAATTTAATCCCACCCCTCTCCCGAACACCCTAGCATTGACTTCTTTTACAACCCCATCTATAAATATATTAAACAACCATGGTGACATTACACATCCCTGTCTAAGACCTACTTTTACCAGGAAGTATTCTCCCTCTCTTCTACACACCCTAACCCGAGCCTCACTATCCTCATAAAAGCTCTTTACAGCATTTAGTAACTTACCACCTATTCCATATACTTGCAACATCTGCCACATTGCTCCTCTATCCACTCTATCATATGCCTTTTCTAAATCCATAAATGCAATAAAAACTTCCCTACCTTTATCTAAATACTGTTCACATATATGCTTCAATGTAAACACTTGATCTACACATCCCCTACCCACTCTGAAGCCTCCCTGCTCATCCCCAATCCTACATTCTGTCTTACCTCTAATTCTTTCAATTATAACCCTACTGTATACTTTTCCTGGTATACTCAGTAAACTTATTCCTCTATAATTTTTACAATCTCTTTTGTCCCCTTTCCCTTTATATAAAGGGACTATACATGCTCTCCGCCAATCTTAGGAAATGATAGAAATGATGAAATCTGAAATGATAGAAATGAAATTTGATGGAAAACTTACAGAATTATGCTCTCGCAAAGTTAGCAGTCTCGACAATGTTTACGCATCAGCGATTTCACCCACTTTGAGCCCTATTTTCGGCCAATTCCAGTGTACTAGTCGACAAAAATCATATATATTTTGCTAGAACTCCATTTTTTCTATAGAACAAGTACAAGAAACCACCCATTTACTGATTTCAACTATCCAATAAAGTGGTCAGAAACTGGCAATTTTGCCAATTTCACACAAATTTCAGAAGATGCCAATTTCCAATTAGGGTCCAGAATAAACAAGACAGACATTCCTGGCACTAAAATAACATTTTCTTTGTTCATTAGTCACATCCCCAGGCCCCTCTTACATCTCTTTTGCTTTCCACTTTGAATTTTTATTCTCACGAAAATTAGAAGATTTACTGTTATGCAGACTACTGCATTAGTGTAAAAATTATATAAATAATATCAGCGCACTTGTGAAAGAATATCAGACTCACCAGTTGATGTGTATTGGACACTTGGCATGATTTGTTTACTTTTGATCTCTGGTAAAAATCGAACATTTCTACTACTTTGAGCTCAATTTCAAGGTACTTTTCATTATGAAACCAATCAAAATCATCTCAATTTCTGTAATATGTCTTCCATTCTATAAAATGAGACCAGGTAAACTAAAATACAACAATAAATACCATACGAAAATACACTGCAAAGTCGCTGTTTTAAACCAAAAACATGGTCAGTTTTTTTTTTCTTATTATGCACTGTGTGCTGCCAGATTTTTTTTATACTGTGCACACTGACTACATAGACTCATTCTTTCATATGTAGGCCTACCAGCTTTCTCTCACTAGATTTGAAGGTGCTAGAATTTAGGCGTACTAGTACGTCAATAACCCTGGTGCGTAAGCTGTACTAGTACGTCAGAAACCCTGAAAGGGTTAAGTGTGATAGTGTTGGTGGGTTCTGCTGCCGCCTCCACCACCACTAATATGTACGGCTTTTCTCAGTGGCCCTTATAAACCCAACAACAACAACACTTCCACCACTTACTCCTCTCATATATTATGACATTTTATTAATTCTAGAGTAGTATACATCATGTTTCTGCATTATTAATACTGTTTATTATGTCATATTAGATGAATTGTGATACACAAATAAGCCGTAGAGATATTAGCATCATACTGAGGCATAATAAACTCGCTTCCTACCTGTCTTCCATACACAAACAAGAGTCAATAAAGGTAAGTGTGATGTTAAGTGTTCATTTATCCATTTTCTTAGTGATTTATATTTATCTGTCATTGTTTGCTGCATGTATATCTATATTTAATCTTTAAAAACAAAATTTTTTTAATACTTTTGGCAGTCTGAAACGGATTAACTGGATCTCCATTGTTTCTTACGGGGAAAAGTAATTCAGCTAATGAGAAAATTGGTTAAAGGCAAGCTCTCTGGAACGGATTAATGCCCTTACCCGACGGTCCACTCTAGTAAAGAAAACAGGGTTTGAGTTAAAAAAAAAAAATCTAAAACATGAAACTACAATACATACTGCAGATATCTCACCTGCTCAATGCCTTGTCTAAGATCTCCCCAAATTTGATCTAAATCAATTTGTTTTAAACCATGAGGGTTGCTACTGGTTCCAGAACTGTTGCTAGCACTATTTCCACTACTGTTGCCTCCTGCTCCTAGGGTTCCTCCACGCTGGCCAGACATGGTGCCTGCAACATAACATGCAATTTAAAATATATAAATATAGAACAAGGATTTCATTTGTAAGTTGCTCATAGAATGAGCAAGTTACAAATGAAAGAATCAGGGTTTGATTCCTGAGCTGGGTAAGACTTGCAGGCAAGTTTCCTTGTACCTGCAGTAAATGTGTACAGCAGATCCTTGAATAATGTCATTTCATTATAACGATGAGAAAAAATTGAATGAATAAAATAAACACAAATTACTGTAAAATTAAAATTAGTAAAGTACTATACGATAATCATACAAATGCAAAACAATAAACGATGCAGTATGAAAACACTCAGCGAGCTCACCATATTTGTTACTGTTTATTTTTTAACTGCGTGGTCACAGGAGGTGCTCCTTACGTTTTTCACTTTGCAAACATTTATCCTTTGATTTAGCCTTGATGCAATGAGTGCTAAAGGTGCACTGTGCACCCCTGATGTCTATGACCACAAAAAACAGAGAAAGTGAAATTAGAAAAAAACTAAGCTTTAGAGAGATTTGACGTTTAACAGTGAGGTGAGGTTTCATTATACATTATTTCATTTGAAGTCTCAATTTCCAAGAACTTACTGATGACATTAAGTGAGGACTTGCTGTACAGTATCTGGATGTTAGAACGTTGTGGGTCACATCAGGGGCAGAAGAATGCCTTTGACAGGGGCTGAGTGGGATAACAGATGTGGGATAACAGCTAATAACCTGTAAATTCAATTCATACTAAAAAAAAGTTTAAGCAATTTCAATTGCAGTTGTCAAAAAATATAAAATGCAATTTAAGTATACTCGACATAGTGCATCAAATAATGTATCATCTCGGATGGTTTCTCTTTTCTTTTTGAAAGAAAATCTCTATACTAATTATTCTATCAAAATCCACCCTTTTTCAACTGTGGGTAAGAAAACAATGAGAAGAATTTTAACTATTTTAAATCTTTCATTTCCATAGTCCTTGTGCAGAAATAAGTCACTCAAGCCTGCAGTTCCTCATGTAATTCTATGTCATGAGCTCAGCTCACTCAGGTAAGCTGTGAGCAGTACATTTTGGCCTAGATATGAGGGAACGAGGTTGCGCATTAAGTGTGCACACACTGCATGATGGGAAAAACAAAACTGACCACATATTAGGTTTAAAATTGTGACTGAGGTGTGTTTTCAGTTGATTTTTATGGTTTTACTGACTGTTCCTTGGTATCATTTGATAGAATGCAAGATACACTGAAATAGAGACAATTTTCATTTGTTTCAGGAATTAAGTACAGTGGACCCCCGGTATTCAATGGCATCAGTATTCGATAAATCCGGTATTCGATGCATTTTAACGCAAAAATTTTGCCTCAGTATCTGATTGAAAACCCAGTACTATTCGATACGATTCGTACGAGACGTGTCCACGTGTGGCCTGAACTGCCCTGTGTGTGCCAGTGTTTACAAGCCGGCCATTGTGCGCGCATCTAAGGATACATTCGGTACATTCTATATTATCACTGTTTCTGGTGCTTGTTTCTGCAGAGTAAGTCACCATGGGCCCCAAGAAAGCTTCTTAGTGCCAACCCTGTGGTAAAAAGGGTGAGAATTAGTATGGAAATTAAGAAAGATTTTGAAGGGTTTGGGGCTAACCCTGAGAAGCCTATGCCAGTTGTGGAATCCATTGTGCCTACTTCAAAAATTAAGGAAATGTGTGCACAGTGGGTTGAACTGCAAACGTTTATGGATGAAAATCACAGTAACACAGCTATTGCAAGCCGTGTTGGTGACTATTACAATGACAATGTTATGGCCCATTTTAGACAAATTGTAAAGGAACGGGAGGTACAGAGCTCTATGGACAGATTTGTTGTGTGACAGAGGTCCAGTGACTCAAGCTGGTCCTAGTGGCATTAAAAGAAGGGAAGTAACCCCTGAAAAGGACTTGACACCTGAAGTCCTAATGGAAGGGGATTCCCCTTCTAAACATTAACACCATCCACACTCTCCCCTCCTCCCATCCCATCAATCATCACCAGATCTTCAATAAAGGTAAGTGTCATGTAATTGTACATGTCTTCTTCAGTTTGTGTGTATTAAAATTAATATTTCATGTGGTAAAATTTTTTTTTTCATACTTTGGGGTGTCAGGAACGGATTATTTTGATTTCCATTATTTCTTATGGGGAAAATTAATTTGGCTAACGACAATTTCGCGTAACGTTGAGCTCTCAGGAACGGATTAATATCGTTAGGCGAGGTTCCACTGTATACTGATAACTGGTACACAAGCTCTTTACTCAGCGATTTCTTGCGAGTGAACATGACAGATGTGTGTGGCACAGTGTGTTCTAATCATAAACATATGCCCAGGTTCAACACAGGCACTTGTGGTGGTGAGGTGCAGGTGTTTACTGCCAATGATATCATGGCATTACGGTGGCATGACAAACAAGATGTCACATTGTTGATAACCATTCACCATAACGAAATGCAAGACAGTGCCAAAATTGATAGAGTGACTAATGAACGTATTCAAAAACCAGTGACAGTGATTGATTATACACAAAACATGCAATTGCTTGACAAATGTGACATGCAGACTGGCTTTGTTGATTGTGTTCGTAAGAATTACAAGTGGTACATGAAACTTTTCTTCCATCTCATGGACATTTCAATGCTCAATGCATATAATATGTACCAAATGAAGACTGGCAACAGACCACCGTATGTTGAATTTTGTTTGTCTTGTCAGACAACTCATAATGAAGTACCAGGTAACAATACCTGCTATACAAAACCGTCCTCGAACTCCTCAGGAAATACCCAAGCATTTGAGGAGGGAAGGTGATCACTTCATAATACAGCTTCCTGCAACTAAGAAAAAATTTGCTCAGAAGAGGTGTGTTGTCTGTGCACAAACAAAACGACGGCAACAAAGACGCAAAGACACTCGGTTTATGTGCGAGGAATGTAAGGTACCTCTGTGCATGATACCTTGTTTCAAGGAGTTCCACAAGCTGCAGCAGTTCTAAAACATGTCCAGTGATTGTACATATGTAAATATATGATAGAACATTAGTACATACAGTGAACCCCCCAACTTACGATCAGCTCCCAACAAGAACAATTATGTAAGTGTATTTTTGTAAGTGCTTCTTTAAGTGCATTTTTGGGGGTGTGAAATGGACTAAGC
Source organism: Cherax quadricarinatus (assembly GCF_038502225.1). Classification (NCBI taxonomy): domain Eukaryota; kingdom Metazoa; phylum Arthropoda; class Malacostraca; order Decapoda; family Parastacidae; genus Cherax; species Cherax quadricarinatus. Next base: position 13,484,565 of record NC_091295.1, read on the forward strand.
TAATTTACAATATTCCTTATGGGAGCAAATTCGTTTGGTAACGGCACCCAAACAGCCTTCTGGAACGAATAAATATTGTAAGTCGAGGGTCCACTGTATTATACAAGATTCGTGCATGTTTATTGTAATAAACAAAAGTGGTAAATATTATAATAATAACTTTAGTGCAGTTATTGTGTTCAATACAGTGAGTGTATATATTTTCTTTTTTTTTTTTTCAACAAGTCGGCCGTCTCCCACCGAGGCAGGGTGACCCAAAAAAGAAAGAAAATCCCCAAAAAGAAAATACTTTCATCATCATTCAACACTTTCACCACACTCGCACATTATCACTGTTTTTGCAGAGGTGCTCAGAATACAACAGTTTAGAAGCATACACATATAAAGATACACAACATATCCCTCCAAACTGCCAATATCCCAAACCCCTCCTTTAAAGTGCAGGCATTGTACTTCCCATTTCCAGGACTCAAGTCCGACTATATGAAAATAACCAGTTTCCCTGAATCCCTTCACTAAATATTACCCTGCTCACACTCCAACAGATCGTCAGGTCCCAAGTACCATTTGTCTCCATTCACTCCTATCTAACATGCTCACGCACGCTTGCTGGAAGTCCAAGCCCCTTGCCCACAAAACCTCCTTTACCCCCTCTCTCCAACCCTTTCGAGGACGACCCCTACCCCGCCTTCCTTCCCCTATAGATTTATATGCTTTCCATGTCATTCTACTTTGATCCATTCTCTCTAAATGACCAAACCACCTCAACAACCCCTCTTCTGCCCTCTGACTAATACTTTTATTAACTCCACACCTTTTCCTAATTTCCACACTCCGAATTTTCTGCATAATATTTACACCACACATTGCCCTTCAACAGGACATCTCCACTGCCTCCAACTGTCTCCTCGCTGCTGCATTTACCACCCAAGCTTCACACCCATATAAGAGTGTTGGTACATTATATTATTACATTATACATACATTATATAAAGTATTGGTCTCATAGGCCACAAATGTACTAGAAAAAGAAAAAAATTAGAAAAGAAAAAAGTATAAAAAATGTAAAATAAAGAGATGCGAGTTGGTGGAAATCACGAATGTTGCCACCACCTGGTCATTTTGGGTCAACTTCTCGTCTCTGTATCTCGGTAAGTACTGATCAGAATTTTTTTGTTTGTTTTATTACCTTCACAAAAATATAATCTAATTCTGTAAGAATTTTTTTTTTTTTCAAAATTTCTTGCACACTGGGGCACCCCTTCCGATTTTGCCTTTGGACCCTGAAAGGGTTAACAATTTTTATGTTATTTATATTGTTTATTATGTCATATTAGATCAATTGTGATAGGCAAATAAGCTGTAGTGCTGATATTAGTGTAATAAAGCATATTCTCCTGCATCATGAGACTGAGCTCATGGCAACCGACAGTGGCTTCAAAGCCACATTATCTTTAATGGACATTGTACTGTGTCGGTGCTTTACACAATAAGCATTTCTTTTATTCATTGGAACCATGGCTAGGGCTAAAAGTAAGCAGGTTATAACAATAAATGGAGAAAAAGAAATTAGAATGACTTATGCAGCAAACTGCACCAAACAGTAGCAGTAGGTTGGTGTGGCGACCCTGGAAATTTGAAATTATGCTAGCCAAAATTAGTGCCAAATAACTGAACTAACCGAATAACTGATTGCCGGATTTGTGATGGCAGATCTGTGTTCTTATTCTCATGTACTAGTAATCATAATTTAGTTTTAAGGCTGCTTGAAATCCCTTGCATAATAAGGGGCTTTCTATAAAGTAGTTTACGTATGTCAATTACCCTAACAGTATAACGTACAGTACTCTATTTTATGAAATGTTTTTTTTCTTTATTAAACTACTTACTGCCAGTAAATCTACATATAAATGCAGTTTTTGGATGTTTATAACCATCTTGCATAGTAACATTTAACCCTTCGAGGGTCGACAGACCCTCTCCAAGACTCATTCTCAGGGTCAGCCAAATTTAAAAAAAAAAAAAATTCTTATGAAAAGATAGAGAATCTTTTCCCAATCATAATGACACCAAAAGTATGAAATCTGATGGAAAACTTACGGAATTATGCTCTCGCGAAGTTAGCAGTCTCGGCGATGTTTACACATCGTCGATTTTGCCCATTTTAAGCCCCATTTTAGGCCAATTCTATTGTACTAGTCGACAAAAAATATGAATATTTCATTAGAACTCCATTTTTTCTATCGAATGAGTACAAGAAACCACCCATTTACCAATTTCAACTACCCAATACAGTGGTCAGAATTTAGCAATTTTGCCAATTTCACACAAATTTCAAAAGATGCCAATTTCCGAATAGGGTCCAGAATAAACAAGAAAGACATTCCTGGCACTAAAATGACATTTTCCCTGTTCGTTAGTCACGTCTCAAGGCCCCTCTTGCATTCTTTTGCTTTCCACTTTGATTTTTTATTCTCACAAAAGTTAGAAGATTTACTGTTATGCAGACTACTGAATTAGTGTAAAAAATTGTATAAATAATATTGGCGCACTTGCGAAAGAATATTAGACTCACCAGTTGACGTGTATTGGATGCTTGGCATGATTTGTTTACTTTTGAACTTTGGTAAAAATCGAACATTTCTGCTACTTTGAGCTCAATTTCAAGGTACTTTTCATTGTAAAACCAGTCAAAATCATCTCAATTTCTGTAATATGTCTTCCATTCTATAAAATGAGACCAGGAAAAATAGAATACAGCAATAAATACCATACAAAAATACAGTGCAAAGTCCCCGTTTTATTCCAAAAAAACGGTCAAAGTTTTTTTTTTCTCATTATGCACTGTGTGCTGCAGGATTTTTTTTATACTGTGCACACTGACCACATAGACCCATTCTTTCATATGTAGGCCTACCAGCTTTCTCCCACTAGATTTGAGGGTGCTAGAATTTAGGCGTACTAGTATGTCAAAAACCCTTGGTCGTAAGCCGTACTAGTACGGCTGAAACCCTCAAAGGGTTAAATAACCAAGTAGAGCAAAAAACAAAAACAGTTACTTATTTCCTTCGATGACTGAGATCTACATTACTTAGTTTTTAAGTGCCATGGAAGAGTGAATAACCATGGCACTTATAAACTGAATAATGAAGATCTCAATCACTCTGAATGCAAAAAAGATTTAAAGAGCTCTGGGTAGAGGTAATCTATAGCAAGACAAGAGTGATGAAGTGTTCACAATAAAGCTAATACAATTCTTGGTTTCATATCAAGAAGTATAATTAATAGGAATCCCTTATTTATACTTCCAGTTTATACATCCTTATTAAGACCTAAGACCTCATTTAAATTATGCCATGCAGATCTGGTCACCGTATTACAGAATGTACATAAATGTTCTGGAAGGCAGAGAAGGATGATGAGGTTGATTCCACACATTAGAAATCATCTCTGTGAAAACAAACCTAGGGCACAGAATCTGCACTCTGGAAAGGAATAGAATTGGAGAGGATATAACTGATGTGAATAAAGGGTAGATAGATTTTGCTTTTCAATTAGTCGGCTGTCTCCCACCGAGGCAGGGTGACCCAAAAAGAAAGAAAATCGCCAAAAAGAAAATACTTTCATCATTGAACACTTTCACCTCGCTCACACATAATCGCTGACTTTACAGAGGTGCCCAGATACAACAGTTTAGAAGCATATATAAAGTTATGTAACATACCCCTCCAAACTGCCAATATCCCAAACCCCTCCCCTTTGACTGTTTCGGCCATATATATACTTCTTACAAGCCAGTGTTTCAGACATTTATGCAGTGGACCCCCGGTATTCGATGGCATCGGTATTCGATAAATCCGGTATTCGATGCATTATATCGCAAAAAATTTCCTCGGTATTCGATACGATTCATACAAGACCTGTCCACATGTGGCCTGAACTGCCCCTTGTGTGCCAGTGTTTACAAGCCAGCCAGTGTGCGCGTGTCAGCATAGTTGCTGATCCCCGTGTTGTATAGCATAGCATATAGTATCATCCATGTGCTTTAGATAGGAGATCCCTTTTAGGCCTGTGACTGTGAAGTCACGGGATGCGCATGTGTACGTTCGTACCTCTGCCCCGGTCTCAGTCGGCGTAGACATACAGGCTAAGACAGGCAGAGGCTGGGCTCCATTTCTCGTCATCACAGTCTGACAATATATGTTACCATCCAACAAGTGTGTCTACCTTCAACCCTTGATATCTCCATTTAAGAACCCCTACGATAAATGGTGACAGCGGTGTGGGCGTAAAATTGATAATTACGCCGATGTACAGAGATTTCTTTCGACCAGCAAGATGGCCATTTCGTGTCGCCAGTAGGCCGACCTACTCAAGCCAGCTATTTTCTCAAGCTTCTACCAGCCACTACATTATTCACTGGTCGGTCTCTTTGTATTAGTGTTTATCTGCTTATTTGCATCACTCCCGAGGGGTTGACCCGAGTTTGCAAAATAAGCCAGCTTCCAGTCTGTGGTGAGGGAGCCCAGTCGAGCCTAGTCTATTTCATCCAGTTCCTTTGCCTGCCAAGCCAGCTTCCACCCCTGCTGTGCTCATCGTGTGAAGTTATCAAGCTATTCTGTGTGAAGGGTTAAGATAAGCCAGCTAGCAACTAACCCAGGTGTCTTACCCCAGTACTCAAGCAAGCCACCTGAGTAGTCTTCATCGCTTGTGATTCAAGCTCCAAGCAATTCTGAGTGCTCCTTTTCATCCTTGTGGTGTTGTGGTATTTCATGGGTGTATTTAAAGCTAGCCAGCTTAGAATATCTTCGCGGCAGTGTGGATGTTCTCAGCGAGGCTTACGCCGTTCAACCCATAGGCCCAACCACCCATGACCACGTGTGCCTCACCACGCGGTCTCAGACGCCTTAGCCCTGTTATGCCCACAAACCCAACCACACTCACTGTGTTGTGGTACTCACTCAACCTCTACCAGTGTTTTGGCGCACTACTAAGGGTTGTAGCACCATATTTTAAGGACCACATAGGGGGTCAAGAGCTAGTGTGTGTTTCGCGCCACCGTTAAAAGCCTCCTGTGCGAGTTCATCGTCGATGTAAGCGCAATTCTACGATCACATGTGCAGAGGACAGCAGCAAGACGACATAAACACTCCTCTACTCTCCACTACCATCAACTTTATTCTACACCAAGTCGTTACAGTGATAATTAATATCTTTTTCATAAAGACATTTGCGAGTGTTGAGACATTCCTTTTGTGTTTCCAGTTATTTTTTTCTTAGTGACATTCAGTGACTCTCGTTCAGACTCAGTGTTTGTTTGCAATAATCTTTTAATCTCCTTAATTCAGTGTTAATTTTCGTGCATTATCTTATGTCTGTTGTGTTGTGTGTCTTTTTATACACTTGAAGTAAGTACTTAGTGTTTTTCCTTTGTTGTGTGCAACATATGAGCAGTATAGAATTTGTTTCCACTTCAGAATCACCTTGTGTTCTCAGTATTCCAGTGAAGTATTTCAGTAATTTATCAGCTTTATTCTGCATCACAACTCAGTGTTGTCTGTTATAATTTTTTCTTCCCAGCATTTGTGTATTTTTGTTTTGTTCCCTGTGTGTTGAACATTCTTGTGTTCATATTCTTTCATTTAGCCAGTGTTTAATTTGTCTTATTTCCACAGACAATAGTGCCATTATTTTGTGCAAGCAAAGAAATCATTTTTTACAAAATTTTTCACACATCAAGTTTCATTGCAAGACAAATTCTAGTACAGTGGACCCCTGCATAACGATTACCTCCAAATGTGACCAATTATGTAAGTGTATTTATGTAAGTGCGTTTATACGTGTATGTTTGGGGGTCTGAAATGGACTAATCTACTTCACGATATTTCTTATGGGAACAAATTCGGTCAGTACTGGCACCTGAACATACTTCTGGAGTGAAAAAATATCGTTAACCGGGGGTCCACTGTATTGTGTTTATGTTGATGTGTTGTGTTCTGCATCACTGTAAGTGTTCAAACTTTTTGTTCTGTGTTTTAGCACCTATTATTTTTTTCATGTTTCATTGAACAAATTCACTCTTAGTGCAATTTTTAAGTTCTTCTTTTAGAGTAAATTGTTCTTTTGCTTGTTAAGTGTTGCATGAGTGCAGTTAAGAGTTAAAGTGTTCATTCCTTGATATATTTCTTTTCTTGTGTGTGTAATAATTTTTATTATTGCACTTTGACTCATTTTGCAATAATTCTTGTGCAAATATTGTGTTGCCATTAAAGTTTTTCTTGCAGAGATTCTATGCAGTGTTTTGCAATACTTTTTGATTGGCAATTATTTGCAATATTGCTACAGTTTATTTCAGTGCAGTTTCTTATGCTCTGTTCTGTGCATAATATTTTATTCTGTGCCATTTTATTTTATTCAAGCTTTATTGAGTCCATTTTATCATTTTATTGTGTGTCCCTGTTGCATTGAAAGTAAAGACAACTCACTGTGCCATTTATTCAATTTAAAGTAAAAGTTGAGCAAATCAGATTTGAGTGAAGTACAAGTTCTCTTGATTTTCAAAGTGTTGTTCATTCAGTTGCATATTTTTCTTGTGTGAGTTCTTTGCTTACTGTGTGACCTGTCAATTTTTAATTACTTATGCAGAATAGTTAAGCATTTTTTTTTTCCCCATTTAAGTTCATTGTGTTGTGTATTCCTCAGCTACATTTTCTTTTGTTTCTCTAAATTCTTGTTTTACGTTTTTGCAAATATGTCTCAAGTTTTCTCAAGCGATGCCTCAGCACATGCCGCTAGTACAACCATTAATGCGTCAGCCCAAAATTAGAGTAACTCCTTATCAAACAATAGATATACTCAGACTTCTAGCCTGCGTAATTTCAGTCGTGATCCTTATGATGCTATGCCATTGTTCAATGGTAATCCAGACAACCTTGAAGGTTGGTTTACCGCAGTTAGAGCCAGAGCTGATGCTTCAGTTGATGGTCTTCCATCTGAGAGCTGTTTGATCAGTATCGGAAAGGAGAGTCTAGCCCGTTCTCCAGCAGCCTCACATGTATTTAACTTAATTCGTATGAAGGACTTCCAAGATCTAACCAGGTGGCAAGATTATGAACAGTTAATTCGCAATTATCTTGAACCGGTGCAAGAAACCGATCCATTCGTTGTTCTCAAAGAATGGGTTTGCACAGCTCCGAGACCAGAAGAGTCATTAGACGAGTTTGCTCTTCGTCTTAGTAACCTAATGTCCTCATTCGTTAAAGCGAGTCAAAATTCCAAGTACCTTAAAGATAACGATAAACCAACCCTTGAAGGGTTTGCCAAATTAGCTGCATTTGGAGTTATTAAACAACTAATGCCACCGACATCTATGTATGTATACAATTCAAGTCCGCTAGATGCTACTATGGGACCGCTTGCAGCTCTAATCCATGTACGAAATTTGTGTCCCGAGGGAACCTTCCCTTATCGTAAGTCTATGCCAAACACCTTGTCCACCCCTGTACTTCCTCTAGTTTGTGCTACCACCAAAACTCCCAACCTTAATCACTCGCGTCCATCATCCAAAGCAAGTGTTAAGAGCCATCATTCCCGTAGCACCCGTAGTATGTACAGTACCCACAATCAAAGAGCTTGCTACAATTGTGGTTACCGTGGCCATATCGCTATTAATTGTCATGACAGTCACCCTAAGAAGCGTCGTACTGATGATGAGTACCAGTCAGATCTTCCCTACTGTACTTATCATAGAATTCATGGACATGACACATCTGAGTGCAATGCTCTCTACAACATGAAGTACTTTAGATCCTTCCGTGGCCGTTTCAACCGCAGAGCCAGGAGAGGAAACAGACGTCGTGGTTCACAAACTAACCAGAACCAGGCTCATTCTTCCAATTCGGGGGAATCCGAGCGCCCAAGTCTACTCGTCCAGTCGTGACAGTAGTAGGTGATAACGAGTACACCATCCAAGTCCAAAATTCCTATGAAACCTTATCCAGCCTTGAGATTGACAGCCCTGCTGTTGATGCTGCTTCACACGTCTCTGACGTAGAGGAATTTGGGGATGAAGTAGAAAACCCCTTCTCCGATGACAACCCACCTTTCTGTTTGCATATAACTCCTAACGAAACGATTGGTCCTTTAGTACAAGCTTCTGTCCATAATGCGCCCGTTCATGTGTTCATGGACTCTGGTGCGCAAGTTAATATCATTAGGTCTAGCTTGTTTAAAGAGAAGCAGTTACGACGTGTCCTCGTTGAACCAACTACTGTAACCTCCCTTAGTGGAGTAGCTGGTTCTCTTCTGTGAGTCCGAGGTCAGACTTCGCTCACCTTTACTATCCAAGGAAGAGACTTTACTGCTGCTTTTCTTGTCGTCGACCAGATTACTTTCCCTGGTGACCTTCTACTGGGATTTGCTTCCATGCGAGACTTACGCATTGTGCTCGACCCGTACCGATGGCATGCCCAAATTAACGACTTGATCGTTCCATTTTGGGGTTACCAACTTGGATCAGAAATCTGTCATACTGCTGCAGAGTATGATGTACGGATTAAGTCCTTACAAGCCAATGCATTCTCCAGTAGCGTACCCAAGCGGTCAGGCACTAGTAACTCTGTCACTCCCATCTGTGTTCCGCCTACACCTTCAGACTTGCAAGATAGTGTTCCGTTGCCTCAAGTGTCCAAGGACACTCAGACTGCCTTGAGTGCACAGCCTATCCCTGCAATGACTGCTAGTTAGAGTAGTAGTTTCTCCACAGGGGATGCCTTGTCAGAAAACGATTACTTGAAACTAGTAATGCCATCTCTTGTTGATGTCACATGCCGTCTGCAGAAAGAAGTCTCTGTTGCGGCTAGTGCTCTAACTAGAGTGTCTGTTGTTGTTCCTAATGTTCCAGATGGTGGTAACGTCCTAGTTGACAGTGATTCCTGCAAGGTCAAGGGTTTATTTGTTGAACCTTCCTTACATGTAGTAAGAGACAGCAAGATCCATTTACTCCTTGCTAACACTTCGGGTCACAGTGTTCGTCTCAGAGCAAATACCAACCTTGTTGACCTAGTTCACTATCCTTACCGTGCCACCTGACCAGTGGGTCGGTGCTATTTCAACAGTGGAGACCTCACCCACTCCGCTGGATCAATCTATCCCACCAGTTGAGGAGAAAGACTTAGCTCCCACTGATTTCCCAGACGAAGTCCAGCGCTTGCTAACGCTGTTGAACAAACGTCGTACAGCCATTGCCTTACCAGGTGAGAAGATGGGTATAACGAACTTATTGTCCCATCGTATTCCACTTGAACCTGGTACTAGACCTATTTATATACCTGCGTACAGAATGCCTCATTCCCAAGCTGCTATCGCAGAGGAACTGATCAGATGCTCAATGATGGAGTTATTGCACATAGCAATTCACCCTGGAATGCGCCCTTGATCCTAGTGCCTAAGAAGGACGGCACTTGGTGCCCGGTGATTGACATTAGGAAGTTAAATGCGAAAACCATTCCAGATCGCTTTCCACTTCCTGTACTAGGTGACCTTTTACACAATATCGGAGATAACAAAGTCTTCTCAACCCTGGACTTGTTACAAGGGTTTTGGCAAGTCCCTCTTCACGAGGACAGCCAAGAGTTAACTGCATTCTCCACTCCCACAGGTCATTATCACTTCCTCCGTATGGCTTTTGGATTACGATCGTCTCCTATCATGTTCTCTAGACTCATGACCAACATCTTTATAGAGGTCTTATAGGTAAAGCACTTATGGTGTACTTAGACGACGTAATCGTCATGTCCGAAGATGTAGACACACACCTGAAAAGACTTGATATAGTACTTGGCAAGCTTGAAGAAGCCAATTTAAAGATCAAACTGTCCAAATGTCAATTTTTCAGATCAGAAATAAAGTTTCTGGGTCACGCACTCACTCCTGGAGGGGTTACGACTGATCAAAGTAAAGTAACTGCAGTACACTAAATTTTCCAACTCCCAAAACTGCTGATGCCATAAGATCCTTTATGGGCTTAGCAGGTTTTTATAGATCTTTCATTGCCAATTTTTCTTCCATAGCTGCTCCGCTAACTGAATTGCTTAAGAAAGATGCTCCTTTTGTTTGGACCTTCCGTCAAGAAAGAGCATTCCAAACTCTAGAAGAAAAGTTAACATCTGCTCCAATTTTGAAATTCCCAGATTTTTCTAAGCCTTTCTATCTAACAACTGATGCTAGTTCAATTGGCATAGGTGCCGTACTAGCTCAGAAGACTGATGGCAAGTACAACGCAGTTGCATTTGCTAGCCGAGTCCTTACGAAGGCTGAATGTAATTATACAGTAATGGAGCAAGAAGCTTTAGCAATAGTATGGTCTTTAAAGCACTTCCGAGACATTATTTACCAGTACCCTGTTCATGTCTTGACAGACCATGCGCCACTGATACCTTTATTCCAGAACAAACAGCCTACTGGAAGGTTAGCCAGATGGACCTTGACTATCCAAGAGTTCAATCCCACTTTTGAACATTTACCTGCCAAGTCGAATGTAGTCGCAGATGCTTTATTGCGACACGTTAGTGTAGTTACTGCAGATCCTCCATTTACTGTCGAGGATGTCAAAAATGCCCAAAGAACAGATCCCATGTGGTCTGGTGTGATTCGATTCCTGCTCCAGGAAGATCTTATTCTTACTGTGAAGCCACCAGCACCCATTAGTGACTTTGTAATGAGCCAAGAATTACTGTATCGAACAGCCGAGTTGGGTACTCCAAGTAGAAGAGTGTACCAGTTAGTAATTCCACAGTCACTAGTGAATGTAGCTCTGCAGCTAGTTCATGATGCACCAGGTGTTGCACACCCTGGTATGGATCGTTCTGTGAAACAAGCCAGAATGAAATACTTTTGGCCACGTATGGCAACTGACATTTCCGAGTATGTTAAGAAACGTAGTGTCTGTATGCAACATAAAGGAAATGTCAATAGTCCTAATCCAATCCAAGTGCACCCAACCACTAGCGAACCGTGGGAAAGAGTTGCCCTTGACTTGTTAACCAATTTTAAATGTTCCCTCCAAGGCAACAAACATCTGTGTGTTATGGTAGACCATTTCACCAGATATTGTGAGTTAGTTCCTATTGCAGATAAGACTGCAGAGACAGTAGCTAAAGCATTTAAAGAATGCATTATCTGCAGGCATACCACCCCTAAGTCCTTAGTAACAGATAATGGAGGTGAATTCTGTAATGAGATTCTTGAAAATTTGTGTACTTTATACAAGATCTCTAAATCCAGCATTGTTCCTCATCATCCTGTCAGCAATGGGTTAGCCGAAAGAACCAATAAGAAAGTACTTGATGTCCTGAGAGCCACTATCAACCCCAATAGTGAAACTTGGGATGAAGTCAAAGCAGATGTCCAATGTGCCATAAATTCTGCTTACAATGCTTCCATAGGTGATATGCCACATTATGCATTGTATGGTGTACACAAGCGTTTACCCTATGAGTTGTTATATTCCACTCCGAAACCTAATTACAACCCTGATGATTTCGTAGCAACTCGTACCAGCATGGCTCCCACACCCATCCTGTACTCCACCAGAGCACTCCCACACCCATCCTGTACCCCACCAGAGCACTCCCACACCCATCCTGTACTCCACCAGAGCACTCCCACACCCATCCTGTACTCCACCAGAGCACTCCCACACCCATCCTGTACTCCACCAGAGCACTCCCACACCCATCCTGTACTCCACCAGAGCACTCCCACACCCATCCTGTACTCCACCAGAGCACTCCCACACCCATCCTGTACTCCACCAGAGCACTCCCACACCCATCCTGTACTCCACCAGAGCACTCCCACACCCATCCTGTACTCCACCAGAGCACTCCCACACCCATCCTGTACTCCACCAGAGCACTCCCACACCCATCCTGTACTCCACCAGAGCACTCCCACACCCATCCTGTACTCCACCAGAGCACTCCCACACCCATCCTGTACTCCACCAGAGCACTCCCACACCCATCCTGTACTCCACCAGAGCACTCCCACACCCATCCTGTACTCCACCAGAGCACTCCCACACCCATCCTGTACTCCACCAGAGCATCCCAACACCCATCCTGTACTCCACCAGAGCATCCCAACACCCATCCTGTACTCCACAAGAGCATCCCAACACCCATCCTGTACTCCACAAGAGCATCCCAACACCCATCCTGTACTCCACCAGAGCACTCCCACACGCACCCTGTACTCCACCAGAGCACTCCCACACGCACCCTGTACTCCACCAGAGCACTCCCACACCCATCCTGTACTCCACCAGAGCACTCCCACACCCATCCTGTACTCCACCAGAGCACTCCCACACCCATCCTGTACTCCACCAGAGCACTCCCACACCCATCCTGTACTCCACCAGAGCACTCCCACACCCATCCTGTACTCCACCAGAGCACTCCCACACCCATCCTGTACTCCACCAGAGCACTCCCACACCCATCCTGTACTCAACCAGAGCATCCCAACACCCATCCTGTACTCAACCAGAGCATCCCAACACCCATCCTGTACTCCACCTGAGCACTCCCACACCCATCCTGTACTCCACCAGAGCACTCCCACACCCACCCTGTACTCCACCAGAGCACTCCCACACCCACCCTGTACTCCACCAGAGCACTCCCACACCCACCCTGTACTCCACCAGAGCACTCCCACACCCATCCTGTACTCCACCAGAGCACTCCCACACCCATCCTGTACTCCACCAGAGCACTCCCACACCCATCCTGTACTCCACCAGAGCACTCCCACACCCATCCTGTACTCCACCGGAGCACTCCCACACCCATCCTGTACTCCACCGGAGCACTCCCACACCCATCCTGTACTCCACCGGCGCACTCCCACCCACATCCTGTACTCCACCGGAGCACTCCCACACCCATCCTGTACTCCACCAGAGCACTCCCACCCCCCTCCTGTACTCTACCAGAGCACTCCCACACCCATCCTGTACTCTACCAGAGCACTCCCACACCCATCCTGTACTCTACCGGAGCACTCCCACACCCATCCTGTACTCTACCGGAGCACTCCCACACCCATCCTGTACTCTACCGGAGCACTCCCACACCCATCCTGTACTCTACCGGAGCACTCCCACACCCATCCTGTACTCTACCGGAGCACTCCCACACCCATCCTGTACTCTACCGGAGCACTCCCACACCCATCCTGTACTCTACCAGAGCACTCCCACACCCATCCTGTACTCTACCAGAGCACTCCCACACCCATCCTGTACTCTACCAGAGCACTCCCACACCCATCCTGTACTCTACCAGAGCACTCCCACACCCATCCTGTACTCTACCAGAGCACTCCCACACCCATCCTGTACTCTACCAGAGCACTCCCACACCCATCCTGTACTCTACCAGAGCACTCCCACACCCATCCTGTACTCTACCAGAGCACTCCCACACCCATCCTGTACTCTACCAGAGCACTCCCACACCCATCCTGTACTCTACCAGAGCACTCCCACACCCATCCTGTACTCTACCAGAGCACTCCCACACCCATCCTGTACTCTACCAGAGCACTCCCACACCCATCCTGTACTCTACCAGAGCACTCCCACACCCATCCTGTACTCTACCAGAGCACTCCCACACCCATCCTGTACTCTACCAGAGCACTCCCACACCCATCCTGTACTCTACCAGAGCACTCCCACACCCATCCTGTACTCTACCAGAGCACTCCCACACCCATCCTGTACTCTACCAGAGCACTCCCACACCCATCCTGTACTCTACCAGAGCACTCCCACACCCATCCTGTACTCTACCAGAGCACTCCCACACCCATCCTGTACTCTACCAGAGCACTCCCACACCCATCCTGTACTCTACCAGAGCACTCCCACACCCATCCTGTACTCTACCAGAGCACTCCCACACCCATCCTGTACTCTACCAGAGCACTCCCACACCCATCCTGTACTCTACCAGAGCACTCCCACACCCATCCTGTACTCTACCAGAGCACTCCCACACCCATCCTGTACTCTACCAGAGCACTCCCACACCCATCCTGTACTCTACCAGAGCACTCCCACACCCATCCTGTACTCTACCAGAGCACTCCCACACCCATCCTGTACTCTACCAGAGCACTCCCACACCCATCCTGTACTCTACCAGAGCACTCCCACACCCATCCTGTACTCTACCAGAGCACTCCCACACCCATCCTGTACTCTACCAGAGCACTCCCACACCCATCCTGTACTCTACCAGAGCACTCCCACACCCATCCTGTACTCTACCAGAGCACTCCCACACCCATCCTGTACTCTACCAGACCACTCCCACACCCATCCTGTACCCTGCCAGAGCACTCCCACACCCATCCTGTACTCTACCAGAGCATCCCAACACCCATCCTGTACTCTACCAGAGCACTCCCACACCCATCCTGTACTCTACCAGAGCACTCCCAACACCCATCCTGTACTCTACCAGAGCATCCCAACACCCATCCTGTACCCTACCAGAGCACTCCCACACCCATCCTGTACCCTACCAGAGCACTCCCACCCCCATCCTGTACCCTACCAGAGCACTCCCACCCCCATCCTGTACCCTACCATAGCACTCCCACACCCCTCCTGTACCCTACCAGAGCACTCCCACACCCATCCTGTACCCTACCAGAGCACTCCCACACCCATCCTGTACCCTACCAGAGCACTCCCACACCCATCCTGTACCCTACCAGAGCACTCCCACACCCATCCTGTACCCTACCATAGCACTCCCACACCCATCCTGTACTCTACCAGAGCACTCCCACACCCATCCTGTACTCTACCAGAGCACTCCCACACCCATCCTGTACTCTACCAGAGCACTCCCACACCCATCCTGTACCCTACCAGAGCACTCCCACACCCATCCTGTACCCTACCAGAGCACTCCCCACACCCATCCTGTACTCTACCAGAGCACTCCCACACCCATCCTGTACTTTACCAGAGCACTCCCACACCCATCCTGTACTTTACCAGAGCACTCCCACACCCATCCTGTACTCTACCAGAGCATCCCAACACCCATCCTGTACCCTACCAGAGCACTCCCACACCCATCCTGTACCCTACCAGAGCACTCCCACACCCATCCTGTACTTTACCAGAGCACTCCCACACCCATCCTGTACTTTACCAGAGCACTCCCACACCCATCCTGTACTCTACCAGAGCATCCTAACACCCATCCTGTACTCTACCAGAGCATCCCAACACCCATCCTGTACTTTACCAGAGCACTCCCACACCCATCCTGTACTCTACCAGAGCATCCTAACACCCATCCTGTACTCTACCAGAGCATCCTAACACCCATCCTGTACTCTACCAGAGCACTCCCACACCCATCCTGTACTCTACCAGAGCATCCCAACATCCATCCTGCACTCCACCAGAGCACTCCAACACCTTGTGTATTATTATTATAATCAAAAAAGAAGCGCTAAGCCACAAGGGCTATACAGCAACACCTTGTGTAGCCTTAAAATTATGTTAGAGAAGTACACGAGTGGGTGTAGGTTGGTGCGAGATGAACCTGCCTAGCATGGGCCAGTAGGCCTCCTCTAATGTTCTCATTTTAACGGGGAAGCGCTAAACCCGTAAATGTTGTATAGTGGCTGGGGTAGTGGGAGGTTGTCTGGCTGGACTTAATGATAAGGTTAAGCTAATTGCTTGGATCAAGAGCCAGTTATGAAGGAAGGTTGGCTGAAGGGTGAGTGGAAGGTGAAGAGGAACCTGAGCGGCATCACCTGACCAGGGACTTGTAACTCTGGTTCTTACTGATGTAGAGTGTAGTAGTGAGGTAAGAAGTCTCACCGTGTGTGGAGGAGGTGGTGTAGGTAGGTGAGATAGAGACAAGTGATGGCAGGTGTAGACGAGTGTGGCTGCTGCTGCTGCTGCTGCTCTTGCTGCTGTTACTGTCTGGCCGCAGCCGCTCCTCTCTTACTCTGCCTTCACACTCATGCTGCCTCAACCAGCACACACACACACCTCATACCTTCATCTTGACAGTAGAAAACAATGACACTACCTTTCTTTCCCCACCATCAAGGTAAAACAACCTCACACCAGTGTGCGCATGGTCACCACAGGTAGTGAACACCACACATAAACATTCCATAACTAACTTACTATCTACTTTTATTTAAGTACAGTTTTACTCAATTTTGGATAATTACAAGTATCTTATATCAGTAATATATAAATATAAATTTCCTAGAATAACTCAAAAAAAAGTCCAACAAAGTGACATATCTATGTAATAACCGCACTTATTATACTCACTCCCCACTACATATTGAAAAAATAAAACAAACAAATAAACTCTTTAAAATATATAAAATGTCTTTAACACTTAATAGATACATAATATATATAGTGAGTCTCCCACTACCTGTGCTGTTCATACAATGATAAGTTCCCTAATGTTTTTATTCTATAAATCACCGCAAATGACATATTAATTGCACTGATACTTTAATGAATTATTATTAAAAAAACAGTGATTTAATGTACTAGAAAGCGTAATTTAATATAAGAGTAATTACTGTAATAGTATTGTACATGTATTCCAGGCGCGCGCTTTTTAAATCACATTGTTGTTAAGTTTATTCAGGTATAGCCACTACAGATACCTATGGCTACACCTGAATATGGGGATGAGTTTGTCATTTCTCCCAATACACACAACTACAACAGTCAGACGGACACCACACAGGTAACCTCCCTGGAAATTGGAGATGAGTCAGATGCACAGGACCTACCTGCAATGAATGATGAAACAGAGAACACTAATGTAACCATGGTACCTGTTGAGGTGATAGGTGTTAAAGAAAGCACTAACCCAGAAGTGCCATCCTCCGGAGAGGCATTGGATTCGTTAGACCTTCCTCATATTATAACAACTTTCCAGAAAAAAATTGAGCATCTTGAACAGATCCTGACAAGTTTAATAAATATATGTAATCAGGATGATGCTCTTGAGCATGGTGATGATGTCAGAAGTGCAGCAATCTCCGTTCAGCTTCCAGCAATTTGTGAGAAAGAAGCCCATAACTCTTGCCTTCAAGACTTGCCTTATCACTGGCTGCCAAAATGCCGAAAAATGCTTAAAAATAAAGGTCCTGAAGATAAAGACGTACAAACTATGCTATTTGCTCTTAAGTATCTGCACACTGTAGTCAAAGCATAATAGTTTTACCATCTTATGAACAAGAGATTGTAATAACTCACTACAATGGATACATTACAAATCTTTTCATGGAACATTGCTTCCATCAGGAAGCGGTTGCCTGACTTACATCATATTAGTGCAACCAAGAATATTGATGTCATCTGTTTGCAGGAATGTAGATTGAAAGATGGAGCACCTCCACCAAACTTGCCTGGATATGCAGCTTATAACCTAAGGTCAACCAACTGTTGTGTGATGTATGTCAGAAAGAACTTGCCACATTCACTCCTTTCCTTGCAGAGTCGAGTTAACATGCAGTATCATGGTGTCAAAGTATATGCAGGCGATTTTTCCATAAACATTTTTAATCTCTATGCCCCAGCGAACCAGCTTCGACCTGATGCTTTACCAGATCGCATCAATAGTGAACCTACCATCATTCTTGGAGATTTTAATGCCAGACATAAGAATATTGGTGGGTCTATAACAAACACCAATGGAACTAAACTAGTGAGATTGCTAAATGAGCATGATAATGTTCGAATTGTGGGCACTACTGAGCCTACTCACATATATGGTGGCATACTAGATCTGTGTCTTGGATTTAATACATCATATACGATGCATGACTCTGTCATAGTTGATGATCTTCAATCTTGATCACATCTCCAGCAATCAAGGAGCTAAATACAGAAGGAGGAAACTTATTCTCAAACCAGAACACAGAGACAACTTTATTAACAACTTGGATCAATGGTATAAGAATTACGAGCCCATTGGCACACAAAAATTTAATGATGATTTAATTACCACTATTGAGAGTGTTCTCACAGATCAAGTGGGCAGTAATAGGAAACAAAAAACCTCCACTATAAATAACAATAAAAACCAATGTAAATACTATAATGATCCACAGCTGCGCAATCTAACACATG
Organism: Cherax quadricarinatus; assembly: GCF_038502225.1. Taxonomy (NCBI): domain Eukaryota; kingdom Metazoa; phylum Arthropoda; class Malacostraca; order Decapoda; family Parastacidae; genus Cherax; species Cherax quadricarinatus. Next base: position 13,502,776 of record NC_091295.1, read on the forward strand.
CAGCTAGGAGGATTGGTAAAGCATACCGTGAATGTAGAACCCCAGACCTGCTCAGAACGTTCCAAGCTGCACTAACAAATGCAAGGAATAGAAAGGAAGAACTTAGGCAACAGGAATGGGAACAGTTTGTTAGTGGATTAAATAGGTCCACCCCTTTGAGTTTGGCTTGGAAAGGTATAAATAAAATAACCAGGAAAAAGACTGGCAATGTTGCTCATCCCTTTCCTCTTGAAAAAGCAAATGACCTCATAAATAACTGGTCCAAAACATCCAGGCATGAAAGCCTTCCATCTCATATTAGAAAAAATTTAGAGAGTACTTCTGAAGAAATGTTGAAATTGATTAATTTTATGAGCCAAAATATTGATGAGAGTGATTGCCTCTTTACCGAGTATGAATTAGATAATGCATTAACCAAAGGTCGATCAACTGCTCCTGGAGAGGATGGTATAACCTATGATATTCTCAGAACTCTAAGGCATGTGCCTGATAACCCTTTGTTGGCACTGTATAATCTCAGTTACATTGAGGGCGTTCTTCCTACTTCCTGGACCAATAGTCTCATTGTGCCTATCCCTAAGCCCCAACAGCCTGATACATTTAGGCCGATCTCCTTAACTAGTTGTCTTTGTAAAACTTTTGAAAGAATGATGCTTAACAGACTGTACTACAGAATCAGACATCAACTTTCCCCCTACCTCTATGGGTTCATGAAAGGTAAAAGTGTGCAGAACTGTATTTCCACCTTTCTCACTGCACACACCTCTACTAGTTTTACCACTTTTCTTGATCTAAAATCTGCATTTGATATTGCGAACAGAACCGTTATACTACATGAACTAGCCAAAATGAATATTGGTGGTAGCTTACTCTGCTGGATAATAGGATACCTGTCAAATAGAGTATCCTCTGTCCTTTACCAAGGCTTCAGAAGTGATTCTAAAGAAATGTCTTTAGGTACACCGCAGGGAGGAGTTCTTAGTCCCATGCTATTTAATATTCTGATTAATGCTCTCCTAAATGCTCTACCTGCCTCACCTAAACATATAGCTATAAGCTATGCTGATGATATCATGATCCATACAACAGGGCATAAGAAGATGAATACCATTCTTAATGAAGTTCAAGCAATTTGTAATCGACTAGGCCTCATAATATCTTCCTCTAAAACTAAGATATTAACAAGCAAACAACATCCCCCACCCATCTATTTGCAGGGTGAAATCATTAGCTACGTTAAAACTTACAGATATCTTGGTGTAGATGTACCCTTTAACAAATCCACTATACCACAACTAAACAAGAAATGTAAAGCTAGGCTAAATGCTCTCAAAGCTGTTGCTGGCTACAATCCCAACTATGGTGCAAATGTGAGAATCGTGAGAATGATGTACATAGCCTATGTTAGGTCCTTAATTGATTATGCTGCTCCCATGTTGATATTAGCTAGAGAAAGTTCTCTCCGACCCTTGGAGTTAATGCAAAATGAAGCTCTCAGGATTATTCTTGGCTGTCCCAGATCTACAAAAGTTCTTAACATGAGGAAGGAGCTTGGTATTTCTAGTATCAGTGATAGGATTGTTGAAATTAACACTGTACTCGGTATTAGAATGTTGATAAACGAACCAGACACTGTCACAGTGAATCTTACCAAGTGTCTAGAGGTAAATACACACAGATCTAAATGGATTGTGAAAACGTGCAATTGCATTAAGTTTTATAACTTGCATGAACTGTATCACTGTAGGCAACAAGAGCATTTCACCCCTCCATGGAAGATGTGTTCCATTTAATATCACATACCTACAAGTCCCTCCCAAGAAGCTCATTGCTAGTAATCCCTTCCTTAAATCTCTTGTTAGAGCAACTGCTCAAGAAGAAATTTCTCACCTAGCTGGTAGTAACAAGTTATCACAAGTTATATACACTGATGAATCTAAACATGAGTCTTCTGGCAGGGCTGCATCTGCTCTTGTTGCCACCTCCCTAGTTAAGAACGATAATAAATTTGTTGAGTTAGGCATAAGAATTAACAACTGGGCGTCTACACTGCAAACTGAATTGTTTGCAATCCTAATGGCGCTAAAGCTAACCTATGACACTGAGCTTGACTCTATCATCATTACTGATTCTATGTCATCATTGAAGGCTCTTGGCTCATATAATGACTCCAACAACATGCTCATTGGGGAAGCCAGGTATAGATACTCAAAAATTAGGGACAAAGGAATTAATGTACAATTGCTATGGATCCCATCACACACTGGATTACTCCTTCATGATAAAGTTGATATGTTAGCCAAGAAGAGTATCGAGGAGAATGTAGAATATAACTTTGGTATAACTGTGTCTAGCATTAGGAATAATATTAGGAGAGAAGTAAATAATGAAAATGATTGTTATAGGAATGCAGTTAGAAGCCTGAGTAGATCTATAACCCACTATGATAACATGAACGTAGATAAGTATGTTTATGGAGCAACTTGCAATGTGAACAGACTGACTGATGTTGTAGTGGCCAGGCTTAGGCTTGGTTACAAGTACTTCTGGCAGTTTGGGAGACACACAGATGATGATCAAACTAAATGTAAATTATGTGATCAGGCATATGGTCACTCTCTTGAACACTATGTGCTTAATTGTCCACTTATTGAGGAATACAGAGACAGACAGTATAATAACCTATGTGACATGTCAAGATATCTTATTAATGAAAATAAGATACCAGATATACTAAGCAAATTTCCTAAATATAAATCCATATGTATTCCTGTTAACCCTTTGGGGCCTAGTTCCTAGGCCTTTTGTGTATCCATATGCTCTCGCGCTACCGTCCACAGGATGGATATGGGGTGCACAATAAACTAGCCACTTCGGTGGCAAAATCTAAAAAAAAAAATTCAGGTATACACAAATACAGTTACAAAGATTATCATACATAGCAGCATATGTGTAGAGAACCTGGGATAACCCAAAAAGTCAGACAAAGTGACTTATTTTCATTAGTGTCCTTGGTTGTATTGTTGTAGCCTTGGGCCTATTATGTACTTTTGATCAGGTGTATATGTGTGTGAATGATTCATAACCTTTGTAACTTGTTCAAAACTTTGGGGTCCAGTCCCTGGACCCATTATGTACCTCTGTAATCTTTTTGATTACCGCGCACAGAATGGGTATGATGGGATGCATATAAAGATATTAAACTAAACTAACTGTTTAGTAGGTAAGTAAGTATAAATAAGCAAAACAAGTGTAAATAAGCAAACAACTACTTTTTGTGTTTACTACAAATGACACAGATCATGTATCTGAATAACTAGGAGGTCAGTTCCAGTTTTTTTTCCCCATCTAGAGGAGTGCTCACCAGTGCTGAAAAAAGTTGGAGGGCTTTTGTGCAGGGGTTTGAATGAGTTTGCCTGAGCATATTGACACGATCACTGATACTTGGAATATTAATTTTTTCCGCATGTTTAGAATTTTGGTAGTACGAGGGTATCAACAATACTTGCACAAGTGATAAATATGGGGAATATATAATAGATAAATTCAAATCCAAATCCTTACAAAAACCTCTCACACTGATAAACATCTACAGACTTCCACAGTCAAATATTAGCCGTTTTAGTGAAAACCTAGGAAGTATTATAACTGTTACACGCATGAACACTTATTATTCACAGGAGACTTCAATATAAATCTCCTGCACGACCAAGACCCATGTGTAACTGAATTCACAAACACTATGAGTAACTGCTTGTTGTTACCAACAGTAACAAAACCTACAAGAATCTCTGACCACATCTGGACCAACACCATATCCCCTTTAAAATCAGGCATAGTCACAGATAACACCACAGACCACTACCCTACCTTTCTCATAACCAATCTAGGTAAATTACCCCAAGACAATACTAAAGTAACCTTCAGACTACATAATGAGACAGCCATTAATAAAGTCACAACGGCAATGACAAACATCGACCGGCAAACTGAGCTAGAAATCTATACAGATACCGACGAATGTATTAATAATTTTCTAAAAAAGACCCAATACCTCTATAACAAGCACTGCCCTAAGAAACTAAACAGTTTACAGCTAAGAGACTGAACAGTCCCTGGCTAACACCCAGCATCCTCAAATCCATAAATATAAAGCACCTATATGAAAAACAGAACAGAATGGGTCAAATAACCAGAGACCAAACAAAACGTTACTCGTCAATCCTAACCAGCCTGATAAGAAGGGCAAAAAAAATGTATTATGAAAACAGATTATCCAACTTAAAAGGTGATATAAAAAATACCTGGAAAACCCTATCTGAAATTCTAGGAACAAAAAAGATATCAGGAAACAGAACCATCAAACTAACAAAACCAGATAAACCCCAACTCCCATCGACTGAAACAGCACAGACTCAATGTTTTCTTCTCCACCATAGGAAAAAAACCTGGCGGATAAAATCCCAAGCTCAAATACCCCACCTAATGACTACCTCATTGGCACCTACTCGAACACATTATTCCTAGCTCCGACTAACCCAGCAATAGTCTCTCTTATTATCAACACACTGAAAAGCAAGACAGGAGGTTTAAATACCTTACCACCCTTCATATACAAAAAAGCTTCACAAGTACTTTCCTCAGTCATTGCAACACTCTTTAATAAATCCATCTAATCCTCTACCTTCCCCACAGTTCTCAAAATAGCAAGGGTCACCCCGATACATAAAGGAGGAGATCAAGCAGACTTGAATAACTATAGGCCAATATCTAACTTACCCCTTCTCTCTAAAATATTTGAAAAATTAACAGTACCTTTCAAGGCAGGTGAAATTGCTGACCTAGAAAATGTACAGAGAACCTTCACGGCGCGCATAACGGAGATAAAACACCTCAATTACTGGGAGCGCTTGAGGTTCCTGAACCTGTATTCCCTGGAACACAGGCGGGAGAGATACATGATTATATACACCTGGAAAATCCTAGAGGGACTAGTACCGAACTTGCACACGAAAATCATTCACAACGAAAGCAAAAGACTTGGCAGACGATGCACCATCCCCCCAATGAAAAGCAGGGGTGTCACTAGCACGTTAAGAGACCATACAATAAGTGTCAGGGGCCCGAGACTGTTCAACTGCCTCCCAGCATACATACCTGGAGTTTACCTGGAGAGAGTTCCGGGGGTCAACGCCCCCGCGGCCCGGTCTGTGACCAGGCCTCCTGGTGGATCAGAGCCTGATCAACCAGGCTGTTGCTGCTGGCTGCACGCAAACCAACGTACGAGCCACAGCCCGGCTGATCAGGAACTGACTTTAGGTGCTTGTCCAGTGCCAGCTTGAAGACTGCCAGGGGTCTGTTGGTAATCCCCCTTATGTGTGCTGGGAGGCAGTTGAACAGTCTCGGGCCCCTGACACTTATTGTATGGTCTCTTAACGTGCTAGTGACACCCCTGCTTTTCATTGGGGGGATGGTGCATCGTCTGCCAAGTCTTTTGCTTTCGTAGTGAGTGATTGTCGTGTGCAAGTTCGGTACTAGTCCCTCTAGGATTTTCCAGGTGTATATAATCAAGTATCTCTCCCTCCTGCGTTCCAGGGAATACAGGTTTAGGAACCTCAAGCGCTCCCAGTAATTGAGGTGTTTTATCTCCATTATGCGCGCCGTGAAAGTTCTCTGTACATTTTCTAGGTCGGCAATTTCACCTGCCTTGAAAGGTGCTGTTAGTGTGCAGCAATATTACAGCCTAGATAGAACAAGTGACCTGAAGAGTGTCATCATGGGCTTGGCCTCCCTAGTTTTGAAGGTTCTCATTATCCATCCTGTCATTTTTCTAGCAGATGCGATTGATACAATGTTATGGTCCTTGAAGGTGAGATCCTCCGACATGATCACTCCCAGGTCTTTGACGTTGGTGTTTCGTTCTATTTTGTGGCCAGAATTTGTTTTGTACTCTGATGAAGATTTAATTTCCTCATGTTTACCATATCTGAGTAATTGAAATTTCTCATCGTTGAACTTCATATTGTTTTCTGCAGCCCACTGAAAAATTTGGTTGATGTCCGCCTGGAGCCTTGCAGTGTCTGCAATGGAAGACACTGTCATGCAGATTCGGGTGTCATCTGCAAAGGAAGACACGGTGCTGTGGCTGACATCCTTGTCTATGTCGGATATGAGGATGAGGAACAAGATGGGAGCGAGTATTGTGCCTTGTGGAACAGAGCTTTTCACCGTAGCTGCCTCGGACTTGACTCTGTTGACGACTACTCTCTGTGTTCTGTTAGTGAGGAAATTATAGATCCATCGACCGACTTTTCCTGTTATTCCTTTAGCACACATTTTGTGCGCTATTACGCCATGGTCACACTTGTCGAAGGCTTTTGCAAAGTCTGTATATATTACATCTGCATTCTTTTTGTCTGTGATGGACTGAACACATCGACTCCAGGCTGAGGGACTGATTACCTCATACTCCTCCTCTCCTTACGCCTTCCTCTTTGCATTGGACTGATGAAGCCACTGTGTGGCGAAATCTTTTCCTGAATAAAGATTCCCATATGCTGCATAAGTGTCTCAATCTTCAACTTGTCGGTTTTTCAAACTATTCATCACAAGTCCATCTATCATCATTCTATCATGCATTATCCCCTCAAGGAAGGTTCCTTGATGTTGGTGAGGGGCTCTTGATTTAGGGAATTGGATCTGTGCTCCAGTTCCCCGAATTAAGCCTGAATGCCTTCCACATCCCCCCCCAGGCGCTGTATAATCCTCCGGGTTTAGCGCTTCCCCCTTGATTATAATAATAATAATATCATGCATTACGAGCCACATGTCTTTGGTGCATCCATCAAAATAAGCAGACTCTTGGATGTTACTACCGCCCAGCTCTGGCTGGGTTACAAGTATCTTTGGCAGGTTAAATCCCCACCACCAGATGTAGACCAAACGAAATGTAAACTTTGACAGATGGACTATTGTCACACCTTGAGTCATTAAGTACTGGAGTGCGATAAAATTAATGAATTTAGAGACAACTCACTCAGAAATGTTCAAAAAATGTCAAAGTATTTTATCCACAGTGGTATATTACGGACCATTCTGGAGAAATACCCTGACTTTGCTAGCTGTAAATAAAGCATTACCACGTGTGTGTACTCACCTAGTTGAGGTTGCAGGGGTCGAGTCCGAGCTCCTGGCCCCGCCTCTTCACTGGTCGCTTTATTATACCTCTGCTTAAAGCTATGTATGGATCCCGCCTCCACTACATCGCTTCCCAAACTATTCCACTTCCTGACTACTCTGTGGCTGAAGAAATACTTCCTAACAAACTGTGATTCATCTGTGTCTTCAACTTCCAACTGTGTCCCCTTGTTACTGTGTCCAATCTCTGGAACATTCTGTCTTTGTCCACCTTGTCAATTCCTCTCAGTATTTTGTATGTCGTTATCATGTCCCCCCTATCTCTCCTGTCCTCCAGTGTCGTCAGGTCGATTTCCCTTAACTTCTCCTCGTAGGACATACCTCTTAGCTCTGGGACTAGTCTTGTTGCAAACCTTTGTACTTTCTCTAGTTTCTTTACGTGCTTGGCTAGGTGTGGGTTCCAAACTGGTGCCGCATACTCCAAATTGGGCCTAACGTACACGGTTTACAGGGTCCTGAACGATTCCTTATTAAGATGAGGTTTGCTAGGCGCCCATATGCTGCAGCAGTTGTTTGGTTGATGTGCCTGGTGTGTGTGTGTGTGTGTGTGTGTGTGTGTGTGTGTGTGTACTCACCTATTTGTACTCACCTATTTGTGGTTGCAGGGGTCGAGTCTTAGCTCCTGGCCCTGCCTCTTCACCGGTTGCTACTGGGCCCTCTCTCTCCCCGCTCCATGAGCTTTATCAAACCTCGTCTTAAAACTGTGTATGGTTCCTGCCTCCACTACGTCATTTTCTAGGCTATTCCACTGCCTTACAACTCTATGACTGAAGAAATACTTCCTACTATCTCTCTGACTCATTTGTGTCTTCAACTTCCAATTGTGGCCTCTTGTTTCTGTGTCCCCTCCCTGGAACATCCTGTCTTTGTCCACCTTGTCTATTCCACGCAGTATTTTATATGTAATTATCATGTCTCCCCTGACCCTCCTGTCCTCCAGTGTCGTCAGGCCGATTTCCCTTAATCTTTCTTCATAGGACATTCCCCTTAGCTCTGGAACTAACCTTGTCGCAAACCTTTGTACTTTCTCTAGTTTCTTGACGTGCTTTATCAAGTGCGGGTTCCAAACAGGTGCTGCATACTCCAGTATCAACTGGATCAACTGCAGCAACACACCTAAAGCCAATAATAACCCAACAAAAAGCTGCAGTAAGAATAATCACTAAATCCCATCCCTGGCAGCACACCCCCCCACTCTTCAAAGATCTAAACTTACTCCCAGTTCAGTACATCCACACTTACTACTGTGCAATCTATATCTACAGGGCCTTAAACTCTAATATCAACCTTGACCTAAAACGCTTTCTTGATAGTTGTGACAGAACCCACAGGCATAACACCAGACCCAAACATCTCTACGACATTCCCCGTGTCCGACTAAACCTTTACAAAAATTCAATGTATGTCAAAGGCCCTAAAATCTGGAATACCCTACCTGAGAACTCTAGAACTGCGGACACATTCATCACCTTCAAAACTACCATTAGAAAACATCTTATCTCCCTGATACACCCCATCAACTAACTACACGAATATCACCTGGTGGTTCACACTTACACTCGCTCACTCATTTGACCATAAACAGAAATATTAATCTCAGTCTTAAAATAATGAATCCTGTGATACTCCAATACTGAAACTATATACTGTGCCAAAACAAAAGCATTCACATTGCTAAACTCATAAACTAGTATTTAGTCACTTAGCCATAAGACCAACTTACCTCATAATTTGTAATATTTTACAATTAAGAATAAAACTAAGTATGCCCGAAATGCCTAGCCATGCTAAGCGTTCTAGTGGTACACTCTGTAATCACAATTTTACTACATGTAAACCAAACAATAACCAAATTTCTGTAAACTCAGCATTGTAATCCTTATAGAGAATAAACTTTGAATTGAATTGAATTGAATTGAAGTATGGGCCTGACATACACGGTGTACAGTGTCTTGAATGATTCCTTACTAAGGTATCGGAATGCTGTTCTCAGGTTTGCCAGGCGCCCATATGCTGCAGCAGTTATCTGATTGATGTGTGCTTCCGGAGACATGTTCGGTGTTATACTCACCCCAAGATCTTTCTCCTTGAGTGAGGTTTGCAGTCTTTGGCCACCTAGCCTATACTCTGTCTGTGGTCTTCTGTGCCCTTCCCCTATCTTCATGACTTTGCATTTGGCAGGATTAAATTCGAGAAGCCATTTGCTGGACCAGGTGTCCAGTCTGTCCAGGTCTCTTTGAAGTCCTGCCTGGTCCTCATCAGATTTAATTCTCCTCATTAACTTCACATCATCTGCAAACAGGGACACTTCTGAGTCTAACCCTTCCGTCATGTCGTTCACATATACCAAAAATAGCACTGGTCCTAGGACCGACCCCTGTGGGACCCCGCTCGTCACAGGTGCCCACTGTGATACATCATTACGTACCATGACTCGTTGTTGCTTCCCTGTCAGGTATTCTCTGATCCATTGCAGTGCCCTTCCTGTTATATGCACCTGATGCTCTAGCTTCTGCACTAATCTCTTGTGAGGAACTTACCTGGAGTTTACCTGGAGAGAGTTTCGGGGGTCAACGCCCCCGCGGCCCGGTCTGTGACCAGGCCTCCTGGTGGATCAGCCCCTGATCAACCAGGCTGTTGCTGCTGGCTGCACGCAAACCAACGTACGAGCCACAGCCCGGCTGATCAGGAACTGACTTTAGGTGATTGTCCAGTGCCAGCTTGAAGACTGCCAGGGGTCTGTTGGTAATCCCCCTTATGTATGCTGGGAGGCAGTTGAACAGTCTCGGGCCCCTGACACTTATTGTATGGTCTCTTAACGTGCTAGTGACACCCCTGCTTTTCATTGGGGGGATGTTCCATCGTCTGCCAAGTCTTTTGCTTTCGTAGTGAGTGATTTTCGTGTGCAAGTTCGGTACTAGTCCCTCTAGGATTTTCCAGGTGTATATAATCATGTATCTCTCCCGCCTGCGTTCCAGGGAATACAGGTTTAGGAACCTCAAGTGCTCCCAGTAATTGACGTGTTTTATCTCCGTTATGCGCGCCGTGAAGGTTCTCTGTACATTTTCTAGGTCAACAATTTCACCTGCCTTGAAAGGTGCTGTTAGAGTGCAGCAATATTCCAGCCTAGATAAAACAAGTCACCTGAAGAGTGTCATCATGGGCTTGGCCTCCCTAGTTTTGAAGGTTCTCATTATCCATCCTGTCATTTTTCTAGCAGATGCGATTGATACAATGTTATGGTCCTTGAAGGTGAGATCCTTCGACATGATCACTCCCAGGTCTTTGACGTTGGTGTTTCGCTCTATTTTGTGGCCAGAATTTTGTACTCTTCCGAGTATTTCAACAGTAGTTTCTCTTGGGGGATCCTGTTCCGCACTTTCTGTCCTGAGAATCAGCTTGATCGGTCATTGTCTGTGTGTGTGTGTATGTGTGTGTACTCACCTAACTGTGGTTGCAGGGGTCGAGACTCAGCTCCTGACCCCTTCACTGATTGCTACTAGGTCCTCTCTCTCTCTCTCTCTCTCTCTCTCTCTCTCTCTCTCTCTCTCTCTCTCTCTCTTTCTCTCTCTTTCTCTCTCTTTCTCTCTCTTTCTCTCTCTCTCTCTTTCTCTCTCTTTCTCTCTGCCTCTTGAGCTTTGTCATACCTCATCTTAAAGCTATGTATGGCTCCTGCCTCCACTACATCGTTTGCTAGGCTATTCCAGTTCCTGACAACTCTGTGACTGAAGAAGTACTTCCTAACATCCCTGTAACTCGTCTGAGTCTTCGGCTTCCAATTGTGACCCCTTGTTTCTGTGTCCCCTCTCTGGAACATCCTGTCTCTGTCCACCTTGTCTATTCCACGCAGTATTTTGTATATTGTTATCATGTCTCCCCTGACCCTCCTGTCCTCCAGTGTCGTCAGTCCAATTTCCCTCAACCTTTCTTCGTAGAACATCTCCCTGAGCTCCAGAACTAGCCTTGTTGCAAACCTTTGTACTTTCTCTAATTTCTTGATGTGCTTGATCAGGTGTGAGTTCCAAACTGGTGCTGCATACTCCAGTATGGGCCTGACGTACACAGTGTACAGTGTCTTGAGTGATTCCTTACTAAGGTATCGGAACACTATTCTCAGGTTTGCCAGGCGCCCATATTCTGCAGCAGTTATCTGATTAATGTGTGCCTCCGGAGACGTGCTCGGTGTTTTGGTCACTCCAAGATCTTTCTCCTTGAGTGAGGTTTGCAGCCTTTGTCCACCTAGCCTATACTCTGTGTGCAGTTTTCTTTGCCCTTCCCCAATCTTCATGACTTTGCATTTGGCAGGGTTGAATTTGAGAAGCCAGTTGTTGGACCACGTGTCCAGCCTGTCCAGGTCTCTTTGTAGTCCTGCCTGATCCTCATCCGATTTACTCCTTCTCATTAACTTCACATCATCTGCAAACAGGGACACTTCAGAGTCTATCCCTTCCATCATGTCATTCATATATATAAAAAATAGCACTGGTCCTAGGACTGACCTCTGTGGGACCCCGCTCGTTACAGGCGCCCACTTTGACACCTCATCACGTACCATGACTCGTTGTTGCCTCCCTGTTAGGTATTCTCTGATCCATTGCAGTGCCCTTCCTGTTATATGCGCCTGATCTTCCAGCTTCTGCACTGATCTCTCGTGTGGAACTGTGTCGAAGGTCTTCCTGCAGTCCAGGAAAACGCAATCAACCCACCCCTCTCTCTCGTGTCTTACCTCTGTTACCTTGTCATATAACTCCAGAAGGTTTGTGACACAGAATTTGCCTTCCATGAATCCGTGCTGGTTGTCGTTTATAATCCTGTTCCGTTCCAGGTGCTCCACCACTCTTCTGATAATCTTCTCCATGACTTTGCATACTATACATGTCAGAGACACTGGTCTGTAGTTTAGTGCCTCGTTTCTGTCTCCTTTCTTAAAAATGGGGACTACATCTGCCATCTTCCATACCTCAGGTACTTGCCCAGTTTCAAGGGATGTATTGAAGATTGTGGTTAATTAGTTACCATTTTGTCCTAGGCACATGTCGATTAGACACTAGGCCTGGTGTGTGTGTGTGTGTGTGTGTGTGTGTGTGTGTGTGTGTGTGTGTGTGTGTGTGTGTGTGTGTGTGTGTGTGTGTGTTACCATTTTGTCCTAGGCACATGTCGATTAGACACTAGGCCTGGTGTGTGTGTGTGTGTGTGTTTGTGTGTTTGTCTCCTTGCCTTCGTGCTCCAGCAACCAATGGGAAATGATGTCATATTGAATACAGGTGTAAATGTGTTAGGTCATTGCTTTATGTCCAGATTAATGGGCAAGGGGCAACTGGTGTAAGAGTAGGCTGATAGCTTCCCATATAGCATGCCTTCTTTTTCTTTCAAAAACTGTAATAGATATCACATTTCCATTTGAAAATTGGGTACTGTCAAGAGCAAGAAGGATGTATATATCATTTAAATTAAGGCAAGGAGTGCACTTACAAGATTGGTTATTGTGATCAATGGATTTGCAGATGTGATTCATTATGTCAAGTTTTAAAATGACACAAACAAAATTTCTGATGAAGATGGGTTATGGGTTAGCCATACATCATGCTTTCCTCCTTTAGGCTGCAAATCTCACATTCCTCACAATACAGGACACAAACAGGAATCAGAGTGATAAGCTCTAGGATAATTCAGGCAATGAGAATTTAACAGTCTGCAGAAGGGATCATCATGTAGGGCTGGTGCAAGCAGGGCAGTCTGCACTGCATGTTTTATTGGATGGTTGAAGCATTAGCAAGTTTATTTCTGTGTGTGTGTGTGTGTGTGTGTGTGTGTGTGTGTGTGTGTGTGTGTGTGTGTGTGTGTGTGTGTGTGTGTGTGTGTGTGTGTGTGTGGCTCAATCAATATTTGCACCAATAACTCATTACAGTTGTGACCGGGTGTGGAAGTGTGAATTGCTCATTACTCTATAATTTGTTCATGATTGTAGCCATGTATAAACGTAAGTAACCATACTTACAGGATTCATTACCTTTGTAACTTGTCAGTTTATTACCTTTGTACCTAGTTCAGCTATCAAACCATACCACGGGCGGGATTTGAACCCGCGGTCAGAGAGTCTCATAACTCCAGACCGTCGCGTTAGCCACTGCAATCGTGTCATTACGATTTCGTGAGTTCAGCTATCAAAACTTTAGGGGCCCAGTCCCTGGACCCATTACGTACCTCTGTAATCTGTAAATACCTTTGTAACTTGTCATGATTGTGACCAGACCTACCTGGAGTTCATTACCTTTGTAAATTGTGAGTTCATTACCTTTGTAAATTGTGAGTTCATTACCTCTGTAACTTGTTCAGCTATCAAAACTTTGTGGCCCAGTCCCTGGAGCCGTTATGTAACTTTGTAATCTTTTGACTACCATCCACAGGATGGTTATGGGGTGACTACCACCCACAGGATGGGTATGGGGTGACTACCACCCATAGGATGGGTATGGGGTGCATAATAAAGATACTAAACTAAAAAAACTCCTTTAATCAGGATCAAAGCTAAGTAGGAATCTAACTCCTTCCTTTCTTTCCCTGATGATCATGCCCACTGCTCTGTGACAGGCTGTTCTTTCCTTGTTTACTGGAAGCTTATGCACAGTGGCATATATATTCACTACTTTTCTTACCATGCTCCTCCTCCTGTCAAGAAAAAGTGTGCTTGTTTCTCTCTTCCTTCGTGGCACCATATATGTGGGACTAAGTTTCTCAGCTCTGAAATCTCCACTCTGCTGCTCCAGCAACTACAAGGATAACTACAACTATATGAACAAAAACAGCAACTACAAGGATAACTACAACAACTCTAACAACTGCAGCAATCAATCAGTATATAAATATATTATAATATAATATATATATGCAGTAATATACATATTATGCTGCAGTGTTCCCTTTCTTATGAGTCGCGCGTCAGGTGCTGCTTTGTTGTGGGATGTAATAGTGAGGTGTGGTCTAGACCCTTTATATGCCTTCTTTTGATGCATTACTTTTATTGTTCCTTGATAATGTGAGTAGTCACGAAAGCGCTCGGAATTTCTATATTCTTTCACAGTGGTTGTTTTGCATATATATATATATATATATATATATATATATATATATATATATATATATATATATATATATATATATATATATATATATATATATATATATATATATATATATATATATATATATATATATATATATATATATATATATATATATATATAAATATATGCCTTATATAATCTAACCAATGAAGAGGTTTTTCTAGAAGTAATGACTAGTATTTAAATAACAGGTATTAGTGTAGTATCCCCTGGTAAGTTAGTAGCATAACAAACGAGGAAGAGGAAGCGAGGCGCCGCCAGTGTTGTTATGGTGATGCTTTACTTGGCTCTATGACTTCCCCGACCTAGGTACGTCCTTCTTCAGGCTCTCCCTCAGGGCCATGATGCCCTCAAGAGTGTCAGGGAGCTGCTGCTGGAGCAGGTAACACTGGCGGAGAACAAGAGGGGTGAGAGGTGACAACCTTGTCATGGGGGATGGGAGGAGGGTTAGTTAGTCCCTTTGGTTTGTTAGGCCTGTATTGTTCTATGGTTTGTTGTTAGGCCTGTCTTACGGGGTTGTTGTTAGGCCTGTCTTACGGTTCGTTGTTAGGTCTGTCTTATGGATTGTTGTTAGGATTGTGTTATGGTTTGTTGTTAGGTCTATCTTATGGTTTGTTGTTAGGTCTGTCTTATGGTTTGTTGTTAGGTCTGTCTTATGGTTTGTTGTTAGGTCTGTCTTATGGTTTGTTGTTAGGTCTGTCTTATGGTGTGTTGTTAGGTCTGTCTTATGGTTTGTTGTTAGGTCTGTCTTATGGTGTGTTGTTAGGTCTGTCTTATGGTTTGTTGTTAGGTCTGTCTTATGGTTTGTTGTTAGGTCTGTCTTATGGTGTGTTGTTAGGCCTGTCTTATGGTGTGTTGTTAGGTCTGTCTTATGGTTTGTTGTTAGGTCTGTCTTATGGTTTGTTGTTAGGTCTGTCTTATGGTTTGTTAGGTCTGTCTTATGGTTTGTTGTTAGGTCTGTCTTATGGTTTGTTGTTAGGTCTGTCTTATGGTTTGTTGTTAGGTCTGTCTTATGGTGTGTTGTTAGGTCTGTCTTATGGTTTGTTGTTAGGTCTGTCTTATGGTTTGTTGTTAGGTCTGTCTTATGGTTTGTTGTTAGGTCTGTCTTATGGTGTGTTGTTAGGTCTGTCTTATGGTTTGTTGTTAGGTCTGTCTTATGGTTTGTTGTTAGGTCTGTCTTATGGTTTGTTGTTAGGTCTGTCTTATGGTTTGTTAGGTCTGTCTTATGGTGTGTTGTTAGGTCTGTCTTATGGTTTGTTGTTAGGTCTGTCTTATGGTTTGTTGTTAGGTCTGTCTTATGGTTTGTTGTTAGGTCTGTCTTGTGGTTTGTTGTTAGGTCTGTCTTATGGTTTGTTGTTAGGTCTGTCTTATGGTGTGTTGTTAGGTCTGTCTTATGGTGTGTTGTTAGGTCTGTCTTATGGTGTGTTGTTAGGTCTGTCTTATGGTGTGTTCTTAGGTCTGTCTTATGGTTTGTTGTTAGGTCTGTCTTATGGTGTGTTGTTAGGCCTGTCTTATGGTTTATTGTTAGGTCTGTCTTATGGTGTGTTGTTAGGTCTGTCTTATGGTGTGTTGTTAGGTCTGTCTTATGGTGTGTTGTTAGGTCTGTCTTATGGTTTATTGTTAGGTCTGTCTTATGGTTTGTTGTTAGGTCTGTCTTATGGTTTGTTGTTAGGTCTGTCTTATGGTTTGTTGTTAGGTCTGTCTTATGGTGTGTTGTTAGGTCTGTCTTACGGTTTGTTGTTAGGTCTGTCTTATGGTGTGTTGTTAGGTCTGTCTTATGGTGTGTTGTTAGGTCTGTCTTATGGTTTATTGTTAGGTCTGTCTTATGGTTTGTTGTTAGGTCTGTCTTATGGTTTGTTGTTAGGTCTGTCTTATGGTTTGTTGTTAGGTCTGTCTTATGGTGTGTTGTTAGGTCTGTCTTACGGTTTGTTGTTAGGTCTGTCTTATGGTGTGTTGTTAGGTCTGTCTTATGGTGTGTTGTTAGGCCTGTCTTATGGTTTGTTGTTAGGTCTGTCTTATGGTTTGTTGTTAGGTCTGTCTTATGGTTTGTTGTTAGGTCTGTCTTATGGTTTGTTAGGCCTGCCTTATAGTTTGTTGTTAGGATTGCCTTACGGTGTGTTGTTAGGTCTGTCTTATAGTTTGTTGTTAGGTCTGTCTTATGGTGTGTTGTTAGGTCTGTCTTATGGTTTGTTGTTAGGCCTGTCTTATGGTGTGTTGTTAGGATTGTTTTATGGTGTGTTGTTAGGTCTGTCTTATGGTTTGTTGTTAGGCCTGTCTTATGGTTTGTTGTTAGGCCTGTCTTATGGTGTGTTGTTAGGCCTGTCTTATTGTGTGCTGTTAGGTCTGTCTTATGGTTTGCTGTTAGGTCTGTCTTATGGTTTGCTGTTAGTTCTGTCTTATGGTTTGCTGTTAGTTCTGTCTTATGGTTTGCTGTTAGGTCTGTCTTATGGTTTGTTGTTAGGTCTGTCTTATGGTTTGTTGTTAGGTCTGTCTTATGGTTTGTTGTTAGGTCTGTCTTATGGTTTGTTGTTAGGTCTCTCTTATGGTTTGTTGTTAGGTCTGTCTTAAGGTTTATTAGGCCTGTCTTATGGTTTGTTCTAAGGCCTGTCTTATGGTTTGTTCTTAGGCCTGTTTTATGGTTTGTTGTTAGGCCTGTCTTATGGTTCATTGTTAGGCTTGTCTTGTGGTGTGTTGTTAGGCCTGGCTTATGGTTTGTTGTTAGGCCAGTTTTGTGGTTTGTTGTTAGTCTTGTCTCACGGTCTGCTGTCAGTCATGGCAGTCTCGTGGCTTGCTTCTCAGTCAGGGCAGCCTCGTTGCCTGCTTCTCAGTCAGGGCAGCCTCGTGGCCTGCTTCTCAGTCAGGGCAGCCTCGTGGCCTGCTTCTCAGTCAGGGCAGCCTCGTGGCCTGCTTCTCAGTCAGGGCAGCCTCGTGGCCTGCTTCTCAGTCAGGGCAGCCTCGTGGCCTGCTTCTCAGTCAGGGCAGCCTCGTGGCCTGCTTCTCAGTCAGGGCAGCCTAGTGGCCTGCTTCTCAGTCAGGGCAGCCTCGTGTCCTGCTTCTCAGTCAGGGCAGCCTCGTGGCCTGCTTCTCAGTCAGGGCAGCCTCGTGGCCTGCTTCTCAGTCAGGGCAGCCTCGTGGCCTGCTTCTCAGTCAGGGCAGCCTCGTGTCCTGCTTCTCAGTCAGGGCAGCCTCGTGGCCTGCTTCTCAGTCAGGGCAGCCTCGTGGCCTGCTTCTCAGTCAGGGCAGCCTCGTGTCCTGCTTCTCAGTCAGGGCAGCCTCGTGGCCTGCTTCTCAGTCAGGGCAGCCTCGTGGCCTGCTTCTCAGTCATGGTAGCCTCGTGTCCTGCTTCTCAGTCAGGGCAGCCTCGTGGCCTGCTTCTCAGTCAGGGCAGCCTCGTGGCCTGCTTCTCAGTCAGGGCAGCCTCGTGTCCTGCTTCTCAGTCAGGGCAGCCTCGTGGCCTGCTTCTCAGTCAGGGCAGCCTCGTGGCCTGCTTCTCAGTCTTGGCAGCCTCGTGGCCTACTTCTCAGTCTTGGCAGCCTCGTGTCCTGCTTCTCAGTCTTGGCAGCCTCGTGTCCTGCTTCTCAGTCAGGGCAGCCTCGTGGCCTGCTTCTCAGTCAGGGCAGCCTCGTGGCCTGCTTCTCAGTCAGGGCAGCCTCGTGGCCTGCTTCTCAGTCAGGGCAGCCTCGTGGCCTGCTTCTCAGTCTTGGCAGCCTCGTGGCCTGCTTCTCAGTCAGGGCAGCCTCGTGGCCTGCTTCTCAGTCAGGGCAGCCTCGTGGCCTGCTTCTCAGTCAGGGCAGCCTCGTGGCCTGCTTCTCAGTCAGGGCAGCCTCGTGGCCTGCTTCTCAGTCAGGGCAGCCTCGTGGCCTGCTTCTCGTTCAGGGCAGCCTCGTGGCCTGCTTCTCAGTCAGGGCAGCCTCGTGGCCTGCTTCTCAGTCAGGGCAGCCTCATGGCCTGCTTCTCAGTCAGGGCAGCCTCGTGGCCTGCTTCTCGTTCAGGGCAGCCTCGTGGCCTGCTTCTCAGTCAGGGCAGCCTCGTGGTCTACGGTTAGCTACGGTGTTCTCTAGGTTTGTCATCAGTTAGGACAGCTTCTAATCTGCTGGTATCAAAACGTCCTCCTGGTCTGTCATCAGTTAGTGCAACATTCTTGTCTATTGTTAGTTAGGGAGGCCTCCTATTCTGTTGTCAGTTAGGTCGGACTCCTTGTCTGTCATCAGGTAAGGCAACCTTTTGGTCTACCCTCATTTAGGGCAGTAGGGTGTATTTTTGACAAAATCTCATCAGGCTGGCACTAGACAAACTTGGCTCAGTTCTGGCTTGTGGGGTAGGAAAGCTCCTGAAAGGTACATCAGTGGTCACCTGCGGTCCTACCTGCCTAAGCTCTTGGGAGTTAGCGTTGGCTGTTACCAAGCACCATGGCTTGTTGTAGTGTTTTAGAATCTCAGGTTCAAGTGTTGAAGAAGGAGATTCTACTTCTTCAGGAGGAAAATAGGAGGCTGAAGCTTCGCATAGATGAGTTTGGGAGCGAGTGTGAGAAAGATTTAGCTGGTAAGGAAGGAATGGTTGCCAGCAGTGATAGTGGCAGCTGCTCTTAGTGGCAAGTGGTTCACAGTTCAGGAAGAAAGAAGATGAGGAGAGTTAATAGAGAAGATGTGAAGGTAGGAAATCGATTTTCTGTTCTCCAAGACGAGTGTACTTTAGTGGTTAGTGAGGTTGAAGGTACCACTGATTCTCCTGCTAATCAAGGTAAGAATATTTTAATAGTAGGCGATTCTCAGGTAAGATATATGGACCATGCATTTTGTAACAGAGACAGAAAGGTCAGACAGAGTGTGTTTTCCTGGAGCTGGTGTTGGTGACATAGTCAACAGGTTGGTTAATATTATGGCATGTAATGGGATCAAGCCCATTATCTGTCTTAGTGCTGGGGGTAATAACATTGGGAAGGGCAGGAGAGAGGAGCTGCTGGATAAGTACAGGTCAGCCATAGAAGTAGTTAGGTCTAAGGGAGGGATCCCAGTCATATGTAGCATCTTGCCTAGAAAGGGAGTGGGCAATGAATGGATGTCTAGGGCAATTGGTATAAATTGCTGGCTAGACAAGTACTGCAAGGAACTTGCAATCCCATTCATTGATAACTGGGACCTATTCTTTGACAAAAGTGATATGTATGCAAGGGATGGGGTTCATCTCTCTGGGGATGGAGTGGTTGCATTAGCCAATTCAATTGAGAGGGTAATTGATGACTTGTCTAGGAATTTAAACTGATAGATTATAGAGGTATGGGTGTTTGTGGGAAACAATCAGGCTTAAGCATTAGGGTTAAAAACAGCAGTTATTACCGGGATACCTCAGGGATATGTTTAAAAGACAATATTCAAAATAAAGTTGCTAGTAATGGCAAATCAGTTGATCAACAAACAAAGAGGGATAGTAGAGGGCAATGAGTGACTAGCTCCCTTAAAGTTTACTATACAAATAGTAGGAGTCTAAGAAATAAGATAGATGAGCTAAGATTACTTGCAAGTGTAGGTAATATAGATATTATTGGTATAACAGAGACCTGGTTCAACCTGAAAGATAGAGAAATGCCTTCTGAATGCAACATACAGGGTTATAAACTATTCCACACTGACAAGGTCAACAGGAAGGGTGGTGGGGTGACGATGTATGTCAGAGAAAATTTAAATTGTTGTCTTAGACATGATATAAGATTAGAGACATCGAACACAGAATCTGTTTGCCTACAGTTTCTCGAGGGACATGACAAATTAATTTTGGGTGTGATTTATAGGCCCCCAAACCTTGACAGGGAGGGCAGTAAGCTGTTATGGGACGAAATTCATAAGGCATCTAGATATGAAAATGTTGTTATAATGGGAAATTTTAACTTTAGACAAATTGATTGGAACAATATGACAGGAAATCTTGAGTCTAGTGACTTTCTTGATACAGTTCAGGATTGCTTTTTAGAACAGGTTGTGACAGAACCAGCTAGAGGAAACAATCTGCTTGACTTGGTTCTTGCCAACAAAGATTCACTAATTAATAATCTTGAGGTTAATGATGAGCTTGGGGAAAGTGATCACAAATCACTTAGTATTAATATATCATGGAATTACCCAGATAACTGCAATCAAATCTCTGTCCCAGATTTTCGCTTGGCCGACTTCATGGGACTGAAAAATTACCTGGGTGGGCTAAATTGGGATGTCCTGACTATGGGTCAGGTAGGTGATCTTGGTTGCCAATATGACTTTTTCAGAGCATAGTTCTAGCTGCCCAGACAACTTTTTCTCCGAGTAGGGAAATTAGATCTAACAAAAATGATCCCAAATGGATGAACAATAGATTAAAACATCTCATTGGTCAAAAGAGAGGCATATATAGGCGTATCAAAAGAGGGGATGGGCAGTTAAGAAATCAATATATTCAGTTAAAGAGAGAAATAAAGAAAGGAATAAGAAAAGCAAAAAGGGATTATGAGGCTAAGGTCGCAAGGGATTCAAAGATTAACCCTAAAGGGTTCTTTCAGGTATACAGAAGTAAGATTAGGGACAAGATTGGCCCACTTAAGAGTAACTCTGGTCAGATCACTGACAGTTACAAGGATATGTGTGAAATTCTAAATACCTACTTCCTCTCAGTTTTCACCCAGGAAAATACTAGCGATATTCCTGAAATAGATTATGTAGAACAGGATGATAATAAACTATGTACAATTGTGGTAACTAGTGACATGGTCCTCAGACAAATAGAGAAACTAAAACCTAACAAATCCCCAGGCCCTGATGAACTGTTTGCAAGGGTGTTAAAGGAATGTAAAGAGGAATTTAGCATACCTTTGGCTAATCTTTTTAACATATCACTACAAACTGGCATAGTGCCTGATAAGTGGAAAATGGCAGATGTAATACCTATTTACATGGCAGGTGACAGGTCCTTGGCTTCGAACTATAGACCAATAAGCCTTACCTCCATAGTGGGAAAATTTATGGAACCAATAATTGCCGAAGCAATTCATAGCCATCTTAATAGGCACAGATTGATTAATGAATCTCAACACGGTTTTACAAAGGGGCGTTCCTGTCTTACGAATTTACTAACTTTTTTCACTAAGGTGTTTGAGGAGGTAGATCATGGTAATGAATATGATATTGTGTATATGGACTTCAGTAAGGCTTTCGATAGAGTTCCACACCAGAGGCTATTGAGAAAACTTAAGGCACACGGAATAGGAGGAGAAATTTTTTCCTGGGTAGAGGCATGGCTGACAAATAGACAGCAGAGAGATTGCATAAATGGGGAGAAATCAGAATGGGGGCACGTCACAAGTGGTGTTCCTCAGGGGTCAGTGTTGGGCCCGTTGTTGTTCACAATTTACATAAATGACATAGATGAGGGAATAAATAGCGACATAAGCAAATTTGCTGATGACACCAAAATAGGCTGCCCAGTTCATTCTAATGAGGACACGAGCACTCCAGGATGATTTGAATAGACTGATGCAATGGTCGGAGAAGTGGCAGATGCAGTTTAATATTGACAAATGCAAAGTTCTAAATGTTGGACAGGTAAATAACCATGCCACATATAAACTAAATAATGTAGATCTTAATACTACTGATTGCGAAAAGGATTTAGGAGTTCTGGTTAGCGGTAATTTAAAACCAAGACAACAGTGCATTAGTGTTCGCAATAAAGCTAACAGAATTCTTGGCTTCATATCTAGAAGTATAAATAATAGAAGTCCTCAGGTTGTTCAACTCTATATATCATTGGTTAGGCCTCATTTAGACTATGGTGCTCAGTTCTGGTCACTGTATTACAGAATGGATATAAATGCTCTGGGAAACATACAGAGGAGGATGACAAAGATGATCCCTTGTATCAGAAATCTTCCCTATGAGGATAGACTGAGGGCCCTGAATCTGCACTCTCTCGAAAGGCGTAGAATTAGGGGGGATATGATCGAGGTGTATAAATGGAAAACAGGAATAAATAAAGGGGATGTAAATAGCGTGCTGAAAATTTCCAGCCAAGACAGGACTCGCAGCAATGGTTTCAAGTTGGAAAAATTCAGATTCAGAAAGGGTATAGGAAAGCACTGGTTTGGTAATAGAGTTGCAGATGAGTGGAACAAACTCCCGAGTACAGTTATTCAGGCTAAAACGTTGTGTAGTTTTAAAAATAGGTTTGATAAATACATGAGTGTGTGTGGGTGGGTGTGAGTTGGACCTGACTAGCTTGTGCTGCTGGGTCTGGTGCAGTGCTCCATCATTGGTGGGTCATTGGGCTAATTGGGGGGGGGGGGCATTGGTCTAATCTGGGGGGGGACATGGACCTGCTCCGCATGGGTCAGTAGGCCTGTTGCAGTGTTCCTTCTTTATGTTCTTATGTGTCACTAGTTGAAACAGAGCACAAAGTGTTCACAGTGATCTAAGTAAAGAAACACCATGTCTAAGAAAACTCTCAACTTGTGATTGTATATCTAACTTGGCATTGTTGTCAGCAGTTTGGACTTTCTTCATGTATGATTAGGGTTGAAAACTTCTTATGCACAAGCAATATTATTGTTGTATAATGTAAGCTATTAAGTATTCTAATAAACTTATGGGCTTAATCCATAATCTGCAATTTGTAATTATTGTGCCAGTACCAGAAATAGGTAATTATGAAGTTGATGAAAGTACCACTGTGGCTGTGGAGGCAGTGGCCAGGTCTTCTATCATTGAACAGAGGAAATAACACTACCTAACCTTTATAAACTATACATTTAGTCTAACCTGAGTACAGTTTTCCCAGTGCCATAGATGTCTCAGTTTGTCCATTTCCACATTCATAAATTTTGAGGAAAAACTTTAGCCAAATTAAAATTTTTAATTGTAATTTCCTATTACACCAATAAGAATAGTATCTGAACCTGATTTCAGTAAAGTAAATTTCAAACACTCAAGTATAAATGATTTTGAGGAATTGCTTGTGTATGTTTAAAGATGTTCCAATTATATAACTGTTAAATATGATAATTTTTCTATTAAGTTAGTGTATCTTGATGAAGCTATGATTTTTCCACTCAAATCATGTGTCGTTTTAAATTTTGCATAATTGTACTACTAATACAGTACATGATGGTACATCATGAGTAGGCATTGTGCAGCGGTAAATTTTCTGAACAAGGCATTCGAGTTCTAGGTTTATTTGTAAATACCTTTAATTTATTTGTTAGTACAGTAGACCCTCATTACATGGTAGCTATGTTCCTGAAAATGCCATGTTAGATAAATCTGTGTCATATAAACTGAAGAACTTGTGGGAAAAGTAGTGTTATGTTCCTGGGACCCCTTCCCTCCCCCCATAAGCCAAACAACTTGTTTTAGACATCTATATCTTACAAAAATGAAAATGATAATGTTGTTTTTGTTGCTTAAGACTACAAATGCAACAGAAATATTATTATTTACCTTAAATTGTGGTTGCTGGCATATGCCAGTGAGTGTGAAGAGAGTGGAGATGCATGGTGTGGCCCTACTGGGCTGAGGTGGATGATTGTTGGTTGTCAGCACAAGTGGTTGGTTGAGGTTCTGGTTCTAAAGTCGATGGTTGTACTGGAGTGCGCATAAATTCTGTAATGGATCTCTGGCTTCTTTTACCCTGCAGTACTTTATACATTATTCCAGAAGCTTGGTACTGCCAGGTTGGAGTCAGTGTCCGTTGATACAACTAGTTTTTTCATCACTTTTCTTGTGTAGTTACACTTGAATGACTTAACTTCCTGATCCAGTGATTGTATTAAAGATGTTGTATTTGTAGGTAAAAATGCGACTTTTACGTGTGGGATCACATCCAGCAAAGCTTCTGGATGAGGATGGGAATTATCAAGAATGAAGAGAGTATTGAATACAAGGTTCTTACTGTGCAGGTAAAACTTGACTTCAGGAATAAAATGATGCTTAAACCAGTCTAAATATTTCCTGCCATTTATGCTGACTGGTTTGACCTCCAAATTACTGGTAAGGTGTTTTTATCTACACCTTTCACAGCATGAGGATTCTTAGAGCAGTAAATAACCATAGGCTTAGACTTGAAATCACTTGACACATTACTGCAGAGGAGCAAGGTGAAGTGATTCTATGCTGCCTTGAAGCCTGGTGCAGCCTCGTGGAGACAGTGGTCTCACCCACAGCCAGGTGGTGGCCTGAGCTAGGGAAATATCCTGCAGGTACACTCCAAATTTTTCCCCTTCCCACAAACTGAACCATGTTAGGTTAATTTTACGAAGTGTTGTATAAAATTATGTTGCAGTTTTTCAATAGCGTAATAACCAAAACGTGCTAGATAAATCCATGTAATATGAGGGTCTACTATAATTTTTGTCACTTGAGACTACATGTGCTTCATAGTTTATATCAAAATATAATTGAGTGAGCAATTAGAAATGGTAAATGTGATTTGGTACATATAAAACATGTTGGAGACTTTCAAAATAAATGTGTATAGTATATATTATTAAATGTAAAAGGAGACACTTTTGTTTTTCCTTTTGGGCCACCCTGCCTCAGTGGGATATGGTCGGTGTGTTGAAATATGATGATGTAATTATTTATATGTAGTTCCCTATTTGTAGGTACAGTAGCATAGCTATGCTTTTGGGATCCTGTCTTCAATAATGTTGTCATATTCCATTTTTAATTAAAAAAAAATGGTTAAAAATTGCTGAATAGTACTACAGTAGCTGCACCTATACAGTGAGTTTTGTTTGGAATTTTCATAAGGAATGGTCTGAATAATTCATAATAAACTAAGCTTGACAATACGTACGTACATACAGATAAAGCAATAGACATTTTTATAAATGTATGTCTAGTTTAATTGTAGTAAGTATGAATTAAGATAAGAATGAAAGAAAGTACAAACAGAAGGGAAGGGGGAGGAGCTGAACTATTTATTTAAATCCCATTGGACGAATTGTAGGATGCCCTAAGTTAAGTCATTAAGGAGAGGGTTGTGTGTTTTGTCAGAACTAGAAAAAAACACTAATGCAATTTACCTTTTCTGTGTGATATTTTTAGCCATGACTGCTCTGGATAACATGGGTGAAGGCTCAATACAAGGAGGAAAGTCTCGTCTCTCACTGCGTCAGAGTCGTAAACGCTCCCTCAATTCAGATATTTCTCCTGCTCCAGAACCTCGCACCAGTCACCGCTTTCGTACGTCCAGTACAAGTGATACTGACGATAGGAATAAAGTAAGCTGTAACAATTCTAGTTTTGAAAACTTTCTTCTTTTACACTTCTTTTTTTTTTTAACCCTTCAATTGTCCAAACATAGATCTACGTTTGCACTGCTAGCACTCCGAACATAGATCTTCGTTTTATTTTACATTCTTTCAAATGTAAAAAAAAAAGCATAGATCTACGTTCGGAGCGCTAGTGGTGCAAACGTAGATCTACGTTTGGACAGTTTAAGTGTTAAGTTCATTCTTTTCTTTCAGTTCTGCTAGACAGTACAGTGGAACCTCAAATATCGAACTTAATCCGTTCCAGGAGTTAGTTCTAAATTCGAAAAGTCTGAAAAGCGAAGCAATATTTCCCATAAGAAATAATGGAAATACATTTAATCTGTTCCTGAAACCCAAAAATATTCACAAAAAATAAAAGTACATTTTATAGAGATTAATTATAGTTTTACATACACTCAACAAATATAGTGTTCAATTATGTATTAATAAGTTTAAATAAACATAAAAATAGCATTTTACTTACCTTTATTGAAGACTGGTGAGGACTTCAGGTATCAAAGCCCTCTCTGCAGTTACTTCCTTTCTCTGTCTTTTAATGCCACTAGGACCAGCTTGAGTCACTGGACCCCTGTCTCACAAAATAACTGTACACAGTCCTCTGTTTCTGGTGCCTCTTTAAGATTTCCCTAAAATGGTTCTGTCACTGAACTTGTTGCAAAGATGGCGTGGTTCAGCTTGCTCAGGGTGATACTTCTCCACAAACATTTGGACATCATTCCACTTGGACATCATTCCACTTCTGTATTATTTCCTTCACATCTATGGTGTTTCTCACTTTCTTTACCACAGGGGTGCCACTAGCAAGTTTCTTTGGGCTCATTGTAATTTATTTCACAGTCCCACAAGCACTAAACTCAATGAAATAATCGTAAAATGTTTGAATGAGAGCGCAGGTTAGTGTTCACTCAAGCATCAACAAAACCAGACTGGCTCATGGCACCTGTGTGGGGACGCGGATAGAGCGGGCTGCTGGACAGGTCCGGTACCCAGTGGTTCGAAAATGGGGGCGAGTTCGATAATAGGGACAAAGCTGGTTCAAAAAAAGCGTTCTATTTTCGAAGAGTTCTATAAGTGATACGTTCGAAATCTGAGGTTCCACTGTATATTAGAATATAGCCTCTCCTCACATAACGATGGAGTTCCGTTCCTGAGACCTCGTCAGTAAACAAATTCGTTGCTAAGTGAGGGGCATACTATAATGGTAGTGGATTTGTGTCAACCATGTTTGATGCTGTTTTAATACACCTACCATCCGACTTACGACCTGCTCGACTTACGACCGCTCAACTTACGACCGTGTTTTTTATGCCAAATTTCTGGGAAATAAACAACTATTTGTGTTGTACACAGTGTTTATCCTAAACCTTACAGTATAAAATACAGTACTTACAGCATAAAAAGTAAAGTAAAGCATGAAATTCCAAAATAAAACAATAAAATAAAGTCATTACAAAAATGTTTTGTTGATATTCAGTAGTAAAGCTTGACTTACGACCATTTCGACTTACGACCGGTTTCTCGGAACCGAACTCGGTCGTAAGTCGGATGGTAGGTGTATTTTTTTTATTATAATAATAATTAAATCACAAAACAAATACTCTTACACTGTGTACAAGTTGAACAAATTTTTTTTTTTTTCAACAAGTTGGCCGTCTCCCACCGAGGCAGGGTGACCCAAAAAAGAAAGAAAATCCCCAAAAAGAAAATGCTTTCATCATCATTCAACACTTTCACCACACTCACACATAATCACTGTTTTTGCAGAGGTGCTCAGAATACAACAGTTTAGAAGCATATACGTATAAAGATACACAACATATTCCTCCAAACTGCCAATATCCCAAACCCCTCCTTTAAAGTGCAGGCATTGTACTTCCCATTTCCAGGACTCAAGTCCGACTATATGAAAATAACCGGTTTCCCTGAATCCCTTCACTAAATATTACCCTGCTCACACTCCAACAGATCGTCAGGTCCCAAGTACCATTCGTCTCCATTCACTCCTATCTAATACGCTCACGCACGCTTGCTGAAAGTCCAAACCCCTTGCCCACAAAACCTCCTTTACCCCCTCTCTCCAACCCTTTCGAGGACGACCCCTACCTCGCCTTCCTTCCCCTATAGATTTATATGCTTTCCATGTCATTCTACTTTGATCCATTCTCTCTAAATGACCAAACCACCTAAACAACCCATCTTCTGCCCTCTGACTAATACTTTTATTAACTCCACACCTTTTCCTAATTTCCACACTCCAAATTTTCTGCATAATATTTACACCACACACTGCCCTTAGACAGGACATCTCCACTGCCTCCAACCGTCTCCTCGCTGCTGCATTTACCACCCAAGCTTCACACCCATATAAGAGTGTTGGTACTACTATACTTTCATACATTCCCTTCTTTGCCTCCATAGATAACGTTTTTTGACTCCACATATACCTCAATGCACCACTCACCTTTTTTCCCTCATCAATTCTATGATTAACCTCATCCTTCATAAATCCATCCGCCGACACGTCAACTCCCAAGTATCTGAAAACATTTACTTCTTCCATACTCCTCCTCCCCAATTTGATATCCAATTTTTCTTTATCTAAATCATTTGATACCCTCATCACCTTACTCTTTTCTATGTTCACTTTCAGCTTTCTACCTTTACACACATTCCCAAACTCATCCACTAACCTTTGCAATTTTTCCCTAGAATCTCCCATAAGCACAGTATCATCAGCAAAAAGTAACTGTGTTAATTCCCATTTTGAATTTGATTCCCCATAATTTAACCCCACCCCTCTCCCGAACACCCTAGCATTTACTTCTTTTACAACCCCATCTATAAATATATTAAACAACCATGGTGACATTACACATCCCTGTCTAAGACCTACTTTTACCGGGAAGTATTCTCCCTCTCTTCTACACACCCTAACCTGAGTCTCACTATCCTCATAAAAACTCTTTACAGCATTTAGTAACTTGCCACCTATTCCATATACAGTGGACCCCGGGTTAATGATATTTTTTCATTCCAGAAGTATGTTCAGGTGCCAGTACTTACCGAATTTGTTCCCATAAGGAATATTGTGAAGTAGATTAGTCCATTTCAGACCCCCAAACATACACATACAAACGCACTTACATAAATACACTTACATAATTGGTCGCATTGGGAGGTGATCGTTATGCGGGGGTCCACTGTACTTGCAACATCTGCCACATTGCTCCCCTATCCACTCTATCATATGCCTTTTCTAAATCCATAAATGCAATAAAAACTTCCCTACCTTTATCTAAATACTGTTCACATATATGCTTCAAAGTAAACACTTGATCTACACATCCCCTACCCACTCTGAAACCTCCTTGCTCATCTGCAATCCTACATTCTGTCTTACCTCTAATTCTTTCAATTATAACCCTACCATACACTTTTCCTGGTATACTCGATAAACTTATTCCTCTATAATTTTTACAATCTCTTTTATCCCCTTTCCCTTTATATAAAGGGACTATACATGCTCTCCACCAATCCCTAGGTACCTACCCTTCTTTCATACATTTATTAAACAAAAGTACCAACCACTCCAACACTATATCCCCCCTGCTTTTAACATTTCTGTCATGATCCCATCAGTTCCAGCTGCTTTACCCCCTTTCATTCTATGTAATGCCTCACGTACCTCCCCCACACTTACATTCTGCTCTTCTTCACTCCTAAAAGATGGTATACCTCCCTGACCAGTGCATGAAATTACCACCACCCTTTTTTCCTCAATATTTAAAAGTTCCTCAAAATATTCTCGCCATCTACCTAATACCTCCATCTCCCCATCTTCTAACTCCCCTACTCTGTTTTTAACTGACAAATCCATACTTTCCCTAGGCTTTCTTAACTTGTTTAACTCCAAAATTTTTCTCTTATTTTCATTAAAATTTCTTGACAGCGCCTCTCCCACTCTATCATCTGCTCTCCTTTTGCACTCTCTCA
Source organism: Cherax quadricarinatus (assembly GCF_038502225.1). Classification (NCBI taxonomy): domain Eukaryota; kingdom Metazoa; phylum Arthropoda; class Malacostraca; order Decapoda; family Parastacidae; genus Cherax; species Cherax quadricarinatus. The sequence continues at coordinate 13,532,386 of NC_091295.1, forward strand.
CCACTCTCTTCACCTTTCTTTTACTGTCCATATACTCTGCTTTTCTTATAACACTTCTGCTTTGTAAAAACCTCTCATAAGCTAACTTTTTCTCTTTTATCACACCCTTTACTTCATCATTCCACCAATCACTCCTCTTTCCACCTGCCCCCACCCTCCTATAACCACAAACTTCTGCCCCACATTCTAATACTGCATTTTTAAAACTATTCCAACCCTCTTCAACCCCCCCACTACTCATCTTTGCACTAGCCCACCTTTCTGCCAACAGTCGCTTATATCTCGCCCGAACTTCGTCCTCCCTTAGTTTATACACTTTCACCTCCCTCTTACTTGTTGTTGCCACCTTCCTCTTTTCCCATCTACCTCTTACTCTAACTGTAGCTACAATTAAATAATGATCCGATATATCAGTTGCCCCTCTATAAACATGTACATCCTGGAGCCTACCCATCAACCTTTTATCCACCAATACATAATCTAACAAACTACTTTCATTACGTGCTACATCATACCTTGTATATTTATTTATCCTCTTTTTCATAAAATATGTATTATTTATTACCAAATCTCTTTCTACACATAGCTCAATTAAAGGCTCCCCATTTACATTTACCCCTGGCACCCCAAATTTACCTACTACTCCCTCCATAACATTTTTACCCACTTTAGCATTGAAATCCCCAACCACCGTTACTCTCACACTTGATTCAAAACTCCCCACGCATTCACTCAACATTCCCAAAATCTCTCTCTCTCCTCTACACTTCTTTCTTCTCTAGGTGCATACATGCTTACTATAACCCACTTTTCACATCCAATCTTTATTTTACTCCACATAATCCTTGAATTAATACATTTATAGTCCCTCTTTTCCTGCCATAGCTTATCCTTCAACATTATTGCTACTCCTTCTTTAGCTCTAACTCTATTTGAAACCCCTGACCTAATCCCATTTATTCCTCTCCATTGAAACTCTCCCACCCCCTTCAGCTTCGTTTCACTTAAAGCCAGGACATCCAGCTTCTTCTCTTTCATAACATCCACAATCATCTCTTTCTTATCATTTGCACAACATCCACGCACATTCAGACTTCCCACTTTGACAATTTTCTTCTTCTTATTCTTATTCTTTTTGAACAAATTAGTACAGAATAATAAACAGCAACACTCCCATTCTCATGCAACACATCATTTTTAGACTGAATGATGATATTATTATTATTATTATTATAATCATCATAAAAAAGATGTGCTAAACCCACAAGGGTCATGAATAGCTATAGAGTGAAGGCATGCAAAAGGAATATTTTTCTTCAGTTATCCCCTAGTAACAGGTGATGGACTAGAGAAAACATAATTCTTCCGACACTCCTACAAACCGTTTGGTAAACATCTCATGTTTATATAAATGTTTATATGCATGTATCATGTTTGTGTGTTACATAATGTGTTTCTTATATAATTTTCAAAAAATATCATAGATTAAGGGAAATGTATATATTAACGTAATATGCGACATTTAATGCGCCCAAGAGATTATTATTATTATTATTATTATTATTAATATGTATTATTATTATTAATGTATTATTTTTTTTTTTTTTCAACAAGTCGGCCGTCTCCCACCGAGGCAGGGTGACCCAAAAAAGAAAGAAAATCCCCAAAAAGAAAATACTTTCATCATCATTCAACACTTTCACCACACTCACACATTATCACTGCTTTTGCAGAGGTGCTCAGAATACAACAGTTTAGAAGCATATACGTATAAAGATACACAACATATCCCTCCAAACTGCCAATATCCCAAACCCCTCCTTTAAAGTGCAGGCATTGTACTTCCCATTTCCAGGACTCAAGTCCGACTGTATGAAAATAACCGGTTTCCCTGAATCCCTTCACTAAATATTACCCTGCTCACACTCCAACAGATCGTCATGTCTCAAGTATCATTCATCTCCATTCACTCCTATCTAACACGCTCATGCACGCTTGCTGGAAGTCCAAGCCCCTTGCCCACAAAACCTCCTTTACCACCTCTTTCCAACCCTTTCGAGGACGACCCCTACCCCTCCTTCCTTCCCCTATAGATTTATATGCTTTCCATGTCATTCTACTTTGATCCATTCTCTCTACTTATTATTATTATTATTATTATTATTATTATTATTATGTATTATTATTATTATTATTATTATTATTATTATTATGTATTATTATTATTATTATTATGGTGTCAAGAGTAGAGAGACTCTTAGTGCTTTTAATATGTACCTGCATGCCAGCACAGTGTGTAAGTATATGTAGGTACAGGTACACACAAGTTTAATTATCAGAGTACATATAAAATATGCAATAACCTTAAAACACTTGAAATTTTGGAAAGTTTCCAGACATAATAAAGAGATGTGCTCAGGGAGAATGTTCACCTGGAGTTTACCTGGAGAGAGTTCCGGGGATCAACACTCCTGTGGCCCGGTCTGTGACCAGGCCTCATGGTGGATCAGAGCCTGATCAACCAGGCTGTTAATGCTGGCTGCATGCAATCCAACGTACGAGCCACAGCCTGGCTGGTCAGGTACCGACTTTGGGTGCTTGTCCAGTGCCTGCTTGAAGACAGCCAGGGGTCTGTTGATAATCCCCTTATGTATGCTGGGAGGCAGTTTAACAGTCTTGGGCCCCTGACACTTATTGTGTTGTCTCTTAACGTGCTAGTGACACCCCTGCTTTTCATTGGGGGGATGTTGCATCGTCTGCCGAGTCTTATGCTTTCGGAGAGAGTGATTTTCATGTGCAAGTTTGGTACTAGTCCCTCTAGGATTTTCCAGGTGTATATAATCATGTATCTCTCCCACCTGCATTCCAGGGAGTACAGGTTCAGGAACTTGAAGCACTCCCAGTAATTGAGGTGTTTTATCTCGGTTATGCGTGCCGTGAAGGTTCTCCTTACATTTTCTAGGTCAACAATTTCACCTGCCTTGAAAGGTGCTGTTAGTGTGCAGCAATATTCCAGCCTAGATAGAACAAGCGACCTGAAGAGTGTCATCGTGGGCTTGGCATCCCTAGTTTTGAAGGTTCTCATTATCCGTCCTATCATTTTTCTACCAGATGTGATTGATACAATATTATGGTCCTTGAAGGTGAGATCCTCCGACATGATCACTCCCAGGTCTTTGAGGTTAGTTTTTCGCTATATTGTGTGGCTGGAATTTGTTTTATACTCTGATGAAGTTTTAGTTTCCTCATGTTTATCATATCGGAGTAATTGAAATTTCTCATCGTTGAACTTCATTTTGTTTTCTGCAGCCCATTGAAAGATTTGGTTGATATCCGCCTGGAGTCTTGCAGTGTCTGCAATGGAAGACACTGTCATGCAGATTCGGGTGTCATCTGCAAAGGAAGACATGGTGCTGTGGCTTACATCCTTGTCTGTGTCAGATATGAGGATGAGGAACAAGTTGGGAGCGAGTACTGTGCCTTGTGGAATAGAGCTTTTCACCGACAAACTGGGTGGGCTGTGGTGACCGTATTAGAAAGGCAGGTGGGGGGAGCTGTATAGCGAGTTTTGGTCGTAATTTGAAATGTCTGTGTTAGCAGAATGCCGTAAAGCAAAATGCTGTAAAGGGGGCCCCTACTGTATATAGTATTTCTAGACAAAAGTATATGACTAAGGTAGGTGAAAATATTCTCCGGTCACTGTGTTTATGACTATGTGAGCACTATTTCAGTACCTAATATGAGTGTCAGAACAAAGATTAACTAAGAAATCACAAGAACTACAAATTGTCGTTATCAGAACATAAAAATTATACAAATAAAACAATGAGAAAAAAGGTATATGGGCAACACATCTGCAAGTGGCAGAGCTTCATGTTCTTGTCAGGTGAGTGACAAGTGCTGACTTTGTGGCCTTATATCTCTGTAAGTACTGATTCTAGAATTTTTTTTACATTATGTAAAAGAAATGTCCTCTTCATTTAAAAAAAAAAAAAAATTTTTGTTTTCAAAATATTGGGAACACTGGGCGAGAGAACATAGATCTACATTTGGACAGTTCTTTCTTCTTTTAACAAACTGGCCATATCCCACCAAGGCAGGGTGGCCCAGAAAGAAAAACAAAAGTTTCTCTTTTTAAATTTAGTAATTTATACAGGAGAAGGGGTGACTAGCCCCTTGCTCCTGGCATTTTAGTTGCCTCATTTGGACAGTTAAGGAGTTAAAATTTTTTTTTTGTGAATATTTTTGAGTGTTTGGAATGGATTAATTGTATTTACATTAATTCTTATGGGAAATGTTATTTCGGTTTTCGGCCACTTCGGTTTTGGGCTGAGCTTCTGGAACGGATTATGACCGAGGGTCCACTGTACTAACTAATCTAATAAGGAGGTCAAAAACATTGTATTTTGAAACCAGCTTTCATGACATAATAGATGATATGAAAAAATCCTAGAAAACCTTTTCTGAAATTCTAGGATCTAAAATGCTGTCTCCCAACAGAGTGATTAACTTAACGAAACCAGAAGAACCTCTCCTCCAGCCAACAGATACTGCCAACGAACTTAATGTCCTTTTCTCGACTGTAGGAACAAAGCTAGCAAACAAAATCCCAAACACAAACATTCAGCCAAAAGACTACCTCACTGGTAACTACCCAAATACTGTTTCTAGCCCCAACAAACCATACTGAAATCTTGCTCATCATCAAAATGCTAAAGAACAAGACAGCTTGCCACCACTCTTGTATAGAAAAGCTTCTCGCGTGTTGTCACCAATTATTGCAACTCTAATAAATTCCTTGAATCTTCTATCTTCGCATCCATACTCAAGACAGCAAGGACCACCCCAACCCTCAAAGTAGGTGATCCAGTGAAATTAAACAACTATAGGCCTATATCAAATTTGCCCCTACTATCTAAAATCTGAAAAATTAGTTCACAAACAAGTCTGCTCCTACTTAGTATCCCACAACATACTTAACCCCTGTCAGTTTGGATTTATAAACCGAAAAAAGTACTAATGATACAATTATACGTATGCTTAAACTAATATATTTGGCATTTGAAAAAGTGAAATTCCCCTAGGACTTTTCATAGACCTACGAAAAGCATTTGACACAGTTTACCATGATCTATTGCACCTAAAACAAGAACATTATGGGGTCAGAGGACATTCTCTCGATTACCTAAAATCTTATCTTAGAAATAGAAACCAGTATGTATACACAAATGGGGCTAATTCCACTACACACCCTGTTCTTGTTGGAATACCACAGGGTAGTGTCCTTGGCCCATTTCTCTTTCTCATTTACATCAGTGACCTCTCAAATGCATCAAAGCTCTTTAAACCCATTTTATTTGCAGATGACACTACTTATGTCTTCTCTCACCCAAACCCAACCATACTAACAGACACTGTAAATGACGAACTTCTAAAAATATCTACCTGGATGACTACCAACAAATTTACTCTCAATATAAATAAAACCTATTTCATGCTATTTGGAAACCTTGCTCACACTCCAACAGCTCGTCAGGTCCCAAAAACCATTTGTCTCCATTCACTCCTATCTAACACGCACACACATGCTTGCTGGAAGTCCAAGCCCCTCGCTAACAAAACCTCCTTTACCCCCTCCCTCCAACCTTTCCTAGGCCAACCCCTACCCCGCCTTCCCTGCACTACAAATTTATACACTCTCGAGGTCATTCTGTTTCGTTCCATTCTCTCTACATGTCCGAACCACCTCAACAACCCCTCTTCAGCCTTCTGACTAATACTTTTAGTAACTCCACACCTCCTCCTAATTTCCCCACTCCGAATTCTCTGCATAATATTTACACCACACATTGCCCTTAGACAGGACGTGTCCACTGCCTCCAGCATTATTATTATTATTTCTGTAGCCTGTCAGCACAAGTTTTTGGCCATCACTTTTATTTATTCTTTTCAATACATCAGAAGTTTCTTATCAGTCAAGGTTACCTTAGGAAGTGAAATTTCAATCAAGTAGGGAGGATGTTGAAGAGTCATGGCCCCTTTACAATTATTGAGTTTTCTCTCAATGTGCTCATATCTCTCCTGCTGTTGACTGGAGGTCAAAAGGGGGTTACCAGTAGACATCTGACTATCTTCAAGAGGGGAGATGGACAGGCACATGAAGTCAGTACTTGACCACCTGGGCTGTGGTTAATATGTCAGTTTGTGTGCAGCCAGCAGTAACAGCCTAGTCGATCAGGCCCTGATCCACCATGAGGCCTGGTCATGTACCAGACCATGGGGGCATTGGCCCCCAGAACACACTCCAGGAGGTATGCTGCACCGTTTTCCAAGCCTATTGTTAAATAGTTATTTCAGTGTGCAGATTTGGGATCAGCCCCTCCAGACCAAAGACTATTCTCTATACAGGAGGGCCCTGTGTATACAGCACCCTCTTTTTGGTGTTAGACATTTTCATTGGCTTTCAGTTGAGCCATGCAAGGGAAGGATGACTGGCGCCTTGTTTTAAAGTAGGTATTGTATGTACTGTGTATTTATTTTTATTTTATGCTTAACTGTATTGAGCACTTAATATAGGATAGCACAAACATATTATCAGGCATTTTAGATGCATTCGATAATGAAAAAGTGACTCTCTTCCACCTGCCAGTGATTTTCGCTTATCGTTTGGGATCACAAACCTTAAGGGTGTACAAACTGGGACCCTCCTGCAACTGAGGAATGAACATTTCTGTCGTCTTCAAGCAGTACCATAACTTCTCCTACCTTGACCCTCTATGATGGGATTAAACTTTTCTTAGTCTTCAGGTAGTACCATCCCATGACATAAGCACTCATGCACATGTGCGTACGTGTGTGTGCGAGAGAGAGAGAGAGAGAGAGAGAGAGAGATAGAGAGAGAGATAGAGAAATTGGGGTGAAATTTGACTCCAAACTAACCATGAAGAACCATGTTGTAACTCTTGCAAACAAGGCAGCCAGGAAGCTTACAGCACTTCGCCGTATCTCGCATCTGCTTGACAGTAGGGGTTGCAAGATCCTGTACGAGGCACAAGTACGCTCACACCTTGAGTATGCTCCACTTTCTTGGTTTGCCTGCCCCCCCTCTCATCTGCGACTGCTTGACAGAGTAGAGAACAGAGCAAGACGTCTCATCTCTCGCCTGGACCCATCCTGGATAGATCTGTCATTTCAGCAGAGCCTTCAACATAGGAGGGATGTGGGTGGCCTTACTGTTATGTACAAGGCCAATATTGTCAAAATACCACACTTGGATCCACTTCGAGGACAGCGTGAAACAAGCTTTTATGCCACAAGACGGGCAGAAAGCAGCAACTTCACTCTGGCTGTACCCTTCTCCAGAACATCACTCCATCTGAGATCATACATACCCAGGATGACTCGAGTATGGAACACATTCGTACAGCATAATGATGTCAACGAGATAACGTCAGTTGATCAAATGAAAATGCTGGCCCACAGATGGCTCCAACTTCATCCTGTTCCCTACTTGTATGTCTCATAACAATAAAAATGCTTTCAAATGAGCTGATGTAGGTAACAGCTCTTAGCTTGCCAATAAAGTTAGGAATCCTTAACCTGTAAATAGCTGTCAATAAAGCTAGGGATCCTTAACCTTGTCAAACCCTGTGTAAAAAAAAAAAAAAAAAAAAGATAGAGAGATAGAGAGAGAGATAGAGAGAGAGATAGAGAGAGAGATAGAGAGAGAGATATTATTATTATTATAATCAAAAAGAAGCGCTAAGCCACAAGGGCTATACAGCGCTGCAGGGTAGGGAAGGAAGCAAGGGAATTGGATGGCAGAAGGGAGGGGGGGATGATCAGCAGGTTACAGAAAACAGCGGGGCAGGGGATAGTACGGGGGTAGAGGGTAGCAAGAGATACAAGTAGAAAGGGCTGAAAGTATCAGAATTTGTGAAGTAAGTCAGTCGTTGTCAAAAAGTCAATGAGAGAGTCCGGATGAAAGGTGGGTCCATCAGCGAGAAGGGAAGGTAAAGAGAGAGCAGCGGGGCGAAGACGACGACAGAGGTAAATTCTGCGTGCTCGTTGATAAAGTGGGCAGTCCAACAGAATGTGGCTGACTGATAATGGAGCTTGGCAATTCTCACAGAGAGGAGCAAGACGCCTCTCCATGAGATATCCATGAGTAAGACGAGTATGGCCAATGCGAAGACGGGAGAGAGTAGTCTCCCAACCTCGACACTGGTGATAAGAAGACGGCCAGTAACCTATACTCGGTTTAATAGACTGAAGTTTGTTGCCGAGCATAGTAGACCAACGTTGTTGCCAACGGGTGTGAAGGTGGGAAGATATTACAGCAAAATAGTCCTCTTCAAGGGGGGCTCCTTGGCGTGGTGAAGAGGCTCTTGGTCTGAGGAATTAGCCCTGTCGGTCTTCTTCCTCAGACCGAACCTAATTACCCCCCATTCTCCCCTCCCCTATCCCATCCTCCCCATCCTCCCCTTTTTCCATTCCTCCTCCTCCTCCTCACCCCTCCCTTTTGCCCTTCCTCTTTTTAGCCTTCGTGATTTCTCCCACAGGCGCGCTAGTTCCTAGGTAGGGGAAAGGACACCGGGGTCGATCCCATTCCGTTGAGGTTTCTTGGCGGTGGCGTAGTTTGCCGTGGAATCTGGATTGCCTAGGGATGTCCCGATCCCTCTCCGGTATCCCGGAGTAGCTTTGGGTGTCTTTTGGGCGACGGGTGTATCTCTGGAAGCCACCTTTCGGATTCCGGGGGTGGTGGCTGAAGGAGGTATGCTTTGTGGCGGATATCCGGCCGCCCTCTCTTTTGTCCACCGAGGTAGCTCGGCAGATGTGAGGTTGCTATCCCGGATTGCTGGTTTACTGGCATGAAGGGTAGGGTATGGCACGGGTTCCATGCTGCATCTGCGCTACTAGCGGTGTCGAGTCCTCTTGGGCGCGGAGGGAGATTTCCGGCCCTTTCATTCCTCCTGGGAACTATTCCTCCCCGCTCCCCCCTTTTTTTATTCTTTTTTTTGTTTTTATTTTCTTTTCTTCTTTCTTTTTTTTTCTTAAAAACAAAAAGCAAAGGAGTAACCTAACCATGGCAGCCCTAGTCCATGAAACCACTACCCCCGGGCCCCTTCTTGATACCGCACCCCATTCTGACCCTGCCTTGTGTTTAGACCACTCTTCGGACACTCCTGATGCCCCTGTACCTCTTGCTGGTGCTGTTTCCTCACCCGCTTCAGGTACCGGGGCTTCGACTGACTCCTTCGATTTGTCTGAACTCCGCTCTCCTTTGACTATGCTTCCGGCTTCTCCCTCTACGGTACGGCAATTTTCGAATCGCCCACCCATTTCATGCCGGACCAACTCCGGTCCTACTCCTAAACGCCAACGTCAATCTCCTGATGATGCTCCGTCGTTACCTTCCCATTCTACTCGGAAACGACCGACACGTCAAGCACTCCCTCTCCACGCTCAGTTTCGGACCACACAATGGACTAAATTCTTTACTTTAAGACCAACTTCTTCTTCTGCCTACCTTTCTGACCATAGTATTGCCAAAGCGCTCCTGCGTCATGTTGGCAGAGATATTTCATTTCACGCTCTCAAGAGCGGTACGCGCATCGTCACTGTCCAGAATGCTACCCAAGCTCATGATCTTTCTCTCCTTTCGAATATCGATACTACTCCTATCACTATTGAAAAACATCTTTCTCTCAATTCTTGTAGTGGTACTGTCATTCTGCCCCATACCATAGTCCAACAGAATTTCCAGTCATGTGGCAATGACATTTTTGAACAGCTGGAACTCCAGGATCTCCCAATCCTCAAAGTAGACACTTATGTCCTTCCTGCCCGGGGGCGGAGACGTTACCCTTGCAATGTGGCTCGTTTAACTTTTGACAGCCGAGAACTCCCGTCCTCTGTATATGTCGCGGGACATCGGTTACAAGTTCGAAAGGTGATACCTACACCGCAACAATGTAGAAATTGCTGGCGTTTTGGTCACCCAGCGAAATATTGCAGATCTATGGCCGAATGCCCAGTCTGTGGTGCCGACAACCATTCTAATACATCTTGCAGTCAACCTCCATCTTGCCTTAATTGTAATGAAGCTCACCCTTCGTACTCCCGCCGTTGCCAGGTCTACTTAAATGAACGTGAAATCCGTTGCCTCAAAGAGGCAGAAGGTCTCCCTTATGCTATGGCAGTTACTCATCTCCGCCTCCAAGGGAGACTACCCCGTGTTTCTTATTCTCGTGTTTCCAAACATCCCCCCACTTCTGGGGTCCCATCTTCTGCAGCCTCCTCTGTTGTTACCCCTCCCATAGCCATTACGGCATCTAATCCTTTTGCTGTCCTTGGCTCTGACGTCCCGACTACAACTCAGTCTGTTCTCGCATCTTCGCGTCCTTCCTCACAAGCCCCAGTATCGACAAGACCTCGTACGACACCTAATACCAATCGCCCCTCTACTCAGAAGTCCAAAAAATCCACATTGCTCAAATCTTCTTTGCCCCTTCCTTCCCTTCTTCCACCTCCACACGTTACCTTTCCAGTCTCTGTACCTAGTTCTTCCCCTCTCTCTGGCTCTATTACAAGTGTGGAGATTCACCCTCCTCCTCGTACTATGCCTTCCACCCCCGTCCCCTCCCAAGTTTCTCCCTCTTCTGTCACCTCCCAGGTTTCTACCTCTTCTGTCCCCCCCCACACTTCATCTCCAGTCCCTTACACTTTTCCCTCCCCCTCTACTTTGGTACAGTCCATTACTGTCCCAATCTTTACTCACCCTCCTCCTCCTATCTCCAATATGGTTTCCCATACATCTTTGAATTCAGAAACACTTGAAGCCATTTCAGAATATATTGCAGAGACTAAACCTTCAATGGACACTGATTCACTTCCTGTTCCTTCTCTTCCCTCTCCTCCATCTTCACAACCCCATTCTTCGCAACGCTCCGTTCCTTCGCTACTTGAACATCTTCCAATGCCACCACACGTTGACTTTTCTAACCCCTCTAGTCCGTAGGTGCCTTTACCTACAGATTCCTGATATTTTCTTCATCGCCAATCATGGCCTATTTACAGTGGAATATCCGCGGCCTCAGGGGTAATCGGGGTGAGCTTCAGATGTTGCTTTCCAGGTTTTCCCCTGTTGGTGCTTGCTTACAAGAACCAAAATTACACTCGGCTGTTTTCCAACCTATCTCAGGCTATAATTTATTGTATTCTTCGGATCCTTTCTCAGATGGGACCTTTAATGAAAGTGCCCTTCTTCTACGCAATGATATTCCGTACTGTCAACTATTTGTCCATACCTCGCTGCATTACACTGCAGCCCGTATCCACTTGAATAAGTGGTTTACAATATGTTCTTTATATCTCTCTCCTTCTCGAGCATTTTCTATCCCAGACTTTGCCTTTCTTGTTTCATCCTTACCACCACCACTTCTGTTACTTGGTGATTTTAATGCCCACCATTTCCTCTGGGGGGGGTCTCATTGTGACTCACGTGGCATTCAGTTGGAGGCTTTTCTTGCCTCTCACCCCCTCCATGTTTTAAATACGGGTACTCCCACCCATTTTGATCCTCGTACTCATACTCTCTCTTGCATCGATCTATCAGTCTGCTCTTCCTCCACTGCACTAGACTTCACCTGGTCTGTTCTACCAGACTTACATGACAGCGATCATTTTCCGATCATTCTTACTTCTCCTTCCTATTCACCACCTTCCCGTAGCCCTCGCTGGCAATTTGATCGGGCAAATTGGGATCTTTACTCACACCTCACTGCTTTTAGTGAGGTTCCTTCTTCATCCTCCATTGATGAGCTCCTACACATCTTCTCGACATCAGTTTATACCGCAGCTTCTCATTCTATACCCCAAACCTCAGGCAGGCATTCTCAGAAGTGCGTGCCTTGGTGGTCTCCTGCTTGTGCTCGTGCAGTACGTTTGAAACGTGCTGCATGGGGCAGGTACCGGTACAATAGAACCGCTGAGAGACTTGTTGATTTTAAGCAGAAGCGTGCGATCGCTCGCCGTGTCATCCGTGAAGCTAAACGCACTTGTTGGCGAGACTATGTTTCCACCATCACCTCTGCTTCTTCTATGAGTGCAGTCTGGAAAAAAGTGAGGAAATTGAGTGGTAAATACTCTCCTGACCCGGCTCCTGTTCTACGGGTCACTGGTGTTGATATAGCAAACCCTCTCGACGTTGCCATTGAACTTGGCACACATCTGGTCCGTATTTCCCGAGGGCTCCATCTATGCCCCTCGTTTCTTTCCTCAAAGTCTGCCAGAGAGTTAGTACCCTTGGACTTTTCTTCTCTCGGAGAAGAACAGTATAATGTGCCTTTTACACTTCAAGAACTGGAGGCAACGCTCTCAGCTTGCCGATCATCGGCAGCTGGGCCTGATGACATTCATATTCGTATGTTACAACATTTACATCGGTCAGCCCTTGTAGTCCTCTTACACCTCTTCAATCTTATTTGGGCACAAGGAGTTCTTCCCCAGCTGTGGAAATCTGCCATTGTTCTCCCTTTCCGCAAACCGGGTACTACAGGACATGATGCCTCCCACTATCGCCCCATCGCTCTTACAAGTGCAGTTTGCAAAGTGATGGAACGCCTCGTAAATCGACGTTTAATGTGGTATTTAGAGACTCACAACAGTCTCTCCGCTAGTCAATATGGCTTTCGTAAGGGTCGTTCTACCATAGACCCCTTACTACGCTTGGATACGTATGTTCGTAATGCCTTTGCGAATAATCACTCAGTTATTGCCATATTTTTTGACCTTGAGAAGGCATATGACACAACTTGGAGGTATAATATTTTGGCCCAGGCCCATTCCTTAGGCCTCCGAGGCAATCTACCATCCTTCCTTAAGAACTTTTTAACTGACAGACATTTCCGTGTTCGAGTCAATAATGTTCTTTCCCCGGACTTCGTCCAAGCTGAAGGTGTCCCTCAGGGATGTGTTCTAAGCACAACACTTTTTCTCCTTGCTATAAATGATTTGGCCTCTGTTCTTCCACCCAATATTTGGTCATCACTCTATGTTGATGACTTCGCTATTGCTTGTGCAGGCGCTGACTGTCACCTTATTGCAGTTTCTCTCCAGCATGCGGTCGACCGTGTTTCCACTTGGGCCACCACACATGGGTTTAAATTTTCAAGTACCAAAACTCACCAAATTACTTTCACTAGACGCTCTGTTATCTCCGATCATCCTTTGTATCTCTATGGCTCCCGTATCCCCGAACGTGATACAGTCAGGTTTCTAGGCCTTCTCTTTGACCGTCGGTTAACCTGGAAACCTCACATTACCTCTCTGAAGGCAACTTGTCACAGCCGGCTAAACCTTCTTAAAACCCTTGCTCATCTTTCCTGGGGAGCTGATCGTCGAACTCTGCTTCGCCTACATTCAGCCCTCGTTTTATCGAAACTCGATTATGGTGACCAGATTTATTCCGCGGCCTCTCCTGCTACTCTCTCTAGCCTTAACTCTATCCATCACCAAGGCTTACGTTTGTGCCTTGGTGCTTTTCGCTCTTCCCCTGTTGAGAGCCTCTATACAGAAGCAAATGTTCCATCCTTGTCTGATCGCCGTGATGCCCATTGCCTTCGTTACTATGTACGCTCTCACGATCTACACAATCCTTCCATTTATAGAATGGTCACCGATATTAGTAGACATTCTTTATTCGTTCGCCGCCCCTGTTTGCTCCGTCCCTTTTCTCTTCGCCTACTTTCACTCTTGTCTTCCCTTCAGTTACCACCTTTATATGTTCATGTAGCATCTCACTTTTCCCTACCCCCCTGGGAAGTTCCAGCTGTTCGGGTCTGTTCTTTCTCACTCCCTTGCTCGAAAGCTCAACTGCCTACGGTGGCTTCCCGCTCTCTTTTTCTTGATCACTTCCACTCTCATTCTCATGCCACCGCTGTGTACACAGATGGCTCTAAGTCTTCAGACGGCGTCGGATTCGCAGCAGTGTTTCCGGACAGCGTCGTACGAGGGCATTTACTATCTTCAGCTAGCATTTTTACTGCTGAACTGTATGCCATTCTTGCAGCACTTATTCGTATCGCATCTATGCCTGTGTCATCATTTGTAGTAGTCTCAGACTCCCTTAGTGCTCTACAGGCTATACGAAAATTTGATACATCTCATCCCCTAGTTCTCCGTATCCAACTTTGGCTACGCCGTATCTCTACCAAACATAAAGATATTGTTTTTTGTTGGGTCCCTGGTCATGTCGACGTACAGGGCAATGAACAGGCAGACACTGCTGCGCGGTCAGCAGTATATGACCTACCAATTTCCTATCGAGGTGTTCCATTTCTGGACTATTTTGCTGCAATAGCTACCCACCTTCGCACCCGTTGGCAACAACGTTGGTCAACTCTGCTCGGTAACAAACTTCATTCTATTAAACCGAGCATAGGTTACTGGCCGTCTTCTTGTCATCAGTGCCGAGGTTGGGAGACCACTCTCTCCCGCCTTCGCATTGGCCACACTCGTCTTACTCATGGGTATCTCATGGAGAGGCACCCTGTTCCTCTCTGTGAGCAGTGTCAAGTTCCAGTATCGATTAGCCACATTCTGTTAGACTGCCCTCTCTATCAACGAGCACGCAGAATTTACCTCCAACGTCGTCTTCGTTCTCCTACTCTCTCTTTACCTTCCCTTCTTGCTGATGGACCCTCCTTTAATCCTGACTCTCTCATTGACTTCTTGACAACGACTGATTTACTCCACAAACTCTGATGATACTTTTCGCACTCCCCTCAGCCCTTTCTGGTTCAGTCTCTTGCTGCCCTTTACCCTTTCACCATCCACTGCCCCGCTGTTATCCGTAACCTGTTGCTCATCCATCTCCCTTTTGCCACCTGATGCCCTCGCTTCCTTCCTGCCCTGCAGCGCTGTATAGTCCTTGTGGCTTAGCGCTTCTTTTTGATTATAATAATAATTCGCCTACTTTCACTCTTGTCTTCCCTTCAGTTACCACCTTTATATGTTCATGTAGCATCTCACTTTTCCCTACCCCCCTGGGAAGTTCCAGCTGTTCGGGTCTGTTCTTTCTCACTCCCTTGCTCGAAAGCTCAACTGCCTACGGTGGCTTCCCGCTCTCTTTTTCTTGATCACTTCCACTCTCATTCTCATGCCACCGCTGTGTACACAGATGGCTCTAAGTCTTCAGACGGCGTCGGATTCGCAGCAGTGTTTCCGGACAGCGTCGTACGAGGGCATTTACTATCTTCAGCTAGCATTTTTACTGCTGAACTGTATGCCATTCTTGCAGCACTTATTCGTATCGCATCTATGCCTGTGTCATCATTTGTAGTAGTCTCAGACTCCCTTAGTGCTCTACAGGCTATTCGAAAATTTGATACATCTCATCCCCTAGTTCTCCGTATCCAACTTTGGCTACGCCGTATCTCTACCAAACATAAAGATATTGTTTTTTGTTGGGTCCCTGGTCATGTCGCCGTACAGGGCAATGAACAGGCAGACACTGCTGCGCGGTCAGCAGTATATGACCTACCAATTTCCTATCGAGGTGTTCCATTTCTGGACTATTTTGCTGCAATAGCTACCCACCTTCGCACCCGTTGGCAACAACGTTGGTCAACTCTGCTCGGTAACAAACTTCATTCTATTAAACCGAGCATAGGTTACTGGCCGTCTTCTTGTCATCAGTGCCGAGGTTGGGAGACCACTCTCTCCCGCCTTCGCATTGGCCACACTCGTCTTACTCATGGGTATCTCATGGAGAGGCACCCTGTTCCTCTCTGTGAGCAGTGTCAAGTTCCAGTATCGATTAGCCACATTCTGTTAGACTGCCCTCTCTATCAACGAGCACGCAGAATTTACCTCCAACGTCGTCTTCGTTCTCCTACTCTCTCTTTACCTTCCCTTCTTGCTGATGGACCCTCCTTTAATCCTGACTCTCTCATTGACTTCTTGACAACGACTGATTTACTCCACAAACTCTGATGATACTTTTCGCACTCCCCTCAGCCCTTTCTAGTTCAGTCTCTTGCTGCCCTTTACCCTTTCACCATCCACTGCCCCGCTGTTATCCGTAACCTGTTGCTCATCCATCTCCCTTTTGCCACCTGATGCCCTCGCTTCCTTCCTGCCCTGCAGCGCTGTATAGTCCTTGTGGCTTAGCGCTTCTTTTTGATTATAATAATAATAACAGCAAAATAGTCCGTACATGGAATACCTCTATAAGAAACTGGTAGGTCATGTACTGCTGACCGCGCAGCAGTGTCTGCCTGTTCATTGCCCTGTACGTCAACATGACCAGGGACCCAACAAAAAACAATATCTTTATGCTTAGTAAAGATGCGGCGTAGCCAAAGTTGGATACGGAGGACTAAGGGGTGAGGTGTATCAAATTTTTGTATAGCCTGTAAAGCACTAAGGGAGTCTGAGACAACCACAAATGATGACACAGGCATAGATGCAATACGGATAAGTGCTGTAAGGATGGCATATAATTCAGCAGTAAAAATACTAGCTGAAGATAGTAAATGCCCTTGTACGACGCTGTCCGGAAACACTGCTGCGAATCCTACGCCGTCAGAAGACTTAGAGCCATCTGTGTACACAGCAATGGCATGAGAATGAGAGTGAAAGTGGTCAAGAAAAAGAGAGCGGGAAGCGACCGTAGACAGTTGGGCTTTCGAGCAAGGGAGGGAGAAAGAACAGACTCGAACAGCTGGAATTTCCCAGGGGGGTAGGGAAAAGTGAGATGCTACATGTACATAGAAAGGTGGTAGTTGAAGAGAAGACAAGAGCGAATGAAGGCGAAGAGAGAAGGGACGGAGTAAGCAGGGGCGGCGAACAAATAAAGAATGTCTACTAATATCAGTGACCATTCTATAAATGGAAGGATTGCGGAGATCATGAGAGCGTACATAGTAGCGCAGGCAATGGGCATCACGGCGATCGGATAAGGATGGAACATTCGCTTCTGCATAGAGGCTTTCGACAGGGGAAGAGCGAAAAGCACCAAGGCATAAACGTAATCCTTGGTGATGAATGGGGTTAAGGCTAGAGAGAGTAGCAGGAGATGCCGCTGAATAGATCTGGTCACCATAATCAAGTTTCGATAAAATAAGGGTGGAATGTAGGTGAAGGAGGGTTCGACGATCAGCTCCCCACGAAAGATGAGCAAGGGTTTTAAGAAGGTTCAGCCGGCTGTGACAAGTTGCCTTCAGAGAGGTAATGTGAGGTTTCCAGGATAACCTACGATCAAAGAGGAGGCCCAGAAACTTGACTGTATCACGTTCAGGGATACGTGAGCCATAGAGGTACAAAGGATGATCAGAGATGACAGAGCGTCTAGTGAAAGTGATTTGGTGGGTTTTAGTGCTGGAAAATTTAAACCCATGTGTGGTGGCCCAATTGGAAACACGGTCGACTGCATGCTGGAGAGAAACTGTAAGGAGGTGACAGTCAGCGCCTGCACAGGCAATAGCGAAGTCATCAACATAGAGTGATGACCAAATATTTGATGGAAGACTAGAGGCCAAATCATTAATAGCAAGGAGAAAAAGTGTTGTGCTCAGAACACATCCCTGGGGGACACCTTCAGCTTGGACAAAGTCCGGGGAGAGCACATTATTAACCCGAACACGGAAATGCCTGTCAGTTAAAAAGTTCTTAAGGAAGGATGGTAGATTGCCTCGAAGGCCTAAGGAGTGGACTTGGGCTAAAATATTATACCTCCAAGTTGTGTCATATGCCTTCTCAAGGTCAAAAAATATGGCAATAACTGAGTGGTTATTCGCAAAGGCATTACGAACATACGTATCCAAGCGCAGTAAGGGGTCTATGGTAGAACGTCCCTTACGAAAGCCATATTGACGAGTGGAGAGACTGTTGTGTGTCTCTAAATACCACACTAAACGTCTATTTACTAGACGTTCCATTACTTTGCAAACTGCACTGGTAAGAGCAATGGGACGATAGTGGGAGGTTTCATGTCCCGTAGTGCCTGGTTTGCGGAAAGGGAGAACAATGGCGGATTTCCACAGCTGTGGAAGAACTCCTTGTGACCAAATAAGATTGTAAAGGCGTAATAGGACTGCAAGGGCTGACTGATGTAAATGTTGTAGCATACGAATATGAATGTCGTCGGGCCCAGCTGTCGATGATCGACAAGCTGAGAGTGTTGCCTCCAGTTCTTGAAGTGTAAAAGGCACATTATACTGTTCTTCTCTGAGAGAAGAAAAGTCCAAGGGTGCTAACTCTCTGGCAGACTTTGAGGAAAGAAATGAGGGGCATAGATGGAGTCCCTGAGAAATACGGACCAGATGATTGCCAATTTCATTGGCAACATCTAGTGGGTTTGCTATATCAACACCGGCAACTCGCAGAACAGGAGCCGGGTCAGGAGAATATTTACCACTCAGTTTTCGTACTTTTTTCCAGACTGCACTCATAGAGGAAGCAGAGGTGATGGTGGAGACATAATCTCGCCAGCAAGTGCGTTTAGCGTCACGGATGACACGGCGAGCGATCGCACGCTTCTGTTTAAAATCAAGGAGTCGCTCTGTGGTTCTATTGTACCGGTACCTGCCCCATGCAGCGCGTTTCAAACGTACTGCACGAGCACAAGCAGGAGACCACCAAGGCACGCATTTCTGAGAATGCCTGCCCGAAGTTTGGGGTATAGAATGAGAAGCTGCGGTGAAAACGGAGGACGAGAAGAGGTGTAAAAGCTCATCGATGGAGGACGAAGAAGGAACCTCTTTAAAAACAGTCAGGTGTGAGTAAAGGTTCCAATTTGCCCGATTAAATTGCCAGCGTGGGGTGCGAAGAGGTGGCGAATATGAAGGGGAAGAAAGAATGATTGGGAAATGATCACTGTCATGTAAGTCCGGGAGAACAGACCAAGTAAAGTCTAATGCGGCGGAGGAAGAGCAAACTGAGAGATCGATGCAAGAGAGAGTATGAGTCCGAGGATCAAAATGGGTGTGAGTACCTGTATTTAAAACATGGAGGGGGTGGGTGGCAAGAAAAGCCTCTAACTGAATTCCACGGGAATCACAGTGAGACCCTCCCCAGAGGAAATGGTGGGCATTAAAATCACCAAGTAACAGAATCGGTGGCGGTAATGACGAAACAAGGAAGGCAAAATCCGGAATAGATAATGCCCGAGAAGGAGAGAGATATAAAGAACAGAGCGTATACCACCTATGTAAGTGGATACGGGCTGCTGTGTAATGCAGCGAAGTATGAATAAATAGTTGATGGTACGGAATATCAGTGCGGAGAAGAAGGGCACTTTCATTAAAGGTCCCATCAGGAAAAGGATCTGAAGAATACAACAAATTATAGCCTGAGATGTGAGAAATAACAGCAGAGTGTAATTTTGGTTCCTGTAAGCAAACACCAACAGGGGCAAACTGGGAGAGTAACATCTGAAGCTCACCCCGATTACCCCTGAGGCCGCGTATATTCCACTGTAAAAAGGCCATGATTGGCAATGATAAAGATACTTGAAATCCGCAGGTAAGGGTTCCTACGGACTAGAAGGGTTAGAAAAGTCCACATGCGGAGGCAGTGGAAAATGTTCAAGCAGCGAAGGAACGGTGCGCTGTGAAGAAAGGAGTTGCGCAGATGGAGCAGAGGAGAGAGAAAGAGCGGAAGGTGGATCAGTGTCCATTGATGGTTTGGTCTCTGCAATATATGCAGAGATTGCTTCAAGTGTTTCGGAATTCAGAGATGTCGTATGGGAGACAATATTGGGAATGGTAGGGGGAGGATGAGTAAAGATTGGAACTGTATTGGACTGTACCAAGGTAGAGGGGGGCGAAAGGGTGGAGGGAACTGGAGAAGCGTGGCAGGGGACAGAAGAGACAGGAACCTGGGAGGTGGCAGAAGAGGAAGAAACTTGGGAGGGAACAGGGGAGGAAGGTACATTACGAGGAGGAGGGTGAACCTCTGCACTTGTAACCGAGCCAGTGAGAGGGGAAGAACTAGGGACAGAGACAGGGAGGGTAAAATGAGGAGGTGGAAGATGGGTAGGAGGTGTTACCGGACCTTTTTTTGACTTTTGAGAAGTAGAGGGACGATTGGGAAGAGGTGTCGTACGAGGTCTCGTCGATACTGAGGCTTGTAAGAGAGAACTCGAAGAAGCGAGATTAGACTGAGGCGTTGAAGTAGGGACGTCTGAGCCGAGGACAGCAAAAGGATTAGATACAGGAGTGATTATGGGAGAGGTAACCACAGAGGTGGGTGTAGAAGATGGGATACCAGAAGTGGGGGGACGTTTTGAAACACGGGAATAAGAAACACGTGGGAGTCTCCCTTGGAGGCGGAGATGAGAAACTGCCATGGCATAAGGGAGACCTTCTGTCTCTTTGAGGTAACGGATTTCCCGCTCGTTTAAATAGACCTGACAACGGCGAGAGTACGAAGGGTGAGCCTCATGACAGTTAAGGCAAGAGGGAGATCGATTGCAAGACGTATTAGAATGGTCATCGGCACCACAGACTGGGCATTCGGCGATAGATCTGCAATATTTCGCTGGATGGCCAAATCGCCAGCAATTTCTACACTGTTGTGGTGTAGGGATCACCTTTCGAACTTGTAACCGATGTCCTGCTATATAAACGGAGGATGGGAGTTCTCGGCTGTCAAAAGTTAAACGAGCCACATTGCTAGGGTATCGTCTCCGCCCACGGGCAGGAAGAACGTAAGTGTCTACCTTGAGGATTGGGAGATCTTGGAGTTCCAGCTGTTCGAGAATGTCGGTGCCACATGTCTGGAAATTTTGTTGAACTATGGTATGGGGCAGAATAACGGTACCACTACAAGAATTGAGGGAATGATGTTTTTCAAGGGTGACAGGAACAGTATCTATATGGGAAAGACGAGAGAGCTCACGAGCCTGGGTAGCATTCTGTACGGTAATGATGCGCGTACCGCTCTTAAGAGCATGAAAAGAAATATCTTTACCAACATGGCGTAGGAGTGCCTTGCCAATACTATGGTCAGAAAGATAGGCAGTAGAGGAAGTTGGTCGTAAAGTGAAGAATTTAGTCCACTGTTCAGTCTGAAACTGAGCGTGGAAAGGTAGTGAAGGACGTGTCAATCGTTTCTGAGAAGAACGAGAAGGTGAAGGTGGAGAAGTATCATCAGCAGGTAATTGTCGTTGACGTTTAGGCGTGGGACCAGAGTTGGTCCGACGTGGAACGGGTCGGCGATTTGAAAATTGCCGCACCGTAGAGGGAGAGGCCGGAAGCATAGTCAGAGGAGAGCGAAGGTCTGATAAATCGAAGGAGTCAGTCGAGGCCTCAGTACCTGAAGCGGGTGAGGAAACAGCACCGGCAATAGGTACAGAGGCATGAGGAATGTCTGAAGAGTGGTCCAAAGACGAGGCGGGGTCAGAACGGGGTGCGGTATCAAGAAGGGGCCCGGGGGTACTAGGTTCATGGACTAGGGCTGCCATGGTTAGGTTACTTCTTTCTTTTTGTTTTTAAGAAAAAAAAAGAAAGAAGAAAAGAAAATAAAAACAAAAAAAAGAAAAAAAAAGGGGGGACCGGGGAGGGATAGTTCCTAGGAGGAATGAAAGGGCCAGAAATCTCCCTCCGCGCCCAAGAGGACTCGACACCGCTAGTAGCGCAGATGCAGCGTGGAACCCGTGCCATACCCTACCCTTCATGCCAGTAAACCAGCAATCTGGGATAGCAACCTCACATCTGCCGAGCTACCTCGGTGGACAAAAGAGAGGGCGGCCGGATATCCGCCACAAAGCATACCTCCTTCAGCCACCACCCCCGGAATCCGAAAGGTGGCTTCCAGAGATACACCCGTCGCCCAAAAGACACCCAAAGCTACTCCGGGATACCGGAGAGGGATCGGGACATCCCTAGGCAATCCAGATTCCACGGCAAACTACGCCACCGCCAAGAAACCTCAACGGAATGGGATGGACCCCGGTGTCCTTTCCCCTACCTAGGAACTAGCGCGCCTGTGGGAGAAATCACGAAGGCTAAAAAGAGGAAGGGCAAAAGGGAGGGGTGAGGAGGAGGAGGAGGAATGGAAAAAGGGGAGGATGGGGAGGATGGGATAGGGGAGGGGAGAATGGGGGGTAATTAGGTTCGGTCTGAGGAAGAAGACCGACAGGGCTAATTCCTCAGACCAAGAGCCTCTTCACCACGCCAAGGAGCCCCCCTTGAAGAGGAGAGAGAGAGATAGAGAGAGAGATAGAGAGATAGAGAGAGATAGAAGAGAGAGAGATAGAAGAGAGAGAGATAGAAGAGAGAGAGATAGAAGAGAGAGAGATAGAAGAGAGAGAGATAGAAGAGAGAGAGATAGAAGAGAGAGAGATAGAAGAGAGAGAGATAGAAGAGAGAGAGATAGAAGAGAGAGAGATAGAAGAGAGAGAGATAGAGAGATAGAGAGAGAGATAGAGAGATAGAGAGAGAAAGAAGAAGAAACTCTTAAAAACTAATTTTATGATTAGATACTATAAATTGTTTGTAGATGAATGGTTCAGAGAACCGACATGTTGATAAATTAGACACATGTGCAACTCTTGGGTATCTTTATTGAGGAAACGTTTCGCCACAGTGGCTTCATCAGTCCATACACAGGAGAATCTTGAAGAACAGGAGGAGAATGAGGTAATCAGTCCCTCAACCTTGAGTCGATGTGGTCAGTCCATCAATCTTGAATAGAATACGGCATACGTGCTGAGAAGGAGCTTATAAACTGTTGGCAGGAGAGGTGCAGCAGTCATAGATGGTGTCACATTTGTTCAATGTTGAAGTAGGTCGTGCCCAAGAATTAGGCAAGCGAAGAATTCCCAAGTATTAAGATCCCAAGAAGTTGCAGTGTCTGACAGGTTTGTAGATGAATGGTTCAGAGAACCGACATGTTGATAAATTAGACACGTGCAACTCTTGGGTATCTTTATTGAGGAAACGTTTCACCACACAGTGGCTTCAACCTACTTCAACATTGAACAAATGTTACACCATCTATGACTGCTGCACCTCTCCTGCCAACGGTTTATAAGCTCCTTCTCAGCACGTATGCCGTATTCTATTCAAGATTGATGGACTGACCACATCGACTCAAGGTTGAGGGACTGATTACCTCATTCTCCTCCTGTTCTTCAAGATTCTCCTTTGTATGGACTGATGAAGCCACTGTGTGGCGAAACGTTTCCTCAATAAAGATACCCAAGAGTTGCACATGTGTCTAATTTATCACTATAAATTGTGCTAAAAGTAAATTCTGCCTCAATGCAGCCAGGTTTTAAGAGACCTACACCTCAGCTGGTAACAGTTTGATTTAAAATCTGGTAACTAGTTTTAACCTATAAATAAAATAAAAAAACAATATTTTGTGTTACTAAAAATTATAAAAGTTGCATAATTATCCTTCAGTTATTTATTAAAATAGTTTTTCTGTTGACAGACACCACCCATGTTACGAAAGATGAGTTTGGGGAGAAACTTGACCACAGGCAGTGGAAGACGTACAGCAGGAGGCTCCTCACAGTCATCGGGCAGTTTATCCAGCGGATTGGGTGATGGATATGGTGGAGGTCGCGTGGCTGGAGTGTGTCCTTTGGCCAATATGGGTAATACCTGCTTCCTGAACTCAGTGCTCTATGCTCTTAGGTTCTTGCCAGGCTTCACTCACGACCTTCATCACCTTCATATGCATTTGCAATCTGCTGGGTAAGTAGGCCTCTTATGACTGGATTTCATATTCACTTTTGCACTGCAATATTGATGAGTCTCAGTATGTTTGAAATATGCTAGAATTCTTATGGAATTTGTTTCCAAATTTTAATAACTAATTATTTTCTTACTTTCTAAAGTCAAAATTTTATTCCAATCTGAACTGTGGTTCTGAAGAATTTATATATTTTTATTGTCATACTTCTAGTATCTTTATAACCAATGCTCTCTTTGCAAAAAAGACAGTTTGTGCAGCCCAGTATTAATATGTTAACATTTTTACATTGTCTAATGGTAAAGTAACTAAGAATAAATTATTTACACTACACCTGTGATATGCATTTATATATGTTTAATACTTGAGGAAAGAATGGATTTCATAACTAGCACTGTATTACCCCTATAGGGGGAAAAAAGTCCCATTTTATGATTTATGTTTAGTGTAAATTTTTTTACCCTTCTATATGCCAAAATGATTGTATTGCATCTTAAATATATTCCTGCATGCAAACATAGTGTTATAATATGAAGTGAGAATCTCGCCATATTGTGAAAGTAAAAAATTCTATAAAGAGTACCGGGGATTGAACTGGCGTCCTTGCAATTTCAAGTTTACACATGTATGGCCTTAGTCACAGTGTAGAGAAGTCTTCATTGTGGGTAGACCCAACTGGTGCTTAACCCACCTTTATGTAGAAATTGTTACAAAGTCATTAAGATAGGAAAGACACTTGCAAATTTTTATATGCAATATTGCAAAAGCACTCTTAATTGAATCTTTTTTTTAAGCTCAAATTGGTGTTACCTACTTGCTTGTGGCTGTGCTTTGTGAGACTCATTGGTATATGAGGTTATAATATACTGTATTGTGAAGTGATGACTTACGAAAATGAATAAAAATATATTCCCTGTGCTTCTCTTGCATGAAGAACTTTCTACTACCCAAGACATTCAGGGGCATCTTGTGATCTGATTTTTCTGACATGTTTCAACTTTCTCGCCCATCCAGATTTGGGCTACTCTAAAACTGAATATTTCAAGGGACTTTCCTAGATGTCTGTGAGTGGCACTTATCCAAGGAACTGGACTTGTCCTTCTCTTAGCTCAAACATGATTTCTTCCCACTCCCAAGACACTGTTTGACCCCTATGGGTTTAGAGCTTCCTCTTGACATTACGTATACAGTGGACCCCCGGTTCATGTTATTAATCCGTTCCTGAGAGCTCATCGTAAAGCAAAATTATCGGAAAGCGAATCAATTTTCCCCATATGAAATAATGGAAATCAAATTAATCTGTGCAAGACACCCAAAAGTATGAAAAAAAAACTTTTACCACATGAAATATTAAGTTTAATGGAATAGAATAATTACAATTACAATAACAATAATAACAATAGAATAAACACAATAGAATAATTGACACTTACCTTTAATGAAGATCTGGTGATGATTGATGGGATGGGAGGAGGGGAGAGTGTCGAAGTTTTTAATGTTTAGAAGGGGAATCCCCCTCCATTATTACTTGAGGTAGCAAGTCCTTTTCTGGGGTTACTTTCCTTCATCTTTTAATGCCACTAGGTTTCAATCCTTCAGCCTCTATGTACTCCTTGAATTCATGCACATATTTTTCAGCCGCTTTGTGGTCTGAACTGGCAGCCTCACCATGCCTAATCACACTATGTATGCCACTACGATTCTTAAATCTTTCAAACCAACCTTTGCTGGCCTTAAATTCACTCACATCACCACTAGTTGCAGGCATTTTTCTAATTAAATCCTCATGCAACTGCCTAGCCTTTTCACAAATGACCGCTTGAGAGATGCTATCTCCAGCTATCTGTTTTTCATTTATCCACACCAGTAACAGTCTCTCAACATTTTCTAACACTTGCGATCGCTGTTTTGTAATCACAGTTGCACCTTTTGCAAGAACAGCTTCCTTGATTGCCGTTTTCCTGCTCACTATAGTAGAGATGGTTGATTGGGATTTACTATACAACTTGGCCAGGTCCGACACACGCACTCCACTTTCATACTTTGCAATTATCTCTTTCTTCATTTCAATAGTCATTAGCACCCTTGGTCTCGAAGGGTTGGCACTAGAAGCTTTCTTGGGGCCCATGGTGACTTATTTTGCAGAAACAAGCACCAGAAACAGTGATAATATGGATAATATGTTATGTACCGAATGTATCCTCAGATGTGCGCACACTGGCTGGCTTATAAACACTGGGCACGTCTTGTACGAATCGTATCGCGTACCGGGTTTTGTAACGGGAACCGGGGCAAATTTTTTGCAATATAACGCTTCGGATACCGGATTTATCGGTTACCGATGACTTCGCGAACCGGGGGACCACTGTATATCCTGCACTTGTTTTCACCATTGGTGGTTGAATAGGTTAGTTTCCACCCTAAAAGAAAGTTAAGCAGCAATGCCGGACTTATGTGTGGGTTTTAGAGTTACAAAGTACAGTACAGAGCTTGTGCTCTGAAGGTTGGGTGTAAGTTTTCAGTTTCTGTGGATCATTAGAATTGCACTTATGGAAGGACAGCTAAGAAAGGAGTAGATAAGAGAAGATTGTTTTAGATTTTTTAACCTGGAGGGTTAGCAGCTCAGAATAACTCAAAAAAGTCAGTTTGGGATTGAGGGCTGTCAGTCTTGATTTCAATTGGGGTCCTTTAACCCTTTGGGGGTTTCGGCCGTACTAGTATGGCTTACGTGCCAGGGTTTTTGACGTACTAGTACACATAAATTCTAGCGCCCTCAAATCTAGCAAGAGAAAGCTGGTAGGCCTGCATATGAAAGAATGGGTCTATGTGGTCAGTGTGCGCAGTACAAAAAAAAATCCAGCAGCACACAGTGCGTAATGAGAAAAAAAACTTTGACCGTGTTTTTGGTTTAAAACAGCGACTTTGCACTGCATTTTTGTATGGTATTTATTGTTGTATTCTAGTTTTCCTGGTCTTATTTTATAGAATGGAAGACATATTACAGAAATTGCGATGATTTTGACTGGTTTTACAATGAAAAGTACCTTGAAATTGAGCTCAAAGTAGCAGAAATGTTCGATTTTTGCCAGAGTTCAAAAGTAAACAAATCATGCCACACGTCCAATACATGTCAACTGTTGAATCTAATATTCTTTCACAAGTGCGCTGGTATTATTTATACCATTTCTACACTAATACAGTAGTCTGCATAACAGTAAATCCTCTATTTTTTGTAAGAATAAAAATTCAAAGTGGAAAGCAAAAGAAATGTAAGAGGGGCATGGGGATGTGACCAACGAACAGAGGAAATGTTATTTTAGTGCCAGGAATGTCTTTCTTGTTTATTCTGGACCCTAATTGGAAATGGCATCTTTTGAAATTTGTGTGAAATTGGCAAAATTGCTAAATTCTGACCACTTTATTGGATAGTTGAAATCGATAAATGGGTGGTTTCTTGTACTCATTCAATAGAAAAAAAGGGAGTTCTAGTGAAATAGTTATGATTTTTGTCAACTAGTACACTGGAATTGGCCGAAAATAGGGCTCAAAGTGGGCAAAATCGCCGATGCGTAAACATCGCCGAGACCGCTAACTTCGCGAGAGCATAATTATGTAAGTTTTCCACCAAATTTCATACTTTTGATGTCATTATGATCGGGAAAAGATTCTCTATCTTTTCATAAGAAAAAATTATTTTTTTTTTTTTTAAATTTTGGCAACCCTGAGAACAAGTCTCTGAGAGGGCCTGGTGACCCTCAAAGGGTTAAAAAGAGATTGGACAAATGTATGAGTGGGAGGTGCAGGATTTGATTGGTGTCATTGGGTACAGGAGGTAATTCTTCGGTAGCTTTGGGTAGAGGCCCTTGTATGGGCCAGTAGGCCTTCTGCACTGTTCCTCCGTTCGTATGTTCTTAACTGTCAGACAATGCATCATCATGGGATCTTGATACAAAGAATTCTTCAAAACTTGTCCAATCTTTGGACGAAGACCTACTTCGTCAAGTGGTTGTTACCACTATGACCCCGCCTCCTCGTGCTTCGCCTCACCTGACTGCAGTATATAAGCCACATCTACGGCCCTATGCTGTACATTCTACAAGATTGATGGACTGAGCACATCAACTTCAGGCTGAGGGACTGATTACATCAAACTCCTCCTCTCCTTACAACTTTCTGCTTTGTTTTGGACTGATGAAGCCACTGTGCAGCAAAATGTTTCCTTAATAATGATTCCCATATTTTGCATAAGTGTCTCGATCTTCAACTTTTCGGTTTTCAAAACCATTCATGACATAAGAGCATGAGAAAGGAGGAACTCTGCAGCAGGCCTGTTGGCCCATACTTGGTAGGTCCTTCACAAATCCAGCCCACTAGCAGAATAAACGCTACCCAAATAATAAGCTTTAATAATTCTATTTACTCGCATCCAAGTCCCACTCAAATCCAACCCCTCTCACTTGTGTATTTATCCAACCTAAATTTGAAACTACCCAAGGTTTTAGCTTCGATAAATCCTTGGGTAGCTTTAAAAAGAGATTGAACAAATATATGAATGGGAGGGGCTGGGTACGATTGGTGTCATGGGTACATAACATAAGAAAGAACATAAGAACATGTACTTAGCTCAGTGGTGACGTGTACTTAGCTCAGTGGTGACGTGTACTTAGCTCAGTGGTGACATGTACTTAGCTCAGTGGTGACGTGTACTTAACAGTGGTGACGTGTACTTAGCTCAGTGGTGATGTGTATAGCTCAGTGAGGACATTAGTCCATTCTCCTTGGACTGAACCAAGATGCCCTCCATCGAGCAACTTTACCAGCAGCTTAAGGAAGAATTGAGGGTAGCGAAGATGGAGATACAGCGATTGACTGAGGAAAACAAGAAGATTAGTAGTAGTCCTCCTGTTTCAAGCCCTCAGGTC
This sequence comes from Cherax quadricarinatus, assembly GCF_038502225.1. NCBI lineage: Eukaryota > Metazoa > Arthropoda > Malacostraca > Decapoda > Parastacidae > Cherax > Cherax quadricarinatus. The sequence goes on from NC_091295.1 coordinate 13,561,017, forward strand.
AAGAAGGGAGCCTGGACAGTGGCTGGACAGCATGGAACGAAGTTGACGATCAAAAAGACGAATGAAAAGGTAGAAATGAAGAAGAAGAAAGAGACTGCAGTGGAAACTGTTGTGGAAACATATAATGCATTCTCCGTGCTACCCGACGAATGTGAGTCGACTACTGGGAACGTCACAACGAACGACACCAGGGAAGGTAAGAATGTTGTTAGGGATAGGGCATTCTGCTTGAAGGACAGGTGTAGGAGACAGAGGGTTTGCTTTCCTGGGGCTGAGATGGAGGATATTGTTAGCCGTCTGGATGACATCATGAGAGGTAATGGGAGCAATCCTATTATCTGTCTCAGTGCCAGAGGCAACGATGTTGGAAGATGTAGGAGTGAGGACCTGATTAGCAGGTATAGGTCAGCAATAGAGATAATTAGGAGGAAGGGTGGGAACCCTGTCATATGTGGTATTTTGCCAAGGAGAGGAGTTGGAAACGAATGATTGTCCAGGGCAATTGGTGTCAATTGCTGGCTGGACAAATTTTTTTATTTTATTATCACACCGGCCGATTCCCACCAAGGCAGGGTGGCCCGAAAAAGAAAAACTTTCACCATCATTCACTCCATCACTGTCTTGCCAGAAGGGTGCTTTACACTACAGTTTTTAAACTGCAACATTAACACCCCTCCTTCAGAGTGCAGGCACTGTACTTCCCATCTCCAGGACTCAAGTCCGGCCTGCCGGTTTCCCTGAATCCCTTCATAAATGTTACTTTGCTCACACTCCAACAGCACGTCAAGTATTAAAAACCATTTGTCTCCATTCACTCCTATCAAACACGCTCACGCATGCCTGCTGGAAGTCCAAGCCCCTCGCACACAAAACCTCCTTTACCCCCTCCCTCCAACCCTTCCTAGGCCGACCCCTACCCCGCCTTCCTTCCACTACAGACTGATACACTCTTGAAGTCATTCTGTTTCGCTCCATTCTCTCTACATGTCCGAACCACCTCAACAACCCTTCCTCAGCCCTCTGGACAACAGTTTTGGTAATCCCGCACCTCCTCCTAACTTCCAAACTACGAATTCTCTGCATTATATTCACACCACACATTGCCCTCAGACATGACATCTCCACTGCCTCCAGCCTTCTCCTCGCTGCAACATTCATCACCCACGCTTCACACCCATATAAGAGCGTTGGTAAAACTATACTCTCATACATTCCCCTCTTTGCCTCCAAGGACAAAGTTCTTTGTCTCCACAGACTCCTAAGTGCACCACTCACTCTTTTTCCCTCATCAATTCTATGATTCACCTCATCTTTCATAGACCCATCTGCTGACACGTCCACTCCCAAATATCTGAATACGTTCACCTCCTCCATACTCTCTCCCTCCAATCTGATATTCAATCTTTCATCACCTAATCTTTTTGTTATCCTCATAACCTTACTCTTTCCTGTATTCACCTTTAATTTTCTTCTTTTGCACACCCTACCAAATTCATCCACCAATCTCTGCAACTTCTCTTCAGAATCTCCCAAGAGCACAGTGTCATCAGCAAAGAGCAGCTGTGACAACTCCCACTTTGTGTGTGATTCTTTATCTTTTAACTCCACGCCTCTTGCCAAGACCCTCGCATTTACTTCTCTTACAACCCCATCTATAAATATATTAAACAACCACGGTGACATCACACATCCTTGTCTAAGGCCTACTTTTACTGGGAAAAAATTTCCCTCTTTCCTACATACTCTAACTTGAGCCTCACTATCCTCGTAAAAACTCTTCACTGCTTTCAGTAACCTACCTCCTACACCATACACTTGCAACATCTGCCACATTGCCCCCCTATCCACCCTGTCATACGCCTTTTCCAAATCCATAAATGCCACAAAGACCTCTTTAGCCTTATCTAAATACTGTTCACTTATATGTTTCACTGTAAACACCTGGTCCACACACCCCCTACCTTTCCTAAAGCCTCCTTGTTCATCTGCTATCCTATTCTCCGTCTTACTCTTAATTCTTTCAATTATAACTCTACCATACACTTTACCAGGTACACTCAACAGACTTATCCCCCTATAATTTTTGCACTCTCTTTTATCCCCTTTGCCTTTATACAAAGGAACTATGCATGCTCTCTGCCAATCCCTAGGTACCTTACCTTCTTCCATACATTTATTAAATAATTGCACCAACCACTCCAAAACTATATCCCCACCTGCTTTTAACATTTCTATCTTTATCCCATCAATCCCGGCTGCCTTACCCCCTTTCATTTTACCTACTGCCTCACGAACTTCCCCCACACTCACAACTGGCTCTTCCTCACTCCTACAAGATGTTATTCCTCCTTGCCCTATACACGAAATCACAGCTTCCCTATCTTCATCAACATTTAACAATTCCTCAAAATATTCCTTCCATCTTCCCAATACCTCTAACTCTCCATTTAATAACTCTCCTCTCCTATTTTTAACTGACAAATCCATTTGTTCTCTAGGCTTTCTTAACTTGTTAATCTCACTCCAAAACTTTTTCTTATTTTCAACAAAATTTGTTGATAACATCTCACCCACTCTCTCATTTGCTCTCTTTTTACATTGCTTCACCACTCTCTTAACTTCTCTCTTTTTCTCCATATACTCTTCCCTCCTTGCATCACTTCTACTTTGTAAAAACTTCTCATATGCTAACTTTTTCTCCCTTACTACTCTCTTTACATCATCATTCCACCAATCGCTCCTCTTCCCTCCTGCACCCACTTTCCTGTAACCACAAACTTCTGCTGAACACTCTAACACTACATTTTTAAACCTACCCCATACCTCTTCGACCCCATTGCCTATGCTCTCATTAGCCCATCTATCCTCCAATAGCTGTTTATATCTTACCCTAACTGCCTCCTCTTTTAGTTTATAAACCTTCACCTCTCTCTTCCCTGATGCTTCTATTCTCCTTGTATCCCATCTACCTTTTACTCTCAGTGTAGCTACAACTAGAAAGTGATCTGATATATCTGTGGCCCCTCTATAAACATGTACATCCTGAAGTCTACTCAACAGTCTTTTATCTACCAATACATAATCCAACAAACTACTGTCATTTCGCCCTACATCATATCGTGTATACTTATTTATCCTCTTTTTCTTAAAATATGTATTACCTATAACTAAACCCCTTTCTATACAAAGTTCAATCAAAGGGCTCCCATTATCATTTACACCTGGCACCCCAAACTTACCTACCACACCCTCTCTAAAAGTTTCTCCTACTTTAGCATTCAAGTCCCCTACCACAATTACTCTCTCACTTGGTTCAAAGGCTCCTATACATTCACTTAACATCTCCCAAAATCTCTCTCTCTCCTCTGCATTCCTCTCTTCTCCAGGTGCATACACGCTTATTATGACCCACTTCTCGCATCCAACCTTTACTTTAATCCACATAATTCTTGAATTTACACATTCATATTCTCTTTTCTCCTTCCATAACTGATCATTTAACATTACTGCTACCCCTTCCTTTGCTCTAACTCTCTCAGATACTCCAGATTTAATCCCATTTATTTCCCCCCACTGAAACTCTCCTACCCCCTTCAGCTTTGTTTCGCTTAGGGCCAGGACATCCAACTTCTTTTCATTCATAACATCAGCAATCATCTGTTTCTTGTCATCCGCACTACATCCACGCACATTTAAGCAACCCAGTTTTATAAAGTTTTTCTTCTTCTCTTTTTTAGTAATTGTATACAGGAGAAGGGGTTACTAGCCCATTGCTCCCGGCTGGACAAATACTGTAAGGAAAATGCGGTAACATTCATTGACAACTGGGACCTCTTCTATGGCAGAAATCACATGTAGGTGGGGGTGGGGTGGCACTGTATGTTCGAGATCGCTTGAACTGTTGCATAAGAATGGGTATTAAATCTGAAGTAACACATAAGTCTGTTTGGATAGAATTTTCAGAGGGGCGTGAAAAATTGATTTTAGGTGTAATATACCATCCCCCAAACTTAGATAGGGACCAAGGGAGACTACTGTGGGAGGAAATTGTTAAGGCCACAATGCACGATAACATAGTAATTCTAGGAGACTAACTTTAGTCATATTGATTGGAATTTCTTGACTGGGAATTTAGAATCAAAAGACTTCTTAAAAGTAGTTCAGGATTGTTTTTGAGGCAGTTTGTGACAGAGCCTACAAGAGGAAATAACCTGCTTGACTTGGTTTTGGCAAACAAGGAAACCCTTGTTAATAATTTAGAAATTACAGAGGAAGTCGGCACAAGCGATCACAAATCAGTTACCTTTAGCATTGAATGGAAGTATGATAGTAGGGATAATTCAGTAACGGTCCCAGATTTTTGCTTAGCTGATTACAATGGGCTTTGAGAATACTTATCTGTGGACTGGAGTAACAAAGAGAGCTATCAGTATGGCAGCTTTCTTAACACAATACATGCTGCCCAAATGACATTTATCTCGTATAAGGAAATTAGATTGAATAGAAATGACCCCAAATGGATGAATAATAGGCACAGATATCTTTTAGGACAGAAAAAAGGAATTTATAGGCGTGTCAAAAGAGATGAGGGTTATCTTATGAATCAGTATATTGACATTAAGAGGGATGTTAAAAAGGGGATAAGAAAAGCTAAACGGGACTATGAAATTAAAGTTGCTAGGGATTCGAAAATTAACCCAAAATGTTTTTTCCAGGTTTATAGAACAAAAGTTAGAGATAAGATAGGTCCCCTTAAAAATAACTTTAGGCATCTTACCGACAAGGAGAATGAAATGTGCTCTATTCTTAATAATTATTTTCTCTCGGTTTTCACTCAGGAAGACACTGACAATATCCCAGTAATTAATTTTTATAATGGGCCTGAAGATGATAAATTATGCAATATCACAGTCACTAGCATAATGGTTATCAAACAGATAGACTGGTTAAATCAAAATAAATCCCCGGGCCCTGATGAACTTTTTTCAAGGGTTCTTAACCCCTTGACTGTCGCAATCCCCAATCCTGAGGTGTCTCCTGGTGTCACAAAATTTAAAAAAAAATAATTATTTTTTTCTTATGAAATGATAGAGAATCTTTTCTCGATTGTAATTCCGCCAAAAGAACGAAATTTGATGGAAAACTGACGGAATTACGCTCTCGCGAAGTTAGCGACCTCGGCGATATATACAAACTTGCGATTTCGCCCACTTTGAGCCCTATTTTCGGCTAATTCCTTTGTTCCAGTCGACCAAACTCATAGCTATTTCTTTAAAACTCCATTTTTTCTATCGATTGAGTACAAGAAACTGCCCATTTACCGATTTCAACTACCCAATGACGTGGTCAGAAATTTGCAATTTGGCCAATTTCACGAAAATTAAAAAATATGACAATTTCATAATAAGGTCCAGAATGAACAATGCAGACATTCCTGGCTCCAAAATAACATTTTCTTTGTTCATCAGTCATGTCTCCAGGCCCCTCTGATATTACCCTTGCTTTCTATTTTGAATTTTTATTCAAACAAAAAATAGATTTACTACTGCAATACTGTAATAATTGTGTAAATAACATCAACCCATTCATGACTGCATATTAGAATGACTAGTTGGACATTTATTGGACAATGACATCATTTGTTTACTTTTGAACATCTGCAAAAATCAAACATTTCCCCTACTTTGAGCTCCACTTCCAGGTTCTTTTTATAGTAAAATCAGTGAAAATCACCTCTATTTCTATAAAATGTTTTCCATTCTATCAAATGAGACCAAGAAAACGAGAATACAACCGTAAATACTATACGGAAATAGACCACAAAGTCGGCATTTTAATTAAAAAAAACTGTCGGAGTTTTTTTTTCTCATTATGCACTGCGTGCTCCAGGGTTTTTTTTATATGGTGCACACTGACCACACAGACCTATTCTCTCACATGTGGGCCTACCAGCTTTCTCCTGCTTGACTTGAAGCTGCTAGAATTTGAGTATATATACGTCGAACACGGTACCTCGTAAGACGTATATATATGACCAAAACAGTCAGAGGGTTAAAGAGTGTAAAATGGAACTTTGTGAACCATTGACTAATATTTTTAATATTTCTTTTCAAACAGGTGTAGTGTCTGATATGTGGAAGATGGCTAATGTAATTCTTATTTTCAAAGCAGGGGACAAGTCGTCACTGTCAAATTACCGCCCAATAAGTCTAACCTTAATTGTAGGAAAATTACTAGAGTCAATTATAGCTGATAATATAAGAATCCATCTCAATAAGCACAGCTTGATTAATGATTCTCAGCATGGATTCATGAGGGACCGTTCGCATTTACTTCTCTTACAACCCCATCTATAAATATATTAAACAACCGGTGAAAACAGTCTGCTTTGTGACTGTTCACCATTGACTAATATTTTTAATATTTCTTTTCAAACAGGTGTAGTGTCTGATATGTGGAAGATGGCTAATGTAATTCTTATTTTCAAAGCAGGGGACAAGTCGTCACTGTCAAATTACCGCCCAATAAGTCTAACCTTAATTGTAGGAAAATTACTAGAGTCAATTATAGCTGATAATATAAGAATCCATCTCAATAAGCACAGCTTGATTAATGATTCTCAGCATGGATTCATGAGGGACCGTTCCTGCCTAACTAATTTATTATACTTCTTCAGTAAAGCTTTTTCAAATTCAAATTCAAATTCAAATTCAAATTCAGAGTTTATTCTCTATAAAGATTACAATGTTGAATTTACAGAATTTGGTTGTTGTGTGGTTTACATGTTAAATAATGATTACAGAGTGTACCACTAGAACGCCTAGCATGGCTAGGCATTTCGGGCAGACTTAGTTTAATTCTTTATTTTAAAATATTACAAATTATGAGGTAAGTTGGTATTATGGCTAAGTGACTAAATACTAGTTTGTGAGTTTAGCAATGTGAATGCTTTTGTTTTGGCACAGTACAAAGTTTCAGTATTGGAGTATCATAGGATTCATTATTTTAAGATTGAGATTAATATTTCTGTTTATGGTCAAATGGGTGAGTGAGTGTAAGTGTGAACCACCAGGTGGTATTGATGCCGTTGATCATGATAAAGAATTTGATATTGTTTATTTAGATTTTAGTAAGGCTTTTGATAGAGTACCGCACCAGAGACTGTTAAAGAAAGTGGCAGCTCGTGGCATTGGGGGAAAAGTGCTCTCATGGATCGAATCATGGCTCACCAATAGAAAGCAGAGAGCATGCTCAATGGGGTTAAATCCGAGTGGGGATCTGTAACAAGTGGCGTACCACAGGGATCAGTTTCAGGCCCATTGTTGTTTATAATATATGTCAATGACCTTGATGAGGGAATTACTAGTGATATGAGCAAATTCGCTGATGAAACGAAGATAGGTAGGATAATTGATTCAAACTTAGATGTCAAACAACTTCAGGAGGATTAGGACAAACTCAATTCTTGGTCAGAAAAGTGGCAGATGCAGTTCACTGTAGATAAATGCAAAGTTGTGAAGCTCGGGAGTGTCCATAACCCTAGCACTTATAAGTTAAATAACGTAGAACTTAGCCATACAGATTGTGAAAAGGATTTGGGGGTTATGATAAGCAGCAACCTTAAACCAAGACAGCAGTGCCTAAGCGTACGTAATAAGGCAAACAGATTACTAGGATTTATATCAAGATGTGTAAGCAACAGAAGTCCAGCGGTTATTTTACAGCTTTATACATCATTAGTAAGGCCTCACCTAGATTACGCAGCTCAGTTCTGGTCTCCATATTACAGAATGGATATAAATTCACTAGAAAATATCCAGCGAAGAATGACCAAATTAATACATAGCATTAGAAATCTTCTGTATGAAGAATGATTGAAGACTCTTAAACTACATTCACTTGTAAGATGAAGAATGAGAGGAGACATGATCGAAGTGTATACGTGGAAGATGGGTATTAACAAAGGGGATAAAATAAGGTTTTGAGGATATCACTTCAAGAATGAACCCGCAATAATAGATTCAAATTAGATAAGTTAAGATTTTGAAAGGATATAGGAAAGTATTGGTTTGGAAATAGGGTAGTGATGAGTGGAACAGTCTGCCTAGTAGGGTTATTGAAGCTAAAACGCTGGGTAGTTTCAAATTTCGGCTAGATAAATACTCGAGTGAGAGGGGTTGGATTTGAGTGAGACTTGCATAATGAATAAATAGAATCATCAAAACTTATTTCTTGGGTAGCATTGAAAATTGGGTTGGGCAAATATTTTGTTAGTGGGAAGGATTATGAAGGACCTGCCTAGTATGGGCCAACAGGCCTGCTGCAGTGTTCCTCCTTTCTTATGTTCTTAAGAAAGGAGGAACACTGCAACAGGCCTGCTGGCCCACACTAGGCAGGTCGAAGCTTGAGACACTTATGCATCATATGGGAATCTTTAACGAGGAACTGTTTCGCCACACAGTGGCTTCATCAGTCCAATACAGAGTAGAAAGGCGTAAGGAGAGGAGGAGTTTGAGGTAATCAGTCCCTCAGCCTGGAGTCGATGTGTTCAGTCCATCAGTCTTGTAGAATGTACAGCAAAGGGCCATAGATGTGGCTTATATACTGTAGTCAGGCGAGGCGAAGCAGGAGGAGGCGGGGTCATAGTGGTACCATACACTATTCGAAGTAGGTCTTCATCCAAAGATTGGACAAGTTTTGAAGAATTCTTTGTAAGAAGATCCCATGATGATGCAGTGTCTGACAGTTGTGATGAATGGTTTTGAAAACCAACAAGTTGAAGCTTGAGACACTTATGCATCATATGGGAATCTTTATTGAGGAAACGTTTTGCCACACAGTGGCTTCATCAGTCCAATACAAAGTAGAAAGGTGTGAGGAGAGGAGGAGTTTGAGGTAATCAGTCCCTCAGCCTGGAATTGATGTGTTCATTCCCTCAATCTTGTAGAATGTACAGCAAAGCTACGTGTATGTATGTGTAATGTTCGCCAAGACCGTAGTCCTGGCACGGGTCTCAATCTTGCGATGACCTGTCTCTGGCTCCCAAGGGAGAAAGGCTTCTACAATGATGCGACATATGCTGCTCAAGCACTTCTGGTCAGTTCATCTGGTGCATCTCATAAGCGACAACACCACATGTACTCCTAACTGTGGACACTAGCGAGGAGGAGGATATGTCGTTATCACAGGCAACAGTTTGTCTGGTTCGTTGACTCCATGGTACACTAGTGTGGCCGCAGTCATTTCTGGGTTCTCTTCGGGAGGGGATATCAGGGCTAGTTGCCTGCGGAGTGTCTCAGTAACTTCGCACTCCAGAAGAGTGTTAGGTGGCACTGGACAACGTGCTGGCAGTACTGGCACATCTCCTCAGCCTTGTCTACCATCATCTTGGCTGTGGGAAAGCCCAAACGAAGCCGATGGATGGCGGTACACTGCGCTCTGGACCAGCTCCTATCATATGGAGGGGGTTCTCCCTGAGCCGCTGCTCGGTACCACTGTTGAGATGGGGTATCACCTAAGACCTCCCTCATAAGTTTCATGGCTCTGGCAGCCACCAGTTTGGTCTGTCGTAGGCTGATGGGGACAGTAATCCCAACATGTGGATAGTCTGTGGCTGCCTTGGCTGCATCATCTGCCGCCTCATTTCCCCGGATGCCAGCATGGCTGAGGATCCAGTTCAATGTCAATCTGTTATCCTGAACTTCTAAGGCTGTCATTATGCTCAGGATCGATGTGATGAGGTGAACATTGTCCTGTGGTTGAGGATGGGAGAGGGCATTGATTGGAGAGGTGGAATCAACATGTATGACAGGTCAGAGTCGATGTCGTAGGGCATGTGACAATGCCTGCTGAATCGCCACCAGCTCAGCTTGAAGGATTGCGCAGTGGTCAGAGTCACCAGCCTTGTGTGTGACCAGTGTGACACAGTCCAGCTGCTGCTCTCTTCCTGTCAGGGTCGACAGAACCATCTGTGAAATACACTGCACATGTGCCTCCCGCTGCCAGTGCCATGCTTGTCTCAGCATGATTGCTGAGGGTGTCTTGACTGCAGAGACGCTTAGAAATGGGTAGTTGCATGACGCAAACATCGGCTGGATCTGGGCGCCAGGGAGGTGCAGGATGATACCCAGCAACAGGAAGGTCACAACTTTTCTCAAGGGGTAGTTGTATAGGCAGCAGCTTCTGCCCAGCAGCACAAAACAAACGAATCCAGGAGTAGTCCGTGAAGAGAGTTGGATCTTGTGTCATGGGTGTCAATATCCGTCTCCTTAGTGGGGTACCTTTCTGCTGGTGCAGAATCATGGCTACTTTGCAGGTGTTTATGTATCTTACTCTGTCAGCCAGGGAAGGAAGCCGGGCCTCAGATCTGAGACATACTGTGTTGGTCCAGATGGGAGCCCCAAGCATAGTTCTTATCGCCTGGTTTTGTACGACCTCCACCCTTTGCCTGCTCTGCGGGAAGAAATGAGCTAACGCCGGTGCACCATAGTCAATGAGCGAGCGTATAGCTTATATATAGTACGTACAAGCAAAGTACATCTTTGCTCGCCCCTGCACGGTGCCTCGTCATGGCTCTCATGGCATCGAGTCTGAGTAGAGCATGGGACCTGACATACTCGGCGTGTTTCTGAAAGGTCAGCTTTTTATCAATGTAGATACCCAAGTATAGGTAGGAGTCTGTCCACTCAAGTTCTATATCCTGAATACGTAATCTATTCACAGGATCTGGTCCCTTGAACATCATTGCAAGAGATTTCTCGGCCTAGTTCCTTGCAAGACTTGTGTAATTAGGTCCAAAGTTTTCTGGGTCTGTTGCTCCAAATTGCCTTTCCCATTCACTACAAGGGCAAGATCATCAGCATAGCTGAGGAGCTGCATACCACTATGAAAGGGAAGGCTCACAAGTTCCTGTACAAGGACGTTAAACAGGGTAGGACTGAGCACACCTCCTTGTGGCGTGCCATTTTCCAGGGTTTTGAAGGAAGAGTAGTGTTCCTGAAAGCTGACACAGACCTGCCTGTCCCTAAGGTAGGACTCTATCCAGGCCAGGAGGCGTCCTTTGATTCCCTTCCGAGCTAGTATTGCTAGAATTGCTGTGGGGCTGGCTAGCTCAGATGCCTTCTCAAGGTCAAGGTAGATGATACTAGGTTTTTTGTTACTATCAGCAATGTTGTTAGGTAAGACACATATGCAACAGTTAGGTATCTTTATTGTGAAACGTTTCGCCTACACAGTAGGCTTCTTCAGCAATCTGGCTTAGTAGGGTGGTTATGCACTCTGCTGTACCCACTCCTTTGGTGAAGCCAAATATGTGATGATGAGGGGGGTCCAAGTTTCCATAGGAGGTGGTTTAACACCATCCTCTTGGCAGTCTTGGCTAAACAGCTGGCCAGTGATAGGGGTCTCATACTGCCTGGGTCCTCGGGCTTTGGAATTGGTACAATGGTAGCCTTCCAAGCTGCTGGGAGTGTCCTGGCCCTCCACAACTTGTTTATGACATCTAGTATGGCCTCACATCCACTCTGCCCAGCCTGTGCAACCATGGAGTACGTAACACCATCAGTGCCCGGGGCAATGTCACCTGTGTTCTTAATGGCACATCAGAGTTCCAAGTCCGTGAGGTCTTCATCAGTCACATCTTCCAACTCACATGCAGCTTGTATCGTTAACTGGCGTTGTGGCAGAAGATCTGTCTGTATATTCCGGATGTCCTGTGGGAGCTGAGTGGAGGCTCCCCCGGAAGTGAAAAGCTCCACTAGTTTCTCAGCTTCCTGGGATGGGTTCGGGTGTGCTGGAGGCCTCGGCTTGCTCTTACCAGTTGCTGTGTTGAGCTTGCCCCATATCTCAGATAAGGTGGTGTGATGCCTGAATGTTGAGCACCACTCCAGTCATTTCTCAGTTTTTACTCTGAGAGAGACTCTGCGGGCATGCTGCACAATGGCTCTGAGTATTCCTGTTCTCTGCCGTAGGGTTATGCCTGCATAGCTTCCTAAAGAGTTGATGCGGTAGTTCTGCTCCCGCACCTCGTCATTGTAGAACCACCAGTCTCTTTTGTGAGTGCGTCCTGCGGACTTCTTTGGAATTGCGCACTCTGCTGCCTGGATGAGAACAGTGATTAGCTCCTGTTCAGCTGTATCACAGTTTTCAGATAGTGTATGTGGACCACCAGTCATGAAGATAATCCTGGAACACCTTCCAGTTGGCCCTCTTTACATCCCATCTAGGAGGCATCACAACTGTGGGAGGCCTGTTGATGGTGAAGGTGGTGATCACTGCAAAGTGGTCACTGACAGGGTGAGGATGAGTTTCCCATGTGGCTCCTGCTGCGAGTTGTCTTGTCCCGAAGGTAAGGTTGAGGCAGCCACCCAGCAGGCGTGTGGGGTCTCCATTGTTTAGCAACTTTACCTCTGGAATATTTGCTACAGCAAAGGGCCATAGACTTGGCTTATATACTGTAGTCAGGTGAGGCAAAGCAGGAGGAGGCGGGGCCATAGTGGTACCATCCGCTAGTCGAAGTAGGTCTTCATCCAAAGGTTGGACAAGTTTTGAAGAATTCTTTGTATGAAGATCCCATGATGGTACAGTGTCTGACAGTTGTGATGAATGGTTTTGAAAACGACAAGTTGAAACTTGAGACACTTATGCATCATATGGGAATCTTTATTGAAGAAACGTTTCACCACACAGTGGCTTCATCAGTCCAGTACAAAGTAGAAAGGTGTGAGGAGAGGAGGAGTTTGAGGTAATCAGTCCCTCAGATACCCATATGATGCATAAGTACTTATCTAACCTAAATTTGAAACTACCCAACGTTTTAGCTTCAAGAACCCTACTGGGCAGACTTCCACTCATCATCTACCCTATTTCCAAACCAATACTTTCCTACATCTTTTCGAAATCTATTATTATTATTATTATTATTATTTTATTATTAACACACTGGCTGATTCCCACCAAGGCAGGGTGGCCCGAAAAAGAAAAACTTTCACCATCATTCACTCCATCACTGTCTTGCCAGAAGGGTGCTTTACACTACAGTTTTTAAACTGCAACATTAACACCCCTCCTTCAGAGTGCAGACATTGTACTTCCCATCTCCAGGACTCTAGTCCGGCCTGCCGGTTTCCCTGAATCCCTAAATAAATGTTACTTTGCTCACACTCCAACAGCACGTCAAGTATTAAAAACCATTTGTCTCCATTCATTCCTATCAAACATGCTCACGCATGCCTGCTGGAAGTCCTAGCCCCTCGCACACAAAACCTCCTTTACCCCCTCCCTCCAACCTTTCCTAGGCCGATCCCTACCCCGCCTTCCTTCCACTACAAACTGATACACTCTTGAAGTCATTCTGTTTCGCTCCATTCTCTCTGCATGTCCGAACCACCTCAACAACCCTTCCTCAGCCCTCTGGACAATAGTTTTGGTAATCCCGCACCTCCTCCTAACTTCCAAACTACGAATTCTCTGCATTATATTCACACCACACATTGCCCTCAGACATGATATCTCCACTAATTTGAATCCTTTATTGTGGGTTCTTTCTTGAAGGGATATCTTTAAAACCTTATTTAAATCCCCTTTGTTAATACCCACCTTCCACTTGTACACTTTGATCATGTCTCCCCCTCATTCTTTGTCTTACAAGTGAATGTAGTTTAAGAGTCTTCAGTCGTTCTTCATATGGAGGATTTCTAATGCTATGTATTAATTTGGTCATTCTACGCTGGATGTTTTCTAGGGAATTTATGTCCATTCTGTAATATGGAGACCAGAACTGAGCTGCCTAATCGAGTTGAGGCCTTATTAATGATGTATAAAGCTGTAAAATAACCGCTGGACTTCTGTTGCTTACACTTCTAGATATAAATCCCAGTAATCTGTTTGCTTTGTTATGTATGCTTAGGCACTGCTGTCTTGGTTTAAGGTTGCTGCTCACCATAACCCCCAAATCCTTTTTGCAATCTGTATGGCTACGTTCTACGTTATTTAACTGTCAAGTACAGTGGACCCCTGCCTTTTGATATTAATCAGTTCCTGAGAGCTCATCGTAAGCCGAAATTATCGTAAGGCGAATTAATTTCCCCCCTTAAGAAATAATGGAAATCAAATTAATCGGTTCCTGGCACCCCAAAGTATGAAAAAAAATTTTTTTTACCACATGAAATATTAATTTTAATACACACAAACTGAAGAAGACATGCACTGTTACTACTCTCCCAAGAATAGAATACATGACACTTACCTGTATTGAAGATCTGGTGATGATTGATGGGATGGGAGGAGGGGAGAGTGTGGAAGTTGTTATTGTTTAGAAGGGGAACCCCCTTCCATTAGGACTTGAGGTATCAAGTCCTTTTCCGGGGTTACTTCCCTTCTTCTTTTAATGCTGCTAGGACCAGCTTGAGAGTCACTGGGCTTCTGTCACACAAATCTGTCCATAGAGCTGTGTACCTCCCGTTCCTTTAAAACTTTCCTAAAATGGGCCATAACATTGTCATTGTACAGGTTGCCAACATGGCTTGCAGTAGCTGTGTCAGGGTGATTTTCATCCGCAAAGGTTTGCAGTTCATCCCACTTTGCACACATTTCCTTAATCTTTGAAGTAGGCAATTTCCTCAATTTCTCTCTCTCCTCCTCTGAAGTAGTTTCTTCAGGTCTGGCCTCTTGCTGTTGAAGATGATCTTGCAGCTCTTCAGTGGTTAGTTCTTCATTGTCCTCCTCCACCAACTCTTCCACATCCTCCCCACTAACCTCCAACCCCAAGGACTTCCCCAATGCCACAATGGATTCCACAACTGGCATACGCTTCTCGGGGTTAGCCTCAAACCCTTTAAAATCCCTTTCTTCTACACATTGTGGCCACAGTTTCTTCCAAGCAGAGTTCAAGGTCCTCTTAGTCACTCCCTCCCAAGCTTTACCTATAAGAAACCATACCACGGGCGGGATTGAACCCGCGGTTTACACAATTGAGGATGCTAGTGATCTTTCCAAAACACTCTTAGAGTCAATTGAGTGTCTGAGGTCACTTCAAAGCACTTTTGAAACATATCTTTTGTGTAGAGTTTTTTGAAGTTTGAAATGACCTGCTGGTCCATGGGCTGCAGGAGAGGAGTGGTATTAGGAGGCAAAAACTTGACCTTAATGAAGCTCATGTCCCCAGAAAGTCACTCTGCCAAGTCTGAAGGATGACCAGGAGCATTGTCTAATACCAGGAGGCACTTAAGGTCCAATTTCTTTTCCATTAGGTAATTTTTCACAGTGGGGGCAAATGCATGGTGTAACCAGTCATAGAAAAAGTCCCTAGTGACCCATGCCTTACTGTTTGCCCTCCACAACATGCACAAATTAGCCTTGACGACATTGTTTTGCCTGAACGCTCTGGGAGTTCGAGTGATACACCAGTAAAGGCTTCACTTTGCAATCACCACTAGCATTAGCACACATCAGAAGAGTAAGCCTGTCTTTCATAGGCTTATGTCCTGGGA
Source organism: Cherax quadricarinatus (assembly GCF_038502225.1). Taxonomy (NCBI): domain Eukaryota; kingdom Metazoa; phylum Arthropoda; class Malacostraca; order Decapoda; family Parastacidae; genus Cherax; species Cherax quadricarinatus. Next base: position 13,576,505 of record NC_091295.1, read on the forward strand.
GTACCTTTTCCTCCTGAGTAATGTAGGTCCTGCTTGACATTTTCTTCCAAAACAGGCCTGTTTTGTCACAATTAAACACTTGTTTAGGTTGCAATTCTTCACTGTCTATGTACTCCTTGAATTCCTTCACATATTTTTCAGCCACTTTTTGGTCCAAACTGGCAACCTCACCATGCCTTATCACACTATGTATGCCACTACTATTCTTAAATCTCTCAAACCAACATTTGCTGGCCTTAAATTCACTCACATCACCACTAGTTGCAGGCATTTTTCTAATTAAATCGTCATGCAACTTCCTAGCCTTTTCACGTATGATCGCTTGAGAGATGCTATCTCCTGGTATCTGTTTTTCGTTTATCCACACCAATAACAGTCTCTCAACATCTATCACTTGCGATCTCTGTTTCGGAAACAAACTTGCACCTTTTGCAAGAACAGCTTCCTTGATTACCGTTTTGTTGGCCAAGATAGTAGCGATGGTTGATTGGGGTTTGGTATACAACCTGGCCAGCTCCGAGACACGCACTCGACTTTCGTACCTAGCTATTATCTCTTTCTTCATTTCCATAGTAATTTTCACCCTTTTTATCACAGGGTTGGCACTAGAAGCTTTCTTGGGGCCTATGGTGACTTATTTTGCAGCTACAAGCACTAAAAACACTGTGATAATATGAAATTTATCAAATGTATGCTTAGATGTGACTGCACTGGCTGGCTTGTAAACACTGGCACGCACGGGGCAGCTGAGGCCACGCGGGACACGTCCCGGACGAATCACGTAAGGCGAGTTTTTTTTTATCATGAGGCGAGGCAAAATTTTTGCCTTCAAATGCTTTGTATGGCGGATTTAACGTAACGCGATGTGTTTGTAAGGTGGGGATCCACTGTACTAAGGTTATGAACACTCCCAAGCTTCAGAACCTTGCATTTATCTACATTGAACATAAGAAAGGAGGAACAATGCAGCAGGCCTGTTGGCCCATACTAGGCAGATCCTTTACAATCCATCCCACTAACGAAACTTTTGCCCAACCCAATTTTCAATGCTACTCAAGAAATTAGCTCTGATAACTCTATGCACTCATATGCAAGTCTACTCAAATCCAAATCCTCTCACTCATTTATTTATCCAACCTAAATTTGAAACTACCCAAGGTTTTAGCCTCAATAACCCAACTAGGTAGACTGTTCCACTCATCAACTACCCTATTTCCAAACCAATACAGTGGACCCCCGGTTCACGATATTAATTCGTTCCTGAGAGCTCATCGTAAACCAAAATTTTCGGAAAGCGAATCAATTTTCCCCTTAAGAAATAATGGAAATCAAATTAACCCATGCAAGACACCCAAAAGTATGAAAAAAAACTTTTACCACATGAAATATTAAGTTTAACCCTTTCAGGGTCCGTCCCGTAGATCTACGGCTTTACGTTCAGGGTCCAAACCGTAGATCTACGCCATGAACTCAGCTCACTCTGATAAACTGTGAGTGGTACATTTGGGCCTAGATATGAGAGAATACATCTATGTGGTATGTGTGCACCACATAAAACAGATCCTGCAGCACACTGTGTATAATGAGAGAAAAAAAATGAAATCATGATTTTTCGATTAAAACAGCAACTTTGCAGTATTTTTTCGTATGTTTTTTATAGTTGTATTTGTGATTTCTTGGTCTCATTTGATAGAATGGAAGACATATTACAGAAATAGAGATGATTTTGATTGGTTTTAGCACTGGAAATGGCTTGAAACTGAGCTCAAAGTAGCAGAAATGTTAAATTTTTGCCGATATTCAAGAGTAAACAAACGACCTCGCCCGTCTAATACACGCCAGCTGGTGGGTCTAATATACATTCACAAATATGGTGATGATATTTATACAATTATTACAGTATTGCATAACAGTAAATCTTCTATTTTTTGGTGTGAATAAAAATTCATTATGTGAATAAAAAATCAAAATGGAATTTATTTGTAAAGCCTCAAAACATAACTAATGAACAGAGGAAATGTTAGTTTAGTGCCAGGAATGCCTACATTGTTCATTCTGGACCCTATTTTGAAATTGGAATATTTTGAACTTTGTGTTAAATTGGCCAAATTAACAATTTCCGATCACTTTATTTTGTAGTTGAAACAGTTGATTTGGCGATTTCTTGTGCTCAATCGATAGAATAGAAGTAATAATAGTGAAATAGCTAAGAATTTGGTTGATTGGAATAATGTAATTGGCCTAAAATGGGAGTCAAAGTCGGCAAAATCGCCGATTCGTAAATATCGCTGACACATCAAAATTCGCGAGAGCATAATTTCGTCAATTTTCCACCAAATTTCGTACTTTTTGTTTTATTACCTTCACAAAAAGATTCTCTACGATTTTATAAGAAAAATAAAAAAAATTTTTTTTTAAATTCTTGGACACTGGTGCGTGACTCCAGATTTGGGCCTTGGACCCTGAAAGGGTTAATGCAATATAATAGTTACATTAACAATAATAACAATAGAATAATCACAATAGAATAATTGACACTTACCTTTAATGAAGATCTGGTGATGATTGATGGGATGGGAGGAGGGGAGAGTGTCGAAGTTTTTAATGTTTAGAATGGGAATCCTCCTCCATTAGGACTTGAGGTAGCAAGTCCTTTTCCGGGGTTACTTCCCTTCTTCTTTTAATGCCACTAGGACCAGCTTGAGAGTCACTGGACTTCTGTCACACAACATATCTTGAATTCAACTCCTTGAATTCATGCACATATTTTTCAGCTGCTTTTTGGTCTGAACTGGCAGTCTCACCATGCCTAATCACACTATGTTTGCCACTACGATTCTTAAATCTTTCAAACCAACCTTTGCTGGCCTTAAATTCACTTACATCACCACTAGTTGCAGGCATTTTTCTAATTAAATTCTCATGCAACTGCCTAGCCTTTTCACAAATGATTGCTTGAGAGATGCTATCTCCTGCTATCTGTTTTTCATTTATCCACACCAATAACAGTCTCTCAACATTTTCTAACACTTGCGGTCGCTGTTTCGTAATCACAGTTGCACCTTTTGCAAAAACAGCTTCCTTGATTGTCGCTTTCCTGCTCACTATAGTAGAGATGGTTGATTGGGGTTTACTATACAACTTGGCCAGGTCCGACACACACACTCCACTTTCATACTTTGCAATTATCTCTTTCTTCATTTCAATAGTCATTAGCCCCCTTGGTCTCGATGGGTTGGCACTAGAAGCTTTCTTGGGGCCCATGGTGACTTATTTTGCAGAAACAAGCACCAAAAACAGTGATAATATGGATAATATGGAATGTACCGAATGTATCCTTAGATAAGAACATAAGAAAGGAGGATCACTGCAGCAGGCCTGTTGGGCCATACTAGGCAGGTCCTTTGCAATCCATCCCACTAACAAAACATTTGCCCAACCCAATTTTCAATGCTACCCAAGAAATAATCTCTGATAACTATCCCACTCATTTGCAAGTCCCAATCAAATCTAACCCCTCTCACTCATATATTTATCCAGCCTAAATTTGAAACTACCCAAGGTTCTACCCTCATTAACCCAACTACGCAGACTGTTTCACTCATCAACTACCCTATTTCCAAACCAATACTTTCCTATGTCCTTTCTAAATCTAAACTTGTCTATTTTAAATCCATTACCGTGGGTTAAATCCATTACTGCGCGCACACTGGCTGGCTTGTAAGCACTGGTACATACGGGGCAGTTCAGGTCACACGTAGACACGTTTCGTACGAATCGTATTGCATACTGGGTTTTGTAACTGGAACCGAGGCAATTTTTGTGCGATATAATGCTTCGGATACCGGATTTATCGGATACCGATGGCTTCGCGAGCCGGGGGTCCACTGTACTTTCCTGTATCCTTTCTAAATCTAAATTTGTCTAATTTGAAACCATTACTGTGGGTTCTCTTGGAGAGGTATCCTCAAGACCATATTTATATCCCCTTTATTAATACACATCTTCCACTTACACACTTCGATCATGTCTCTTCTCATTCTTCGTCTAACAAGTGAATGTAATTTAAGGGTCTTCAATCTTTCTTCGTAAGGAAGATTTCTAATGCTATGTATTAATTTGGTCGTTCTACGCTGAATGTTTTCTAACGAATTTATGTCCATTCTGTAATATGGAGACCAGAACTGAGTTGCATAATTTAAGTGAGGCCTTACTAATGATGTATAAAGCTGTAATATAACTGCTGAACTTCTGATGCTTACACTTCTTGATATAAATCCCAGTAATCTGTTTGCCTTATTACGTATGCTTAGGCATTGCTGTCTTGGTTTAAGGTTGCTGCTCATAATAACCCCTAAGTCCATTTTGCAATCTGTATGGCTAAGTTCTACATTATATAACTTATAAGTGCTGTGGTTGTAGACACTCCCAAGCTTCAGAACCTTGCATTTATCTACATTTAACTACATCTGCCACTTTTCTGACCAGTTATTGAGTATGTATAAATCCTCCTGAAGTTCCCTAACATCTTATGTGTGAATCAGTTATCCTACCTATCTTTGTGTCATCGGCGAATTTGCTCATTTCACTAGTAATTCCCTCGTCGAGATCATTGATATATATTATAAACAACAACGGGCCCAAGACTGATCCCTGTGGAACACCACTTGTTACAGATCCCCACTCGGATTTAACCCCATTTATGGACACTCTCTGCTTCCTGTCTGTCAGCCATGACTCGATCCATGAGAGCACTTTTCCCCTAATGCCATAAGCTGCCACTTTCTTTAACAGTCTCTGGTGCGGTACTCTATCAAAAGCCTCGCTAAAATCAAAGTAAATAATATCAAATTCTTTATCGTGATCAAGAGCCTCAAAAGCTTTACTGATGAAAGTTAATAAATTAGTTAGACAAGAACGGCCTCTCATGAAACCATGCTGAGTATCATTAATCAGATTATGCTTATCCAGATGGCTTCTTATAATCTCAGTAATCTCTAGTAATTTGCATGCAATTGAGGTAAGGCTTATTGGGCGGTAATTTGACAGTAACGACTTGTCCCCTGCTTTAAAAATAGGAATTACATTAGCCATCTTCAACATATCAGACACTACACCTGTTTGAAGAGATAAATTAAAAATATTAGTTAATGGTTCACAGAGTTCCATTTCGCATTCCATAAGAACCCTTGAAAAAAGCTCATCAGGTCCCGGCGACTTATTTTGCTTCAGTCGGTCTATTTGTTTCATTGCCATTTCACTAGTGACTGTGATGTTACATAATGTATCTTCTTCAGGCCCACTATAAAAATTAGTTACTGGGATATTGTTAGTGTCTTCCTGTGTAAAACCGAGAGAAAATAATTATTTAAAATCGAGCACATTTCATACTCTTTGTCAGTAAGATGCCCATAGTTATTTTTAAGGGGACCTATCTTATCTCTAACTTCTGTTCTCTACACCTGGAAAAAACTTTTTGGGTTAGTTTTTGAATCCCTAGCAACTTCAATTTTGTACTCCTGTTTAGCTTTTCTTATCCACTTTTTAATGTCCCTCTTAATGTTAATATACTGATTCATAAGATGACCCTCACCTCTTTTGATACACCTGTAAACTCATTTCTTATGCCCTAAAAGATATTTGAGCCTATTATTCATCCATTTTGGATATTTCTATTTGATCTAATTTCTTCATATGGGATAAATCTTCTTTGGGCAGCATGTATAGTGTTCAGAAAACTGTCATATTGATAGCTCTCTTCGTTACCCCAGTCATCATTTGATAAGTGTTCTCTAAGCCCTTTGTAATCTGCTGAGCGAAAATCTAGGACTGTTACTGAGTTATCCCTACTATCATAATTCCATTCAATGCTAAATGTAATTGATTTGTCACCACTAGCAACAATTTCCTCTGAAATTTCTTAAATTATTAAGAAGGGATTTCATGTTTGCCAGAACTAAGTCAAACAGGTTATTTCCCCTTGTAAGTTCTGTCACAAACTGCTTCAAAAAACAATCCTGAACTACTTCTAGAAAGTCGTTAGATTCTAAATTCCCAGTCAGAAAATTCCAATCAATATTATTAAAGTTAAAGTCCCCTAGAATTATAACATTATCGTGCCTTGTGGCCTTAACAATTTCCTCCCAGAGTAGTCTTCCTTGGTCTCTATCTAAGTTTTGGGGATGGTATATCACACTTAAAATCAATTTTTCATGCCCCTCTGAAAATTCTACCCAAACAGACTCAGCATGTGTTTCAGACCTGTTTTTATGCAACAATTTAAACGATCACAGACATAGAGTGCCACCCCACCCCGTTCCCAATACTTCTGTCTATTTGGAACAATTTAAAACGCTGAATGTAACATTCAGCAGGCATGTCCCTGTTTTTCATATTATTATAATAATAATACTACTAATAATATCTTTATTTACTACAAGTACATGTTATACAGGCCTAGCTGACAACAATGACATACTACTATATAGAAAGCCCCTTGTTATGCTCCGCATGTCGGGCAAATTAGGTCAGTGTCCCAGGATGCAACCCACACCAGTCAATTAACACCCAGGTACCCATTTTACTGATGGGGAACATAGACAACAGGTGGAAAGAAACACGCCCAATGCTTCTACTCTGGCTGGGAATCGAACCCAGGCCCTCGCCGTGTGAAGCGAGAGCGTTAGCCCCCAGGCCACCAGAGTCACCACATCTCTGTTATGGCAAAAACATCAATGTTACCCGCACTCGCAACTAATCTCAATTTGTCCATCTTATTTCTCGCACTATGACTATTAGTACAGTGGACCCCTGAGTTTCGTGATTAATCCGTTCCAGAGAGTCTGCTGAATGTCGAAACTGCCAAATGGCGAAACCAATTTCCCCATAAGAAATAATCGAAATAAAATTAATCCATTCCCGACACCCAAAAATATTAAAATAAAATATTTTTTTCAAATTAAATGAATATTTACATACTGAAAACAATGAGAAATCAAGTACATACATATAAAAAATAATAATAACATTTCACTTACCTTTACTGAAGACTTCTGGGTGGATGGAAGATGGGAGGAGGGGATAGGAGGAAGGTGTACACTATTGTTTGGAAGGAGAATCTCCTTCCATTAGGATTTCAGGTATGAAGTCCTTATCTGGGGTTACTTCCCTTCTTTGTTTTTTAAAGACACTGGGAACAACTTGAGAGTCACTGGACCCCTGTCACACAAAGTATCTGTCCAGAGAGCTCTGTTTCTGGCATTTCTTTAACCCTTTGAGGGTTTCGGCTGTACTAGTACGGCTTACGACCCGGGGTTTTTGACGTACTAGTACGCCTAAATTCTAGCGCCCTCAAATCTAGTGGGAGAAAGCTGGTAGGCCTACATATGAAAGAATGGGTCTATGTGGTCAGTGTTGACAGTATAAAAAAAATCCTGCAGCACGCAGTGCATAATGAGAAAAAAAAACTTTGACCGTGTTTTTGGAATAAAACCGCGACTTTGCACTGTGTTTTCATATGGTATTTATTGTTGTATTCTAGTTTTCTTGGTCTCATTTTATAGAATGGAAGACATATTACAGAAATTGAGATGATTTTGACTGGTTTTACAATGAAAAGTACCTTGAAATTGAGCTCAAAGTAGCAGAAATGTTCGATTTTTACCAAAGTTCAAAAGTAAACAAATCATGCCAAGCATTCAATACACATCAACTGGTGAGTCTAATATTCTTTCACAAGTGCGATAATATTATTTATACCATTTCTACACTAATGCAGTAGTCTGCATAACAGTAAATCTTCTATTTTTTGTAAATAAAAATTGAAAGTGGGAAGACAAAGAAATATAAGAGGGGTCTGGGGATGTGACTAACGAACAGAGAACTTGTTATTTTAGTGACAGGAATGTCTTTCTTATTTATTCTGGACCCTATTCGGAAATTGGCATCTTTGGAAATTTGTGTGAAATTGGCAAAATTGCCAATTCTGACCACTTTATTGGATAGTTGAAATCGGTAAATGGGTGGTTTCTTGTACTCATTCGATACAAAAAGTAGAGTTCTAGCGAAATAGTTATGATTTTTGTTGACTAGTACATTGGAATTGGCCAAAAATAGAGCTCAAAGTGGGCAAAATCGCCGATGCGTAAACATCACCGAGACCGTTAACTTCGCGAGAGCATAATTCCGTAAGTTTTCCATCAAATTTCATACTTTTGGTATCATTATGATTGGGAAAAGATTATCTATCTTTTATAAGAAAAAATAATTTTTTTTTTTTTTTTGAAATTTGGCCGACCCTGAGAACAAGTCTCGGAGAGGGCCTGTCGACCCTCAAAGGGTTAAGATTTGTCTGAAGTGGGACACAACACTGTCATTGTACATGTTACCAATATGGCCTGCAACACCTTTGTCAGGGTGAAGTTCATCCATAAATGTTTGCACTTCAGTCCACTTTGCACAAATGTCCTTAATCTTTGAAGAAGGCAACTTCCTCCATCTCTCTTCCTCCTCCTCTGCAGCAGTATCCTGAGCTGTGATCTCTTGCTGTTGCAGATGAAGCTCTTGCAGCTCTGCAGTGGTTAGCTCTTCCCTGTGGTCCTCCACTAACTCTACCACATCCTCACCACTCACCTCCACCCCCAGGGACATCCCCAATGCCACAATAGATTCCACAACTGGCATAGGCTCCTTAGCGTCATCCCCCAAACCCTTCAAAATCCCTCTCTTGTACACATTCTGGCCACATGGTGACTTATTTAGCAGTTGCAATCACAAAAAAAAATGGATTATTACTAAATGTATTGTATGAACCCACGGGGTGATGGTCACGTGCTGGTAAACAATGGCACACTGAGTGTGAATGGTGCGGGAGACTGGCTTTGTGTGCACTGTGATAGGCGGACAGGTACTGGACGGTCGCCGAATCATGAGTCCAATCATGAAATGTGAGGCTAAATTTTTCCGAAAAAACTTGTCGAAAGTCGGATTTCACAGAACTCGATGCTAACGAAACTCGGGGGTCCACTGTATAATATATTTTCAGAAACTTCCCTTCTCTTTTTTCTTCCTGCTGATTTCTCTTCCTCCACTATGCCTGTTATTCTCCTTATCACCTAATGCCATTGGATTTCCTATGTTCACCAATAACTTCCTCATTCTGCCTATAACTTTTTTCCTTAAAACTCACACTATCTTTACCCTCAGAATACATTGATTTTCCACAAAAACCCATACCACTATCTATTTCTAGTTTATAGCCCGAACAACTCCCTCCACTGCAGTTGCCAGTGCCCCCACCCTAGACCTAGATAAGTGAACCCCATCCCTGGCATACATGTCATTTCTGCCATAGAAGAGGTCCCAATTGTCAACGAATGTTACCGCATTTTCCTTACAGTATTTGTCCAGCCAGCAATTGACACCAATTGCCCTGGACAACCATTCATTTCCAACTCCTCTCCTTGGCAAAATACCACATATGACAGGGTTCTTACCTTTCTTCCTAATTATCTCTATTACTGACCTATACCTGCTAATCAGGTCCTCACTCTTACGTCTGCCAATATCGTTGCCTCCCGCACTGAGGCAGATAATAGGATTGCTCCCATTACCTTTCATGATGTCGTCCAGACAGCTAACAATATCCCCCACCCGAGCCCCAGGAAAACATACCCTCTGCCTCCTCTGCTTGTCTCTAAGACAAAAGACCCTATCCATAAACTTAACCTGACTGTCTCCAACTAAAACAATGTTCTTACCTTCACTTGTGGAATTCGACATGACGTTCTTGATGGTCTTTGTTGGGGCTTCAAGGGATGTCCCACTCACATCTGCCAATGCTTCCTTGGGGCTCATTGTGACGTTCCCAGTAGACAATCCACATTCGTCAGGTAGCACCGAAAATGGGTTGGAGGTTTCCACAGTAGTCTTCTGGTTCTTCGTTGTTTCTGCCTCTCCAACAGTCTTGGTCTTCAGCTTGGTTCCATGTTGTGCAGCCACTGACCAGGTTCCCCTCTTAACATGAGGACTCACAACATGATTACTACGAATCCTCTTGTTCTCCTCTGTTAATTGCCGTATCTCCAGCTTAGCAACCCTAAGCTCCTCTTTTAGCGGCTGGTAGAGTTGCTCAAGAGAGGCCACCCTGGTTCAGATTCAGAGAGAGCACACAAACAAGTCTGCCACTTTTCTGATCAGGAATTGAATTTGTCTAAATCCTCCTGAAGTTCCGTGAAATCTATGTTTGAATCAATTATCCTACCTATCTTTGTGTCTTCGGCAATTTCCTCATATCACTAGTAATTCCCTCATCAAGGTCATTTATATATATTATAAACAAAAACGGGCCCAAGACTGATCCCTGTGGAAAACTACTAGTTACAGATCCCCACTCGGATTTAACCCCATTCAGGCATACTCTCTGCTTCCTATTGGTGAGCCATTACTCGATCCATGACAGCACTTTTCCCCCAATCCCTTGAGCTGCCACTTTCTTTACCAGTCTCTGGTGCGGTACTCATTAAATGTCGTATATTACGTTAATATACACATTTTCATTAATCCATCCATGATATTTTTTCAAAATTATATAATAAACACGCTAGATAACAGGGATATCTTGCTACTCCTACTTACACTTTGGTCACACTTCACAGACACGCACATGCATATATATATACATACATCTAGGTTTTTCTCCTTTTTCTAAATAGCTCTTGTTCTTCTTTATTTCTTCTATTGTCCATGGGGAAGTGGAAAAGAATCTTTCCTCCGTAAGCCATGCATGTTGTATGAGGCGACTAAAATGCCGGGAGCAATGGGCTAGTAACCCCTTCTCCTGTAGACATTTACTAAAAAAGAGAAGAAGAAAAACTTTATAAAACTGGGATGCTTGAATGTGCGTGGATGTAGTGCAGATGACAAGAAACAGATGATTGCTGATGTTATGAATGAAAAGAAGTTGGATGTCCTGGCCCTAAGAGAAACAAAGCTGAAGGGGGTAGGGGAGTTTCGGTGGGGGGAAATAAATGGAATTAAATCTGGAGTATCTGAGAGAGTTAGAGCAAAGGAAGGGGTAGCAGTAATGTTGAAGGATCAGTTATGGAAGGAGAAAAGAGAATATGAATGTGTAAATTCAAGAATTATGTGGATTAAAGTAAAGGTTGGATGCGAAAAGTGGGTCATAATAAGCGTGTATGCACCTGGAGAAGAGAGGAATGTAGAAGAGAGAGAGAGATTTTGGGAGATGTTAAGTGAATGTATAGGAGCCTTTGAACCAAGTGAGAGAGTAATTGTGGTAGGGGACCTGAATGCTAAAGTAGGAGAAACTTTTTGAGAGGGTGTGGTAGGTAAGTTTGGGGTGCCAGGTGTAAATGAAAATGGGAGCCCTTTGATTGAACTTTGTATAGAAAGGGGTTTAGTTATAGGTAATACATATTTTAAGAAAAAGAGGATAAATAAGTATACAAGATATGATGTAGGGCGAAATGACAGTAGTTTGTTGGATTATGTATTGGTAGATAAAAGACTGTTGAGTAGACTTCAGGATGTACATGTTTATAGAGGGGCCACAGATATATCAGATCACTTTCTAGTTGTAGCTACACTGAGAGTAAAAGGTAGATGGGATACAAGGAGAATAGAAGCATCAGGGAAGAGAGAGGTGAAGGTTTATAAACTAAAAGAGGAGGCAGTTAGGGTAAGATATAAACAGCTATTGGAGGATAGATGGGCTAATGAGAGCATAGGCAATGGGGTCGAAGAGATATGGGGTAGGTTTAAAAATGTAGTGTTAGTGTTCAGCAGAAGTTTGTGGTTACAGGAAAGTGGGTGCGGGAGGGAAGAGGAGCGATTGGTGGAATGATGATGTAAAGAGAGTAGTAAGGGAGAAAAAGTTAGCATATGAGAAGTTTTTACAAAGCAGAAGTGATGCTAGGAGGGAAGAGTATATGGAGAAAAAGAGAGAGGTTAAGAGAGTGGTGAAGCAATGTAAAATGAGAGCAAATGAGAGAGTGGGTGAGATGTTATCAACAAATTTTGTTGAAAATAAGAAAAAGTTTTGGAGTGAGATTAACAAGTTAAGGAAGCCTAGATATCAAATGGATTTGTCAGTTAAAAATAGGAGAGGAGAGTTATTAAATGGAGAGTTAGAGGTATTGGGAAGATGGAGGGAATGTTTTGAGGAATTGTTAAATGTTGATGAAGATAGGGAAGCTGTGATTTCGTGTATAGGGCAAGGAGGAATAACATCTTGTAGGAGTGAGGAAGAGCCAGTTGTGAGTGTGGGGGAAGTTCGTGAGGCAGTAGGTAAAATGAAAGGGGGTAAGGCAGCCGGGATTGATGGGATAAAGATAGAAATGTTAAAAGCAGGTGGGGATATAGTTCTGGAGTGGTTGGTGCAATTATTTAATAAATGTATGGAAGAGGGTAAGGTACCTAGGGATTGGCAGAGAGCATGCATAGTTCCTTTGTATAAAGGCAAAGGGAACAAAAGAGAGTGCAAAAATTATAGGGGGATAAGTCTTGAGTATACCTAGTAAAGTGTATGGTAGTTATTATTGAAAGAATTAAGAGTAAGACGGAGAATAGGATAGCAGATGAACAAGGAGGCTTTAGGAAAGGTAGGGGATGTGTGGACCAGGTGTTTACAGTGAAACATATAAGTGAACAGTATTTAGTTAAGGCTAAAGAGGTCTTTGTGGCATTTATGGATTTGGAAAAGGCGTATGACAGGGTGGATAGGGGGGCAATGTGGCAGATGTTGCAGGTGTATGGTGTAGGAGGTAGGTTACTGAAAGCAGTGAAGAGTTTTTACGAGGATAGTGAGGCTCAAGTTAGAGTATGTAGGAAAGAGGGAAATCATTTCCCAGTAAAAGTAGGCCTTAGACAAGGATGTGTGATGTCACCGTGGTTGTTTAATATATTTATAGATGGGGTTGTAAGAGAAGTAAATGCGAGGGTCTTGGCAAAAGGCGTGGAGTTAAAAGATAAAGAATCACATATAAAGTGGGAGTTATCACGGTTGCTCTTTGCTGATGACACTGCTCTTGGGAGATTCTGAAGAGAAGTTGCAGAGGTTGGTGGATGAATTTGGTAGGGTGTGCAAAAGAAGAAAATTAAAAGTGAATACAGGAAAGAGTAAGGTAATGAGGATAACAAAAAGATTAGGTGATGAAAGATTGGATATCAGATTGGAGGGAGAGAGTATGGAGGTGGTGAATGTATTCAGATATTAGGGAGTGGACGTGTCAGCAGATGGGTCTATGAAAGATGAGGTGAATCATAGAATTGATGAGGGGAAAAGGGTGAGTGGTGCACTTAGGAGTCTGTGGAGACAAAGAACTTTGTCCTTGGAGGCAAAGAGGGGAATGTATGAGAGTATAGTTTTACCAACGCTCTTATATGGGTGTGAAGCATGGGTGATGAATGTTGCAGCGAGGAGAAGGCTGGAGGCAGTGGAGATGTCTTGTCTGAGGGTAATGTGTGGTGTGAATATAATGCAGAGAATTCGTAGTTTGGAAGTTAGGAGGAGGTGCGGGATTACCAAAACTGTTGTCCAGAGGGCTGAGGAAGGGTTGTTGAGGTGGTTCGGACATGTAGAGAGAATGGAGCGAAACAGAGTGACTTCAAGAGTGTATCAGTCTGTAGTGGAAGGAAGGCAGGGTAGGGGTCGGCCTAGGAAAGGTTGGAGGGAGGGGGTAAAGGAGGTTTTGTGTGCAAGGGGCTTGGACTTCCAGCAGGCATGCGTGAGCGTGCTTGATAGGAGTGAATGGAGACAAATGGTTTTTAATACTTGACGTGCTGTTGGAGTGTGAGCAAAGTAACATTTATGAAGGGGTTCAGGGAAACCGGCAGGCCGGACTTGAGTCCTGGAGATGGGAAGTACAGGAGGGGTGTTAATGTTGCAGTTTAAAAGCTGTAGTGTAAAGCACCCTCCTGGCAAGACAGTGATGGAGTGAATGATGGTGAAAGTTTTTCTTTTTTGGGCCACCCTGCCTTGGTGGGAATAGCCACTGTGATAATAATAATATAAAACATAACATACAAAGATGATAAATACACCCCACAATGGAATAAATAAACATAAATATGAGATTTCGTAGCCAGATAACTTGTACAAGTGAAGGCAAGAATAACATTTTCTCTATCTAACATAAGAGAAAATGCATTACTGGGGGTAACTGTAGAAAATTGTTCCTTTTGTATGTATGCAAGTAAGTTTATTCAGGTATACACAAATACAGTTACATAGATTATTATACATAACAGCATATGTGTAGAGAACCTAGGATAACCCAAAAAAGTCAGAGTGACTTATTTCCATTACCTTCAATCAGAGTGTCATTTCTTCTAAGAATGGTGTTACATGAGAATGGGAGCGTTCTTCTTTATAGTGGACCCCCGCATACCGTTGGCATCACATAACGTTAAATCCGCATTCCGCTACATTTTATCGCCAAGATTTTGCCTCGCATACCGCTAAAAAACCCGCTCAACGCTGTTCGTCTGAGACGCGTCTAATGTGCGCCCTTAGCCAGCCTCACATGTTCCGCCGGTGGCATTGTTTACCAGCCAGCCTCCGCGGTAACATCCAAGCATACAATCGGAACATTTCGTATTATTACAGTGTTTCTGGTGATTTTATCTGCAAAATAAGTGACCATGGGCCCCAAGAAAGCTTCTAGTGCCAACCCTACAGCAATAAGGGTGAGAATTACTATAGAGATGAAGAAAGAGATCATTGATAAGTATGAAAGTGGAGTGCGTGTCTCCGAGCTGGCTAGGTTGTATAGTAAACCCCAATCAACCATTGCTACTATTGTGGGCAACAAAAAGACAATCAAGGAAGCTGTTCTTGCCAAAGGTTTAACTGTGTTTTCGAAACAAAGATCGCAAGTGATGGAAGATGTTGAGAGACTGTTATTGGTGTGGATAAATGAAAAACAGATAGCAGGAGATAGCATCTCTCAAGTGATCATAAGTGAAAAGGCTAGGAAGTTGCATGAGGATTTAATTAAAAAAATGCCTGCAACTAGTGATGATGTGAGTGAATTTAAGGCCAGCAAAGGTTGGTTTGAGAGATTTAAGAGGCGTAGTGGCATACATAGTGTGATAAAGCATGGTGAGGCTGCCAGTTCGGACCACAAAGCAGCTGAAAAATATGTGCAGGAATTCAAGGAGTACATAGAAACTGAAGGACTGAAACCTGAACAAGTGTTTAATTGTGATGAAACAGGCCTGTTTTGGAAGAAAATGCCAAGCAGGACGTACATTACTCAGGAGGAAAAGGCACTCCCAGGACATAAGCCTATGAAAGACAGGCTTACTCTGTTGATGTGTTCCAATGCTACTGGTGATTGCAAAGTGAAGCCTTTATTAGTGTATCACTCTGAAACTCCTAGACTGTTCAGGCAAAAGAATGTCCTCAAGGCTAATTTGTGTGTGCTGTGGAGGGCAAACAGTAAGGCATGGGTCACTAGGGACTTTTTCTATGACTGGTTGCACCATGCATTTGCCGCCAATGTGAAAGATTACCTAACTGAAAAGAAATTAGAACTTAAGTGCCTCCTGGTGTTAGACAATGCCCGTGGTCATCCTACAGACGTGGCAGAGCGACTTTATGGGGACATGAAATTCATTAAGGTGAAGTTTTTTGCGTCCTAATACCACTCCTCTCCTGCAGCCCATGGACCAGCAGGTTATTGCAAACTTCAAAAAACTGTACACAAAAGCTCTGTTTGAAAGGTGCTTTGTAGTGACCTCAGAAACTCAACTGACTCTAAGAGACTTTTGGAGAAATCACTTTAATATCCTCAATTGTGTAAACCTTATAGGTAAGGCTTGGGAGGGAGTGACTAAGAGGACCTTGAACTCTGCTTGGAAGAAACTGTGGCCAGAATGTGTAGACCAAAGGGATTTTGAAGGGTTTCAGGCTAACCCTGAGAATCCTATGCCAGTTGAGGAATCTATTATGGCATCGGGAAAGTCCTTGGGGTTGGAGGTTAGTGGGGATGATGTGGAAGAGTTGGTGGAGGAGGACAATGAAGAACTAACCACTGATGAGCTGATAGATCAACTTCAACAGCAAGAGGCCAGACCTGAGGAAACTGGTTCGAAGGAGGGGAGAGAGAAATTGAAGAAATTGCCTACTTAAAATGGTATAAAATACCGACAGATTGTTAGGTAAGACACATATGCAACAGTTAGGTATCTTTATTTTGAAATAAAGATACCTAACTGTTGCATATGTGTCTTACCTAACAAATTGCCTACTACAAAGATTAAGGAAATCTGTGCAAAGTGGCTTGAAGTGCAAACCTTCATGGATGAAAATCACCCTCACACAGCTATTGCAAGCCGTGCTGGTGATTATTACACTGACAATGTTGTGAAACACTTTAGGGAAGTCATAAAGGAACGAGAGGTACAGGCCACTATGGACAGATATGTTGTGCGACAGAACTCCAGTGACTCTGAAGCTGGTCCTAGTGGCATTAAAAGAAGAAGGGAAGTAACCCCAGAAAAGGACTTGACACCTCAAGTCTTAATGGAAGGGGATTCCCTTTCTAAACACTAACACTCTCTCCTCCTCCCATCCCATCAATCATCACCAGATCTTCAATAAAAGTAAGTGTCATGTAATTGTGCATGCCTTTTTCAGTTTGTGTGTATTAAAATTAATATTTCATGTGGTAAAATTTTTTTTTTTCATACTTTGGGGTGTCTTGCACGGATTAATTTGATTTCCATTATTTCTTATGGGGAAAATTCATTCGCATAACGATAATTTCGCATAACAATGAGCTCTCTTGCACGGATTAATATCGCTATGCAGGGGTCTACTGTATTTATTCTACCGTATCAATGTAGAGACAACTTGTACACAATGTAACTTGTACACAAACCAAACGTGTACACTTTGTTTACAGAACTTTCGTTCGCCTGGTTTGTTTATATAACTCTGCGCCTGTCCTCTCTCATGTACTCATTCTCTCATTTATTTGTTTGATCTCGTTTACTCACTCCTGACCCTACATTAAGACTACAAATATTTTAAGGTAAGTAATGAGTGAACTGTGTATGCATTTTATCACTCTGGGATGCTTAAATGTAATAGAATATTATGTGTAGGTGGGGTGGCCTGGTATGGTAGCCCGGCTGTCTACCATACATACCACACTTGATTTCTTACAATAAATACTTTTCAAAATATTCGGAGCACCACGTGAGTGAACGTATATCTACATTTGGACAGTTTAAGGGTTAAATGAGGAAAATTGACTCAGCATATGAACGAATCTGGATACGAACAAGGTCAAGGAATGGATTAAATTCGTAAGCTGAGGTTCCACTGTACTTTGTATATATTTCTAGACAATAGTAAATGACCCAGGCAGGTGAAACTACACACCTGTCAATGTGATTGTGATTATTTGAGTTCAATTTCAGTACCTAATATTAGTGTCAGAACAAAAATTGCTTATGAAATCACAAGAACTATTATAAATTGTAATTATCAGAACATAAAAAATATATAAATTAAAAACGACTAAATAAGGTACATCGGCAACACTTCTGCAAGCAGCAGGAGTTGATTGTTGCCATCAGGTGAGCATCCAGAGCCAACTTCGTGGTCTTATATCTTGGTAAATACTGATCCTAAAATTTTTTTTTTATCCCATAAATGTAGAAAAATGTGCTCTTCATTTAAAAAAAAATGTTTTTTAATTTTCAAAATATTCAGAGCGCTATGTGAGTGAACGTAGATCTATGTTTGGACAGTTTAAGAGTTAAGCAGTAAAAACAACATAGTACAGCACAACAGTGAACTACAATTACATATTCATTTTTATTTTTGTAAGACGTGGAGGCCTAAAAAAAAGTTGTTTGCCTTTTTTGGGGATCTCAGGAATGTAACCCTATGACTCATGAAATTGTAATGACACGATTGCAAACAAACCATACCACAGGCGGGATTTGAACCCGCGGTGAAACCTAACACGGGGTTTTCAGGAGCGTAACTACCGTGTTAAATGATGGTCTACTGTACTGTAATAAAAAAAATAGAGGAAATCAGCTCTAATATACGTTATTTAGCTTTGTATACTGGTTGGAGAGTCCATTGTAACTCCAAGTTGTTGGCAAATGAGTATGTCACTGAGTAAGGAAAAACTGTACCTACTTAATGGTAGGTGAACAGGGGCAGCAGGTATAAGGAAATGTGCCTAATGTTTCCACTCGTTCCTGGGATTGAGCTACGGAGACTCAGTATGTGAGCCGAGTGCACTATGGACCAAGCCTCAGGATGCCCTGCCTTAGTGGGAATGGGCAGACACACTATAAAAGATCTGATTTTTTTTAATAATCTCTTGATCCATCTCTGTGATGAATGTAACAATTTGCCACTCTTAATTTACTTTAAGCCTTTAATAATGTTGTTGGTGATTTAATTACTCATTTTAGTTCATTGAAACTTAATCTCATCTCATCCATTTTATATTTTTTAGGGACCAGAATGATGGGAATTTAGAGCAGCGTGTACAGTTTTTATCGGAGTTGCACCGCGTCTTTGTTAGTCTTGGACAGGAGGAGAGGAATGGTGCAGACAATAAAAGAATACCTGCATTTCAGCCTTATGAATTCCTAGAAGCATTAAGGTACTAATCAAGCTCATCTTAGTTGCTACTTAATATTTTCGCATTGTATAAATTGTTATTGTTTTGTGCTTTAACCTTTCATGGGGATGTTAAGGGGGGAGGAACGTTCTGCGAGACTATCTCTGAAAAAAAAAAATAGAAAAATTTAAGAAAAAAAAAAAGTTTTCATACCAAAAAATAGTGGATAATTCTGGCATCATTTTAATGTAATCAGCTTGTTGTTAGCACATTTTTAAGTATCTTTTTTATTTTTATTTTTGTTGCTGAGGGCATCAAGACGACAGGATGCCAATTCGTTTCTGTTTTTTGCTCCAGAAATTACTATTTTTATGATTGTTTCTATCCAAATATACTTGTTGGCATCTTCTGAGTCGGCTAGTGATCACTGTGCACACCACCAGTACCTCAGTGACTTATGAGTCGCCGATGAAAGTAGAGTTATGATAGTCGGTGAAAGGTGGCGTGCGGCCACCCTAGAGTTTCATGCAAACCATATTTGTGAATAACTCAGGAATAAGTTATTGATTTTATTTTCCTTCTTTTGCGAAGAGTTTTTATAGGAGCATCATGATTTTTTCACACGTTATTGAAGAATGATTGTTCTATAATCCAGGAGAGGGGATTTGCGATATGTATTACTATTTTGTTTTTATGGATTTTTTCCCTAAAAGAAAAATAAAAAAGCAAATTTCAACATTTTGTATAATGTAATCTATTAACATTTCACTCATTTCCTTCTCTAGAATGATTATCTAGCTCTTTATCTTTTGTCTGATGTCAACTAGAACATTGTACATCTTACCAAATTTGTTGAAAAAGGAATCTTGTAAGACCTATAGAATATAACAATTTTTTTTCTTCTGTCTAACTATAAAGAAAAAAGTGAAAAGAAACACGTGTAGGTTTCAAGTGCTGGTTAATTCACAGGAAAAATTTCATTAAAATTAGAAAGAAAAAAAAAAAGGCAAAATCATTCCTCCCTCCCTTATTAACATGCTTCAAATAAATATTAGTGAATTTTATTTAACTTTATGCAGTAGCCAAAATAAAAGAGTAATAAATTTTAAAGTAGAGCTGTTTGAATGTGCATGGACACAGTGATGTGTAGACAAAAGATGGATGTAAAAAGTAGTGTGGGTGGACACAGTATGGAGGTTGAGAGTAGTGTGGGTGGACACAGTATGGAGGTTGAGAGTAGTGTGGGTGGACACAGTATTACAGTGGACCCCCGCATACCGTTGGCCTTACATAACGTTAAATCCGCATACCGATACATTTTATCGCTAAGATTTTGCCTCGCATACCGCTAAGAAACCTGCTCAACGCTGTTCGTCCGAGATGCGTCTAATGTGCGGTCTGAGCCAGCCTCACATGTTCCGCCAGTGGCATTGTTTGCAAGCCAGCCTCCGCAGTAACATCCAAGCATACAATCGTAACATTCCGTATTATTACAGTTTTTGGTGATTTTATCTGCAAAATAAGTGACCATGGGCCCCAAGAAAGCTTCTAGTGCCAACCCTGTGGTAAAAAGGGTGAGAAATATTATCGAAATACTGTGGTACCATGGTCAACTGCTGATGCTGCTGCTGCTGTAGCACTGTCAGCTGCTGCTGCTGCTGCTGTAGCACCATCAGCTGCTGCTGCTGTACCACCGTCAGCTGCTGCTGCTGCTGCTGTTGTAGTACAGTCTGCTGCTGTAGTACCGTCTGCTGCTGCTGCTGTAGCATCATCTGCTGCTGCTGTAGCATCGTCTGCTGCTGCTGTAGCACTGTCAGCTGCTGCTGCTGCTGCACTGTCAGCTGCTGCTGCAGCACTGCACCACCGTCAGCTGCTGCTGCTGCTGTAGCACTGTCAGCTGCTGCTGCTGCTGTACCACTATCAGCTGCTGCTGCTGCTGCTGCTGCTGTAGTACCATCTGCTGCTGCTGCTGTAGTACCGTCTGCTGCTGCTGTAGCATCGTCTGCTGCTGCTGTAGCACTGTCAGCTGCTGCTGCTGCTGCTGCTGCTGTAGCACTGTCAGCTGCTGCTGCTGCTGTAGCACTGTCAGCTGCTGCTGTAGCACTGTCAGCTGCTGCTGCTGCTGTACCACCGTCAGCTGCTGCTGCTGCTGCTGTAGTACCATCTGCTGCTGCTGTAGCATTGTCTGCTGCTGCTGTAGCACTGTCAGCTGCTGCTGCTGCTGTAGCAGTCAGCTGCTGCTCTGTAGCACTGTCAGCTGCTGCTGCTGCACTGTCAGCTGCTGCTGCTGCTGCAGCATCAGCTGCTGCTGCTGCTGTACCACCGTCTGCTGCTGCTGCTGCTGTACCAGTCGCTGCTGCTGCTGCTGTAGCATCGTCTGCTGCTGCTGTACCACTGTCAGCTGCTGCTGTAGCACTGTCAGCTGCTGCTGCTGCTGCACCATCACCACTGCTGCACCACCATCAGCTGCTGCTGCTGCTGTACCACCATCAGCTGCTGCTGCTGCTTGTAGCATTGTCTGCTGCTGCTGTAGCACCGTGCTGCTGCTGCTGCTGTAGCACCGTCAGCTGCTGCTGCTGCTGTAGCACTGTCAGCTGCTGCTGCTGCTGTACCACCTGTCAGCTGCTGCTGCTGCTGCTGTACCACCGTCAGCTGCTGCTGCTGCTGCTGTACCACCGTCAGCTGCTGCTGCTGCTGTGCTGCCTGTAGTACCGTCTGCTGCTGCTGTAGTACCGTCTGCTGCTGCTGCTGCAGTGTCTGCTGCTGCTGCTGTAGTACCTGCTGCTGCTGCTGCTGCTGCTGCTGTAGCACTGTCAGCTGCTGCTGCTGCTGTAGCACTGTCAGCTGCTGCTGCTGTAGCACTGTCAGCTGCTGCTGCTGTAGCACTGTCAGCTGCTGCTGCTGTAGCACTGTCAGCTGCTGCTGCTGCTGCTGCTGTAGCACTGTCAGCTGCTGCTGCTGTAGCACCGTTGTTGGTGTGGCTTATTGAGAATACCAAGAAACAATTAACCCCAGAGGGTTAGCCACCCAGGATAACCCAAAAAAGTGTGTCATCGAAGACTGTCTAACTTATTTCCATTGGGGTCCTTAATCTTGTCTCCCAGGATGCAACCCACACCAGTCGACTAACACCCAGGTGAACAGGGAAAAACGCCTGGAACTAGTGCTCATATTGGTGAATTTAAAGCCAGCAAAGGTTGGTTTGAGAGATTTAAGAATCGCTGTTGCTGGATCAGTCAGCTGTTGCTGGATCAGTCAGCTGTTGCTGGATCAGTCAGCTGTTGCTGGATCAGTCAGCTGTTGCTGGTCAGCTGTTGCTGGACCAGTCAGCTGTTGCTGGACCAGTCAGCTGTTGCTGGATCAGTCAGCTGCTGCTGCACCACGGTCAGCTGCTGTTGCACCATCAGCTGTTTCTGAACATGACTCGTCCCGAACCTGTCCGTCCAGCCTGAGCGCCTGCCTTGCCGTCATTGTTTACAAGCCAGGGTGGCTGGTTGCATGCATACATTCGATACATTTTGTATTATTCCATTATTTATAGTGCTTGTAACTGCTAAATAAGCCACCATGGGCCCAAAGAAAGCTTCTAGTGCCAACCCTGTGGTAAAAAGGGTGATAAATACTATCGTACCACAGTCAGCTGCTGCTGCACCACAGCTGCTGCTGCACCACAGCTGCAGCTGCACCATGGTCAGCTGATAAATTGGACCAGTCAGCTGTTGCTGCACCACAGCTGCTGCTTCACCACAGCTGTTGTTGTTGCTGCACCACCATCAGCTGTATTACTCGAAGATGTGGAGAGAGTGTTGTTGGTGTGGCTTAACGTGAAACAATTACCGAGAAACAATTAACCCCAGAGGGTTAGCCACCCAGGATAACCCAAGAAAGTCAGTGCATCATCGAGGACTCTCTAACTTATTTCCATTGGGGTCCTTAATCTTGTCTCCCAGGATGCAACCCACACCAGTCGACTAACACCCAGGTGAACAGGGAAAAATGCCTGGAACTAGTGCTCATATTGGTGAATTTAAAGCCAGCAAAGGTTGGTTTGAGAGATTTAAGAATCGTAGTGACATACACAGTGTGATAAGGCCTGTTCTGGAAGAAAATGCCAAACAGGACCTACAGTACTCAGGAGGAAAAGGCACTCCCAGGACACAGTGTCTCATCAGTCATTGCTGCATCTTCAATAAAGGTAAGTGTCATTTATTCTTCATTTAGTAGAGTAGTACATGCACAATATATATTGTGCATGTACTACTCTACTATTGTGCATGTATCCTTCTCTTTGTGTGTAGGAAAATGTATATTTCAAGTGGTAATTTTTTTTTTTTCATACTTTTGGGTGTCTTGCACGGATTAATTTGATTTCCATTATTTCTTATGGGGAAAATTCATTCGCATAACGATAATTTCGCATAACAATGAGCTCTCATGAACGGATTAATATCGTTATGCGGGGGTCCACTGTACTCCAAGGCCAATGGTATTGATGACTGGACAGACATTTTTCTTAACAAATTACTTAGACTATACAACAAACATTGTCCTATAAAAACGAAACAGATCACAAACAAACGGCTTGGTTGCCCATGGCTAACCAGCACCATTCTGAAATCCATTGATAAGAAACACCAATATGAAAAGCAATATAGACAGGGCTTAATACACAAAGATATTCTTAAACACTATTCATCAGTCCTCACCAAAGTAATAAAGAAAGCCAAACAACTATACTACTCCAGTAGATTCACTGACACAAGAGGAGATATAAAAAAGACCTGGAAAACACTCTCAGATTCTAGGGACCCACAAACTGAAAAAAAACAAGAATATTGTCCTAAATAAACCTAATGAAACACCACTGCATCCCACTGACACAGCTAACAAGATAAACGACTTCTTCTCAACCATAGGTTCTAATCTCGCCAATAAAATCCCATGTACCAATGCCCATGCCGTGGACTACCTAGATGGGAATTTCCCAAATTCCTTCCATCTTGCTCCAACTGAGCCCACGGAAGTCACCGAGATTATATAGTCACTTAAAAATAACTCAGGGAATCTGTCTCATGTCCCACCATTATTGTACAAGAGAGTGGCCCATGTCCTCTTGCATGCTATCTCATTACTTTTTAACAAGTCACTAGAAACTAGCACCTTCCCGAAACTATTCAAGACTGCAAGGGTTACACCAATACATAAAGGTGGTGACCCTAGAGATTTAAACAACTATAGGCCAATATCAAACTTACCATTGCTATCCAAAATCTTTGAGAAACTTGTGCACAGGAGACTATATTCATTTATAACGTCACAAAATATACTCAACCCCTGCCAATTTGGATTCAGGAAAAATAAAAGCACTAACGATGCAATCATAAAAATGCTAGATCTGCTTTACACAGCATTGGAAAATAAGGAATATCCACTAGGAATTTTTATTGACCTAAGAAAAGCTTTTGACACAGTAGACCACGGCATCCTACTCCACAAACTTGACCATTACGGTATAAGAGGCCATGCGCTTGCATATTTCAAATCTTACCTTACTAATAGGTATCAGTATGTCACCATTAAAGACACAGCATCAACAACACAGCCACTTGATACTGGAGTTCCGCAGGGAAGTGTCCTTGGTCCCCCTGCTCTTCCTCATATACATCAGTGATCTTCCAAACGTATCTCAACACCTGAACCCCATTCTCTTTGCTGACGACACAACTTATGTCATCTCTCACCCTAATCTTGCCACCCTCATCACCATTGTTAATGAGGAGCTGATCAAAATATCGACTTGGATAACAGCCAATAAACTTACGCTTAACACTGACGAAACCTACTACATCACGTTTGGTAGCAGAGCAGGAGATGCGCAAATTAACATTAAGATCGACAACACTCTAATTGCCAGGCATAATGAGGGCAAATTCCTAGGCCTATACCTCGACAACAACCTGAACTTCAGCACCCATATCCATCACATAACCAAAAAAGTATCCAAAACGGTTGGGATCCTCTCCAAGATACGATACTACGTGCCGCCATCTGCCCTTCTCACACTATACCATTCACTTATATATCCATACCTCACCTATCCTATCTGTGCTTGGGGTTCAACTGCAGCAACACATCTAAAGCCAATAATAACCCAACAAAAAGCCGCAGTAAGAATAATCACTAAATCCCATCCCTGGCAACACACCCCCCCACTCTTCATAGATCTAAACTTACTCCCTGTTCAGTACATCCACACTTACTACTGTGCAATCTACATCTACAGGACCTTAAATTCCAATAATAACCTTGACCTAAAATGCTTTCTTGATAGTTGTGACAGAACCCACAGGCACAACACCAGACACAAACATCTCTATGACATTCCCCATGTCCGACTAAACCTTTACAAAAATTCAATGTATGTCAAAGGCCCTAAAATCTGGAACACCCTACCTGAAAATGCTAAAACTGCAGACACATTCATCACCTTCAAAACTACCATCAGAAAACATCTTATCTCCCTGATACACCCTGTCAACTAATTACACGAATACCACCTAGTGGTTCACACTTACACTCACTCACCCATTTGACCATAAACAGAAATATCCATCTCAATCTCAAAATAATGAATCTTAACTAGTCATAAGTTGGCCTGTGATACTCCAATACTGAAACTATGTATAGTGCCAAAACAAAATCATTCACATTGCTAAACTCGCAAACTAGTATTTAGTCACTTAGCCATAATGCCAACTTAACTCATAATTTTGTAATATTTTAAACTCAAGATTTAATCTAAGTCTGCCCGAAATGCCTAGCCATGCTAGGTGTTCTAGTGGTACACTCTGTAATTATTATTTTACTACATGTAAACCACACAATAACCAAATTCTGTAAACTCAGCATTGTAATCCTTATAGAGAATAAACTTTGAATTGAATTTGAATTAAACACTATGATATATTTATTAGAAAGCGTTTCGGTCCTGGGACCCTAATCACTCTTAACATACAGAGGTATGTTAGGAGTGATGAGGGTCCCAGGACCGAAACGCTTTCTAATAAATATGTCATAGTGTTTGCTTACATGTCTTTCTAAACCAACTTGTCGGTATTTATTACCAAGGTTTATACCATGTACAAGCATATGCAGTGGTACCCCAAGTTTCGGCCAAAATTCGTTGTGGAAGGCTGGTTGAGTGCCATTACCAAACAAATTTGTTCCCATAAGGAATAATGTAAATTAGATAGTCTGTTTCAGACCCCCAAAAAATCAACTTAAAAAAGCACTTACAATAATACACTTACATAATTGTTCGAGTTGGGAGTTGTACAAAACTCGGGGTACCACGGTATATACATTCACATAACCCTTGGGGTTTTCTTCTATTTTCTTACTAGTCCTTGTTCTTGATTATTTCTTATCTCCATGGGGAAGTGGAACAGAATTCTTCCTCCGTAAGCCATGTGTGTCGTAAGAGGTGACTAAAATGCCAGGAGCAAGAGGCTAGTAACCCCTTCCCTGTGTACTTTACTAACAAACATTTTCTCTACATCCACAGCAGGACTTGAACCTGCTAACTCTGTATCAGAGTCCACAGTATTTTACCACAGAGCTAGACTCACAATAAGTATGAGTCAGTATGAGTGTTTAGCCGAAGCCCCGGGCACCAAGCTTGTTTTGAAGTTATTTCATCGAATCCTGCCGCATGCAGTGGACAACAAAAGAGATTTGAAATGCTTAACAATTCGCAAACAGGCGAAATTATTTACAAACATTTTCTCTATGTCCACAGAGTTAGCAGGTTCGAGTCCTGCTGTGGACATAAAGAAAAGGTTTGTAAATAATTTTGCCTGTTTGCGAATTGTTAAGCATACATTACTAAATTTAAAAAGAGAAACTTTTGTTTTTCTTTTTGGGCCACCCTGCCTCCGTGGGATATGGCCGGTTTGTTAAAACACAAACATGTACTATGCAGAACAACCATTGTAAAAAAGTGAAATTCCAAGCACTTTTGTAATTTCTTTCTTTCTTTCATTCAACAACCAGCCATATCCCACCAAGGCAGGGTGGCCCAAAAGGAAAAAACTAAAGTTTCTCCTTTTATATTTAGTAATATATACAGGAGAAGAGGTTACTAGCCCCTTGCTCCCAGCATTTTAGTCGCCTCTTACAACATGCATGGCTTATGGAGGAAGAATTCTGTTCTACTTCCCCATGGAGGTAAGAGGAAATAAACAAGAACAAGAAATAGAAAGAAAATAGAAGAAAACCCAGAGGGGTGTGTATATATATGTTTGTACATGTATGTGTAGTGTGACCTAAGTGCAAGTAGAAGTAGGAAGATGTACCTGAAATCTTGCATGTGTATGAAACAGAAAAAAAAGACACCAGCAATCCTACCATCATGTAAAACAATTACAGGCTTCCGTTTTACGCTCACTTGGCAGGACGGTAGTACCTCCCTGGGCGGTTGCTGTCTACCAACCTACTTCCTAGAACTTTCGTAATTTCTCAATTTTTTTTTTTTATCAAGTCGGCCGTCTCCCACCGAGGCAGGGTGACCCAAAAAGAAAGAAAATCCCCAAAAAGAACATACTTTCATCATCATTCAACACTTTCACCTCACTCACACATAATCACTGTTTTTGCAGAGGTGTTCAGAATACAGCAGTTTAGATGTGTATACGTATAAAGATACACAACATATCCCTCCAAACTGTCAATATCCCAAACCCCTCCTTTAGAGTGCAGGCATTGTACTTCCCATTTCCAGGACTCAAGTCCGGCTATATAAAATAACCGGTTTCCCTGAATCCCTTCACTAAATATTACCCTGCTCACACTCCAACAGCTCGTCAGGTCTCAAATACCATTCGTCTCCATTCACTCCTATCTAACATGCTCACGCACTCTTGCTGGAAGTCCAAGCCCCTCGCCCACAAAACCTCCTTTACCCCCCCCTCCCCAACCCTTTCGAGGATGACCTCTACCCTGCCTTCCTTCCCCTATAGATTTATACGCTTTCCATGTCATTCTTCTTCGATCCATTCTCTCTAAATGACCAAACCACCTCAACAACCCCTCTTCAGCCCTCTGGCTAATACGTACTTTTATTAACTCGACACCTTCTCCTAATTTCCACACTCCGAATTTTCTGCATAATATTTACACCACACATTGCCCTTAGACAGGACATCTCCACTGCCTCTAACGGTCTCCTCGCTGCTGCATTTACAACCCAAGCTTCACACCCATATATGAGTGTTGGTACCCACTATACTTTCATACGTTCCCTTCTTTGCCTCCATAGATAACGTTCTTTGTCTCCACATATACCTCACCACACCACTCACATTTTTTCCTTCATCAATTCTATGATTAACCTCATCCTTCATAATTCCATCCGCTGACACGTCAACTCCCAAATATCTGAAAACATTTACTTCTTCCATATTCTTCCTCTCTAATACGATATCTAATTTTTCTTTATCTATATCATTGATACCCTCATCACCTTACTCTTTTCTGTGTTTACTTTCCACTTTCTACCTTTACACACACTCCCAAACTCGTCCACTAACCTTTGCAATTTTTCTTTAGAATCTCCCATAAGCACAGTTTCATCAGTAAAATGTAACTGTGTCAATTCCCATTTTGTATTTGATTCCCCATAATTTAATCCCACCCCTCTCCCGAACACCCTAGCATTTACTTCTTTTACAACCCCATCTACAAATACAAATACATGTATTAACCCTTTCAGGGCCGGCAGGGCCTCTCCTAAACTTGTTCACAGGGTCGGAAATTTTTCAAAAAACAAAAATAATTATTTTTTCTTGTGAAATTATAGAGAATCTTTTCCCAATCATACTGACACCAAAAGTATGAAATTTGATGGAAAACTTAAGGAGTTATGCTCTCACGAAGTTAGCGGTCTCAACAATGTTTATGCATCGGCGATTTGCCCAGTTTGAGCCCTATTTTCCACCAATTCCAATGTATCAGTCGACAAAAATCATACCTATTTTGCTAGAACTCCATTTTTTCTATCGAATGAGTACAAGAAACCTCCCATTTACCGATTTCCACTACCCAATAATGTGGTCAGAAATTGATAATTTTGCCAATTTCACACAAATTTCAAAAGATGCCAATTTCCAAATAGGGTCCAGAATAAACAAGACAGACATTTCTGGCAGTAAAATAACATTTCCTCTTTTCATTACTCGTGTCCCCAGGCCTCTTGTTACATTTCTTTGGCTTTCCACTTTGAATTTTTATTCTCACAAAAAATAGAAGATTTATGTTATGCAGACTACTGCATTCATGTAGAAATGGCATAGAAATGGTATAAATAATATCAGGGCACTTGTGAAAGAATATTACACTCGCCATTTGACGTGTATTGGACGCGTGGCATGATTTGTTTACCTTTCAACTTTGACAAAAATCGAACATTTCTGCTACTTTGAGCTCAGTTTCAAGGTACATGTACTTTTCATTGCGAAACCAATCAAAATCACCTCAGTTTCCATAATATGTCTTCCATTCTATAAAATGAGACCAGGAAAACTAGAATACAACCATAAATAGTATACGAAAATACACTGCAAAGTCGCTGTTAACCCTTTCAGGGTCCAGAGGCCAAGTTTCAAAGTGTGCACCAGTGTCCAAGAATTTTCAAAAAATAATTTTGGTATTTTTTCTTATGAAATGGTAGAGAATCTTTTTCTGAAGGTAATAAAACAAAAAGTATGAAATTTAATGGAAAATTGACGAGATTATGCTCTCGCAAATTTTGCTGTGTCAGCGATATTTACGCATTGGTGATTTTGTCAACTTTGACTCCCATTTTAGGCCAATTACATTATTCCAGTTGACCAAATTCTTAGCTATTTCACTAGTATTACTTCTATTCTATTGATTGAGCACAAGAATTCGCCAAGTCAACTGTTTCAACTACAAAATAAAGTGATCGGAAGTTGGTAATTTGGCCAATTTATTGCAGAGTATAAAATACTCCAAATTCAAAATAGGGTCCAGAATAAACAGTGCAGGCATTCCTGGCACTAAACTAACATTTCCTCTGTTCATTAGTTACTTTTTCAGGCTTTACTAATGAATTTCATTTTGATTTTTTATTCACATAATGAATTTTTAATCAAACCAAAAAATAGAAGATTTACTGTTATGCAATATTGTAATAATTGTATAAATAATATCACCACATTTGTGAATGTATATTAGACCCACCAGCTGGCGTGTATTAGACGTGTGAGGTCATTTGTTTACTCTTGAACATCGGGAAGAATTTAACATTTCTGCTACTTTGAGCTCAGTTTCAAGTCGTTTCCAATCAAAATCATCTCTATTTCTGTAATATATCTTCCATTCTATCAAATGAGACCAAGAAATCGCAAATACAGCTATAAAAACGTACAAAAAAAAAAACACTGCAAAGTCGCTGTTTTAATCGGAAAATTACGATTTCAATTTTTTTTTCTCTCATTATGCACTGTGTGCTGCAGGATTTGTTTTATGTGGTGCACACATACCACATAGATGTATTCTCTCATATCTAGGCCCAAATTTACCGCTCACAGCTTATCAGAGTGAGCCGAGCTCATGGCGTAGATCTACGGTTTGGACCCTCAACTCAAAGCCATAGAACTACGGCACGGACCCTGAAAGGGTTAAATCTAAATTATTTATATGCTTTGCAGTAATTTAAGAGCTCAGTAGTATGCATCATTTCAGAGTTGTTAATCCAATGTTTGAGGGTAACCGTCAACAAGATGCTCATGAATTACTTCACTGCCTCTTAGACCAACTGTGTCACCTGCCACAAGACTTACGACAAGGAAAACCCAATGGAGCAGCTGGAAGCGAAGTGAGTACAGTAGAACTTGAGGAAGATGTAGGTCCTCCAGAACCCAAAAGACTAAGAAGAAGATCAGAGAGAATACAAGCTATTGAAGAAGATTCAAGCAAGGTAAGTTTTGATTTATTTATTTATTTATTTATTAATTTGAACATGATACAGAGAAGTACAAAAGAATACAGTTAAATGCAGCATGCCAAAGCCACTTGAATGCATAGCATTACAGGCAGGCTTAAAATTAACTTAAGATTAACTAAGCAATGAAGTATTCAGTGGTAAAACATTATTGTAAACAGATAACAAGCACAAATGAGTATTACAAAAACAGGTCGTATGGTTGCTTGCATTGCTGTACAATCAATATTTATTTATTTATTTAATTTGAACATAATACAGAGAAGTACAAGGAATACAATTTTTAAAGTGCAGCATGCCAAAACCCCTTGTATGCAGAGCATAATGGGCAGGCTTAAAATTAACTTAAGATTAACTAAGCAATGATATATTCAGTGGTACAAAAATTATTGTAAAACAGATAATTTAGTACAAATGAAAATGAGTATTACAAAGACAGGTCATATGGTCATTACTGTGTTGCTGTGTAATCAGTAGAATGGAGTATTATGTTAGGTAATGAAGTTAAATAGTAACAAAGTTTGATTGGGTAACAGGTTGACTTTTATGAGATACAATAATGAGATACATATATGAGATACAATTTATGAGATACAATTATTCAGTATTTATTTAGCTGTGGGTGAGTAAGTGATTTTTGAGAAGAGACTTGAATTTATAAACAGTGTTTCTTTTATATTCACAGGTAATGAATTCCAGATTTTAGGGCCTTTTATGTGCATTGAGTTTTTGCATAGCGTGCGATGGACACGAGGAACATCAAAGAGAGATCTGTGTCTTGTGTTATGGTCATGTGTTCTGTTGAGGTTGGTAAGGAGATGTTTGAGGGGAGGGTTTATATCAGAGAAGTGTTCTATGTATGTAGTAGGTGCAGTAATAAGTATGGATGTTTAGTATTGTGAGTAGGTTTAGAGTTTTGAATATTGGTGGAGTGTGCTGCCTGTAGTGGGAATTTGTTATCATTCTGGCTGCAGCCTTTTGTTGGGTGATCAGTAGTCTGAGATGGTTTATTGTTATTGAGCCCCATGCACAAATTCCATAGGTGAGATAGGGGTAAATAAGCGAGTGATATAGGGCCAGGAGGGCTGACTGTGGAACATAGTACCGTATCTTCGATAGTATGCCTACGGTCTTGGAATTTTTTTTGGAAAATTGTTGTATATGTGTTTGAAATTTGAGTCTATTATCTAGGTGGATTCCTAGGAATTTTCCCTCTGTGAGTTTTGTGATAGGCGATCTATTTATCATTATGTTAACCCTTTGACTGTCGAAGGGCCAAATCCTGAAGTTGTTTCTGGTGTCGCAAAATATTCGAAAAAAAAAAAAATTATTTTTTCTTATGAAAATGTTAAGATTATTTTTCTGATTGTTTTAGTCCCAAAAAAAAATTTTTCCCATCAGTACTTACCGAGATATAGAGTCCTGAAGTTTGCTGAAATTGATCTGCTGGCGGCAACAGCGGCGACTGCCGCTCACCCGGTAAACTTTTATTTACTTGTATTCGATGGTTTCTTGTTTTTTTCACTATTTTATTTTTTCACATAACTTTTGTGGCCTGTGAGACCAAATTATTGTGCAATGTTCAAATATACACTCGTTGAATGTAACACAATTATAGCAAAAACACTCGTATCATTATAATGTTGCTAAAACTTGTTTACACAAACAAACAATGTAAACAAATGTTTATTACGATTGCTTTATAATATATATACATATGTACAATCACTGGACACTTTATTAGAAGTGCTGCAGCTTGTGGAATTCTTTGAAACATGGGTATAAGCACAATGGTGTCTTACACTCCTCACACATAAAACGTGTGTCTCTGCGTTTTTGTTGGCGTTTTGTGGTATGTCCACAGACAAAACACCTCTTCTGAGCATTTTTCTTGGCAGTAGTAGCAGGCAGTGGTATGGGGTAGTGATCACCAGGCCTCAGACGAGAGGACATGTGTTGATAATTTCGTGGGCGCTGGTCTATTGCAGGTGTTGTTTCTTGGTACTTGAATATTATTTGTCTGATGACTGACAAACAAAATTCACCATATTTGGGTTTGTTCTTGGTCTTCAACTTATACATATTATAAGCATTCAGCATGGAAATGTCAAGAAGATGGAAAAACAGTTTTATGTACCACTTATAACTCTTGCGAACACAGTCAGCAAACCCAATCTGCATGTCACATTTGTCCACTAAGTGCATATTGAGGTTGTAATCCATCACAGCTGCAGGTTTTACAATAGGTTCTTTGGTCTCTCTATTCTGCTTGCCAGTCTCTACCATTTCGTGTCGGTGAACTGATGTCAGCAGTGTGACATCACGTTTGTCATGCCACCGAAATGCCATGATGTCATTGGCAGCAAACACCTGCACTTCACCTCTACGACTGCCAGCTTCGAACCTAGGCATATGTTTACGACTTCTACGCACTGTGCCACACACATCTGTCATGTTCACTCGCAAGAAATCACTGAGTATAGGGCTTGTGTACCAGTTGTCAGTATATAAAATATGCCCCTTACCAAGATATGGCTCCATCATTGTTCTAACCACATCACCAGAGATACCCAGTAACTTCCTGGTATCTTCCATTGTTTTACCGCCAGTGTACACAATTATATCCAAAACCAGACCAGTTTTGCAATCACACAGAACAAATAACTTTATACCAAAGCGTTTCCTCTTGCTTGGTATATACTGCTTGAATGAGAGTCTTCCTTTGAACAAAATCAAAGACTCGTCAATAACAAGCTTCCTGAAGGGATAAAAATACATACAGCACTTTTGTTTCAGGTACATAAACACACGTCTGATCTTATATAACCTGTCGCTTCTGTCAGGCCTGGTTTTGTCTGAAAAGTGTAACATACGTAACAGTAACACAAATCTATTCACTGGTATAATGTCACTGAAAGCAGGGGTTGAAATCAGGCGGTCTGTCGCCCAGTATGTGCTGACACTATGCTTATACACATGTGGCATAAGCATTATTGTGGCAAAGAACAGATACATCTCTGCCACAGTTGTGTCCTTCCACTGGTGTAGGCGTGATCTTGGTGAAAGCATAGTGTTTGCCATGGTGTACTCATAGTATGTATTGCTTTCCCTGACAATAATGTCCATCAGGGGTTCATCGAAGAACAACTGAAAGCATTCCAGTTCAGTGGGATTGTTCCCAAGTGTACATGATGGCCGTATTCCACTTTGTCCTTCATCAAAGTCATGGGGATTGGGAACAAACTCGTCATCTTGATGCCAATCCCAGATGCGGTCAGCTGGTGCGTTCTGGATATTGTAATGTCGTTGTGGTTGTGCAGGTTGTGGTTGTGGTTGTGAGAGTGTGGGGTCGGCCGAAGCAGGTTGTAGTTGTGCAGAGTCAGCAGCGCGGGCACTAGCGTGGCCCGCTGCTGGTGTCACATGACTCATGGCACCGTCACTATCACCACCACCGCCTGCTGCCTCACTCACATCATTTATACCCATCGTAACAATATCGTCATCTTCACTATCAGGACGTGGTGTAGGGCCACGGGATGTGCTCCGAGATGTACTCCTTCCTCTTGGAAGAGCATATGGCACACTACCAGACCGCATGCGACGTCGTACATACTGCCGTTTCACTGGGGAATATTCACCCTCACTGTCACAACTAGAAGTGCTTTCAATAACCTTGAAATCACTATCACTATCACTTGCACTGCTCACATCTGAGTCTTGTACACGGGCAAATAGTTTCCTCTTTCGTCCTGGTACAGGTGAATATGAACGAGCCGGCCTAGCACCAGAGGTGGATGGTTGTGGGTCATCTGGGTTTTCATCACTAATTATGTTATCCTGGGTAATTTTCTCGGTCACACCCGCTTCAAAACCATGGAATTCACTTTCACTGACACTATCATCACTGTTTGAGCTATCACTTGGGAACAAAAGACCTCCAATCCGCCGAGGAGTGAGGAACTTCTTACCGCGAGGCATGATGAAAATGGACTACCAAGATGGCGTTCCCACAATGCACCGCTGAGTCCCAGATTTTTTTCACAGGGTGCACACCGACCACTGAGACCCATTCTCTCTCGTGTAGGCCTACCAGCCCTCTCCCGCTCGATTTGAAGCCGCTAGAATTTATGCGTATAGATACGTCAAACACGGTATCTCCCATGACGTACATATACGACCGCGACAGTCAAAGGGTTAAGAGAGACATCTGCAGTTCTGTTACCAAACTGAATGTAGTAGGTTTTGTCAATGTTTAGAGTAAGTTTGTTGGTCCTCATCCAGGTTGATATTTTCTGTAATTCGGTATTTACAGTATTGGCTAGCATGACTGGGCTCGGGTGAGAGTAGACGTATGTAGTGTCATCTGCAAATAGTGTGGGTTTGAGTAGTTGCGATGCATTTGGTAGGTCATTTATGTATATGAGAAAGAGAAGAGGGCCTAGGACACTTCCCTGTGGGACACCAACTGTAATTGGCTGTGCAGAAGAGTTTGCCCCATTTGTGTACACATATTGGCTTCTGTTGCTGAGGTATGACTTTAGGTAGTTGAGGGAGTGCCCTCTTATACCATAGTGTGACAATTTTATGTGGAGCAAGTCGTGGTCAACTGTATCAAAAGCTTTACGTCAATGAAGATCCCCAGTGGGACTTCTTTTTTCTCTATTGCTGTATAAATATGTTCTAGCATGTGGATAATAGCATCATTAGTATTTTTATTAGGCCTGAACCCAAATTGACAGGGGTTGAGCATGTTGTGGGAGATGAGGTAGGAATAGATACGCTTATGGATTAATTTTTCAAAGATTTTAGAGAGAGAGTGTAAGTTGGATATTGGCCTATAGTTATTCAAGTCTGTGTGGTCTCCTCCTTTATGAATCGGGGTGACCCTTGCTATTTTGAGAACTGTAGGAAAGGTAGAGGATTCAATGGATTTGTTAAAGAGTTTTGCAGTGATTGGTGATAGCACCTGTGACACTTTTTTGTACATAATGGGTGGTAAGGTATTTAAATCTCCTGTCTTGTTTTTTAGTTTGTTGATAATAAGGGAGACTTCAGTTGGGTTAGACAGAGCTAGGAACAGTGTGTTGGGGTAGTTGCCAGTGAGGTAGTCATTGGGTGGGGTATCTGAGCTTGGGATTTTATTGGCAAGGTTTTTTTCCTATAGTGGAGAAGAAATCATTGAGTCTGTTTGCTGTTTCAGTAGGTGGGAACTGGGGTTCATCTGGTTTTGTTAATTCAATTTCGCTATTTCGTGTTATCTTTTTTGTTCCTAGTATTTCTGATAGGGTTTTCTAGGTCTTTTTTTATGTCACCTCGTAAGTTGGATAATCTGTTCTCACAAAATTTTGTAGCTAGTGGAAGATGTAAATAGGAACTGTGAATAGTAATAAAAAATTTTAAAACCCCTATTTATGTATGTATGTTGCAATAAAAAATGCTGTTATTTTTTTTTTTAATGTGGTGGCCATCTTCCCACCAAGGCAGGGTGGCCCAAGAAAGAAACACCTTCACTATCATTCATACTATCACTATCTTACCAGAGGTGTGCAGATACAACAGTTGAGATGTCCTTCTAAACAATGTTTGAAGGTAACCATCAACAAGATGCTCATGACACTGTATTCCCACCTTTAGAACTCAAGTTCATCTAACCAGTTTCCCTGAATCTCTTCACAAAATATTACCCTGCTCACATTCCAACAACTCGTCAAGTCCCAGAAACCATTTGTTTCCACTTACTC
Organism: Cherax quadricarinatus; assembly: GCF_038502225.1. Classification (NCBI taxonomy): domain Eukaryota; kingdom Metazoa; phylum Arthropoda; class Malacostraca; order Decapoda; family Parastacidae; genus Cherax; species Cherax quadricarinatus. The sequence goes on from NC_091295.1 coordinate 13,612,882, forward strand.
CTGTCTAATATGCTCACACATGCCTGCTGTATGAGCAAGCCCCTTGCACACAAAACCTCCTTTACCCCCGTCCCTCCATCCTTTCCTAGGATAACCTAGGAAAGGATGGATGGCTGTCTTCTACCAAGGCAAGGCGACCCCTTTCCCTAAAAACACACACACAAAAAAGAAACATTTAATTTTATTCATTCAGTTGCTGTCTTGCCAGAAGTGGGCTGACATCATAATTCAGATGAACCACTGACTGCAGCATCACCACCCCTTCCTTCAGAGTGCACTGTACTGTCTTTCCCATCTCCAGAACTTGAGTCTGGCTGACAGGTTTTCCTGATTCTCTTCCTAAGTGTTACCTTATTTGCACTCCAACAACACATTCCTTAAAACCACTTTCCTCCATTCATCCCTTTCTAACATGCTGCACAAGCCTGCTGGATGATAAAACCTCTAAAACTCGAAGCTTCCTTTATCCCCACCTCCCCCAGGGATGACCCCAACCCCTTCTCTCTTTGTCATCCTATCCCTCTCCATCCTCTCTACAAGCCCAAATTACCTCAGCAACCTCTCCTAACACCTTTGTATTATACTCTTGGTGACCTCACACTGTTTTTCAGTTTCTAAACTCTGCATAATATTCACATTACACACTTCTCTCATATATTATCTCCACTGCCTCCAGTTCCTCAGTGTTCAAAGCTCATGCCTTACCCATAGAAGAAGTTTTGGTATCACTATACTTTGGTACTTTTTTATTTTCCTCCATAAACATTTTTTTTATATAGATGCCTGACCTCACTACCTACCTTTTTTCTCATCTATTCTGTTATTCACATTGTTTTTCATAGAACTATCTGCTGACATGTCCACTCCAATATATTGGAACACATTATCTCCCTTTAATCTGATAGTATAAGATTACCTAGACTTTTTGTTACTCTTTTCTATGTTAACTTTTTACTTTTCTACTTTTACAGTCCATCCCAAATTTGTCCACCATCCTTTGCAATTTGTCTTCAGAATCCCCCAAAAGATGTCATCAGCAAAGGGCAACTATGACAACTCCCACTTTGTATCAGATCCATCGTCTTTTAATTCCACACCTTTTTCCAACACCCCAGCATTCACTTACTTTGATATCCCAGGTGTAAATATCGTAAACAGTAATGGTGACATTATGCATCCCTGTTTAAGTCGTACTTTCATTGAGAAATAGTTCCTCTTCTTCCTGCATACTCTGACCTGAGCCTCACTATCTGCATACTTTTTTTTTTAATACTTTTATTAACCTACCACCTATTCCATACGTATATACCATTGCTTCTCAGTCCATCCAATCATATGCCTTTTTCAAATCCATAAATGCAACTAACATTTCTTTACCTTTATCTAAGTACTGCTCACTTATATGCCTTAATGTTAACACTTGTTTTACATATCCCCTTCCTTTCCTCACTCCTTTCTGCTCCTCTGCAGTTCTACTTTGTCTTATCCATGGCTCTTTCAGTAATAATTCTACCAGACACATTGCCTGATATAGTTTAGTATGTGATGTCACAGGTTGAGCATCTGGCATGATGATGATTAATAATTGATGTACAAATTTAATTCCGATGTAAAAGTTTATTAATGTTGGTAGAATTACCGACAATACATTAGGTAAAAGGACACAGGTGCAACTAATCTGACATTTTATTCTGGCAACGTTTCACTCTCCAGGAGTTTTGTCAAGCCTTAACAGCTTGTCAAAGCTCCTGGAGAGCAAACCGTTGCCACAATAAAATGTCAAATTAGTTGCACTTAACTGATGTAAGAAGTCTGAAGCATTGATAAATTCATTTCTGTTTGTAATATGTGTTTGCAGTCTAAAATATAATGTTCAGGTGTGTCTCTGGCTCTATTCACACTTTACATTTCATGTGCCTGACATCTCCAGACAAACTGAACTGCCATACTTACGGTTATTATATTTGGGGGAAGCACTAAACCCATAAGAGTTAAACAGCACCTGACAAATGGGAAGCTCTTGGGTTCAATCCAAGAAAAGCAAGGATAGGTCCAGTTCATTGGATCAAGAGCTCCTCATCAGTATCAAGAGGGGTTTAGTAGTTAGCTACTGTGCAACCAATTTGTTATGGGAGTTATTAACCACATAAATACTTGATCAGAGAGTTGACCAGAGAGTTACGACCTCAGCCAGAGGGTTATTGTGATCTTTTATTCACTAGCATATGAGGGGAAACTGAGGAACCTTATTCAGGCATTGGAAGAGAATCTCATGATGACACTCAAAATTACGGATATGAATGGATAAGTTGAGGCATTCTTCTGTAATCTCTAGTTGAAAAAAATAATAGTGTGCTGTAGTTAGTAATTTTTCAAGATTATCCTAAACTAAGGAGTGAGATGAGGGAACTTAGAGAGATGGTGATTAATTTGAGAGGTGAGGTGTTCAAGAACATAGAGCAAGTGGTATAATATATGTTGGATGAGAATCACATGGAACCAACTGACCATGAAATGCTGGGATGATGGAGTCCTAATAAGATTAAAATGGATGAGGAAAAAGCACATCACTTCACTCTATAAATCATATGAAAGAATCCTCTATATTTCTAAGCATATCATGAAAGCATATCACAACATGCATAGATGCATCAACCTGAAGTCATGTTTTGGAAACTGTGTTTTACCATATTGTCAGTTTTACAAATCCATGGAGATCACTGCAAAGCACATACACCTTACAGATTACTCTTCCCAAACAAACATGACTATCAGCACTTGAAGACATTCCAGTAATATTACATATAAACCATAACCTTCACAAGGGCCCAGTACTAACTTTATCTTCCCCCACCCTCTACAAGATACTCGACTTCAGGAACTTAGGGCGGCCAGAATGTGAGGTAAGGAATATTTATCTTAAAATTTACTCTTGTAAAATAATTTTTTGCACGTGTCAGAATCCTGGGGCCTAACTCTATTTTTTCCCTGTGTCTTATTTTTTTACATCAAGGTTAGTGGCACATATTCTTCCTTATAGGAATCAGTCCCTGCTTGACAACATCTTGCACATTTGTGATCAGTTTAGAAATTCCTGATCACTTAAGAACAAATTTATGCTGCACATCCGGAATTACTAGTAGAAATGGAATCATAGCATAAAAAACAAATGTGTGATAAACCTATGTTATGAGTCTGTGTACTTTAAGAATTTTTTTGGCAGTCAGTTTTGCTTGGAGCAAGCATACAGAACCAGCACACATGCAAGTGCTTCCAACATCGAAGAAATAAAGGTATGAGAGTCCCCTGGGCGTCAGCGACCATACAGCACTGAAATTGTGGTACTAAATATAGAGGGAAAATTGGCAAGTTAGAGGATGCAAGAAGTGAGACTATGAGAGAGGGAACATTGCAGGAATGAGGGAAATTTTGAATACAGTGCAGTGGGAAAGTGAACTGGAATGAAAGTCAGTGGATGAGATGGAGTATGTAGTTGGGAAATTCCAGGAGACAGAGGGAAAACTTCATACTAGATGAAGAATGGGAAATTGAAAAGACAAAGCATGCTCTGGGTTCAACCAAAGATAGAGAGAGGCAAAAAACAGAGAAGCACAAGAGCATAGAAAAACTAGGAAGCAAAAGGCAGAGGAGAAGAGACAAGTGAGCAGATTAGCCAGAAATGAATATGCAAGGGTAAGGAGAAAAGCTGAGTGACATATTGAGATCAACATAGCAACCATGGCTGAGTCTGAACCAAAACTGCTTCACAGCCACATCAGAAGAAAAAGACGATAAAAGATCAGGTAATTTGATTAACTCTTTCAGGGTCGACAGGCCCTCTCAGAGATTTGTTCTCAGGGTCGCCCAAATTAAAAAAAAAAAAAATTATTTTGTCTTGTGAAAAGATAGAGAATCTTTTCCCGATCATAATGACACCAAAAGTATGAAATTTGATGGAAAACTTACAGAATTATGCTCTCGCAAAGTTAGCGGTCTCGACGATGTTTATGCATCTGCGATTTTGCCCACTTTGAGCCCTATTTTCGGCCAATTCCACTGTACTAATCAACAAAAATCATAACTATTTTGCTAGAACTCCATTTTTTTCTATTGAATGAGTACAAGAAACCACCCATTTACCAATTTCAACTATCCAATACAGTGGTCAGAATTTAGCACTTTTGCCAATTTCACACAAATTTCAAAAGACGCCAATTTCCAATTAGGGTCCAGAATAAACAAGAAAGACTTCCTGGCACTAAAATGACATTTCCTCTGTTCATTAGTCACGTCCCAACGCCTCTCTTACATTCTTTTGCTTTCCACTTTGAATTTTTATTCTCACAAAAAATATAAGATTTACTGTTATGCAGACAGCTGCATTAGTGTAAAAAATGGTATGAATATTATCAGTGCACTTGTGAAAGAATATTAGACTCGCCAGTTGACGTGTATTGGACGCTTAGCATGATTTGTTTACTTTTGAACTTCAATTCAAATTCAAATTCAAAGTTTATTCTCTATAAAGATTACAATGTTGAATTTACAGAATTTGGTTGTTGTGTGGTTTACATGTAGTTAAATAATGATTACAGAGTGTACCACTAGAACGCCTAGCATGGCTAGGCATTTCGGGCAGACTTAGTTTAATTCTTTATTTTAAAATATTACAAATTATGAGGTAAGTTGGTATTATGGCTAAGTGACTAAATACTAGTTTGTGAGTTTAGCAATGTGAATGCTTTTGTTTTGGCACAGTACATAGTTTCAGTATTGGAGTATCATAGGATTCATTATTTTAAGATTGAGATTAATATTTCTGTTTATGGTCAAATGGGTGAGTGAAAGTGTGAACCACCAGGTGGTATTCGTGTAGTTAGTTGATGGGGTGTATCAGGGAGATAAGATGTTTTCTAATGGTAGTTTTGAAGGTGATGAATGTATCTGCAGTTCTAGAGTTCTCAGGTAGGGTGTTCCAGATTTTAGGGCCTTTGACATACATTGAATTTTTGTAAAGGTTTAGTCGGACACGGGGAATGTCGTAGAGATGTTTGTGTCTGGTGTTATGCCTGTGGGTTCTGTCACAACTATCAAGAAAGCATTTTAGGTCAAGGTTGATATTGGAGTTTAAGGTCCTGTAGATGTAGATTGCACAGTAGTAAGTGTGGATGTACTGAACAGGGAGTAAATTTAGATCTATGAAGAGTGGGGGGGGGGGGGTGTTGCCAGGGATGGGATTTAGTGATTATTCTTACTGCAGCTTTTTGTTGGGTTATTATTGGCTTTAGGTGTGTTGCTGCAGTTGATCCCCAAGCACAAATAGCATAGGTGAGGTATGGATAAATAAGTGAGTGGTATAGTGTGAGAAGGGCATTTTGCGGCACGTAGTATCATATCTTGGAGAGGATCCCAACTGTTTTGGATACTTTTTTGGTTATGTGTTGGATATGGGTGCTGAAATTCAGGTTGTTGTCAAGGTATAGGCCTAGGAATTTGCCCTCATTATGTCTGGTAATTAGAGTGTTGTCGATCTTAATGTTAATTTGTGCATCTCCTGCTCTGCTACCAAACATAATATAGTAGGTTTTGTCAGTGTTAAGCGTAAGTTTATTGGCTGTCATCCAAGTCGATATTTTGATCAGCTCCTCGTTAACAATGGTGTTGAGGGTGGCAAGATTAGGGTGAGAGATGACTCAAGTCGTGTCGTCAGCGAAGAGAATGGGTTTCAGGTGTTGGGATACGTTTGGAAGATCATTGATGTATATGAGGAAGAGCAGGGGACCGAGGACACTTCCCTGCGGAACTCCAGTATCAAGTGGCCGTGTTGTTGATGCTGTGTCTTTAATGGTAACATACTGATACCTATTAGTAAGGTAAGATTTGAAATAAGCAAGCGCATGGCCTCTTATTCCATAATGGTCAAGTTTGTGGAGTAGGATGTCGTGGTCTACTGTGTCAAAAGCTTTTCTTAGGTCAGTAAAAATTCCTAGTGGATATTCCTTATTTTCCAATGCTGTGTAAAGCAGATCTAGCATTTTTATGATTGCATCATTAGTGCTTTTATTTTTCCTAAATCCAAATTGGCAGGGGTTGAGTATGTTTTGTGCTGTTATAAATGAATATAGTCTCTTGTGCACGAGTTTCTCAAAGATTTTGGATAGCAATGGTAAGTTTGATATTGGCCTAAAGTTGTTTAAGTCTGTAGGGTCACCACCTTTATGTATTGGTGTAACCCTTGCCATCTTGAGTAGTTTCGGGAAGGTGCTAGTTTCTAGTGACTTGTTAAAAAGTAATGAAATAGCATGCGAAAGGATATGGGCCGCTCGCTTGTACAGTAATGGTGGGACATTAGACAGATTCCCTGAGTTGTTTTTAAGTGATTTTATAATCTTGGTGACTTCCGAGGGCTCAGTTGGTGCAAGATAGAAGGAATTTGGGAAATTCCCATCTAGGTAGTCCCCGGCATGGGCACTGGTATGTGGGATTTTATTGGCGAGATTAGATCCTATGGTTGAGAAGAAGTTGTTTATCTTGTTAGCTGTGTCAGTGGGATGTAGTGGTGTTTCATTAGGTTTAGTTAGGACAATATTCTTGGTTTTTTTCAGTTTGTGGGTCCCTAGAATCTGAGAGAGTGTTTTCCAGGTCTTTTTTATATCTCCTCTAGTGTCTGTGAATCTACTGGAGTAGTATAGTTGTTTGGCTTTCTTTATTACTTTGGTGAGAACTGATGAATAGTGTTTAAGAATTTTTTTTTTTTTTCAACAAGTCGGCCGTCTCCCACCGAGGCAGGGTGACCCAAAAAAGAAAGAAAATCCCCAAAAAGAAAATACTTTCATCATCATTCAACACTTTCACCACACTCGCACATTATCACTGTTTTTGCAGAGGTGCTCAGAATACAACAGTCTAGAAGCATACACATATAAAGATACACAACATATCCCTCCAAACTGCCAATATCCCAAACCCCTCCTTTAAAGTGCAGGCATTGTACTTCCCATTTCCAGGACTCAAGTCCGACTATATGAAAATAACCGGTTTCCCTGAATCCCTTCACTAAATATTACCCTGCTCACACTCCAACAGATCGTCAGGTCCCAAGTACCATTTGTCTCCATTCACTCCTATCTAACACGCTCATGCACGCTTGCTGGAAGTCCAAGCCCCTTACCCACAAAACCTCCTTTACCCCCTCTCTCCAACCCTTTCGAGGACGACCCCTACCCCGCCTTCCTTCCCCTATAGATTTATATGCTTTCCATGTCATTCTACTTTGATCCATTCTCTCTAAATGACCAAACCACCTCAACAACCCCTCTTCTGCCCTCTGACTAATACTTTTATTAACTCCACACCTTCTCCTAATTTCCACACTCCGAATTTTCTGCATAATATTTACACCACACATTGCCCTGAAACAGGACATCTCCACTGCCTCCAACCGTCTCCTCGCTGCTGCATTTACCACCCAAGCTTCACACCCATATAAGAGTGTTGGTACTACTATACTTTCATACATTCCCTTCTTTGCCTCCATAGATAACGTTTTTTGACTCCACATATACCTCAACGCACCACTCACCTTTTTTCCCTCATCAATTCTATGATTAACCTCATCCTTTATAAATCCATCCGCCGACACGTCAACTCCCAAGTATCTGAAAACATTCACTTCTTCCATACTCCTCCTCCCCAATTTGATATCCAATTTTTCTTTATCTAAATCATTTGACACCCTCATCACCTTACTCTTTTCTATGTTCACTTTCAACTTTCTACCTTTACACACATTCCCAAACTCATCCACTAACCTTTGTAATTTTTCTTTAGAATCTCCCATAAGCACAGTATCATCAGCAAAAAGTAACTGTGTCAATTCCCATTTTGAATTTGATTCCCCATAATTTAATCCCACCCCTCTCCCAAACACCCTAGCATTTACTTCCTTTACAACCCCATCTATAAATATATTAAACAACCATGGTGACATTACACATCCCTGTCTAAGACCTACTTTTACCGGGAAGTAGTCTCCCTCTCTTCTACACACCCTAACCTGAGCCTCACTATCCTCATAAAAACTCTTTACAGCATTTAATAACTTACCACCTATTCCATATACTTGCAACATCTGCGACATTGCTCCTCTATCCACTCTATCATATGCCTTTTCTAAATCCATAAATGCAATAAAAACTTCCCTATCTTTATCTAAATACTGTTCACATATATGCTTCAATGTAAACACCTGATCTACACATCCCCTACCCACTCTAAAACCTCCTTGCTCATCCGCAATCCTACATTCTGTCTTACCTCTAATTCTTTCAATTATAACCCTACCGTACACTTTTCCTGGTATACTCAGTAAGCTTATTCCTCTATAATTTTTACAGTCTCTTTTGTCCCCTTTCCTTTTATATAAAGGGACTATACATGCTCTCTGCCAATCCCTAGGTACCTTCCCCTCTTTCATACATTTATTAAACAAAAGTACCAACCACTCCAACACTATATCCCCCCCTGCTTTTAACATTTCTGTCATGATCCCATCAGTTCCAGCTGCTTTACCCCCTTTCATTTTACGTAATGCCTCACGTACCTCCCCCACACTTACATTCTGCTCTTCTTCACTCCTAAAAGATGGTATACCTCCCTGACCAGTGCATGAAATTACTGCCTCCCTTTCTTTCTTAACATTTAAAAGTTCCTCAAAATATTCTCGCCATCTACCCAATACCTCCATCTCCCCATCTACTAACTCCCCTACTCTGTTTTTAACTGACAAATCCATATTTTCCCTAGGCTTTCTTAACTTGTTTAACTCACTCCAAAATTTTTTCTTATTTTCATTAAAATTTCTTGACAGTGCCTCCCACTCTATCATCTGCTCTCCTTTTGCACTCTCTCACCACTCTCTTTACCTTTCTTTTACTCTCCATATACTCTGCTCTTCTTATAACACTTCTGCTTTGCAAAAACCTCTCATAAGCTACCTTTTTCTCTTTTATCTTTGTGTATTAAGCCCTGTCTATATTGCTTTTCATATTGGTGTTTCTTGTCAATGGATTTCAGAATGGTGCTGGTTAGCCATGGGCAACCAAGCCGTTTGTTTGTGATCTGTTTCGTTTTTATAGGACAATGTTTGTTGTATAGTCTAAGTAATTTGTTAAGAAAAATGTCTGTCCAGTCATCAATACCATTGGCCTTGGAGAATTCTGTAGGCCAGTCAACAATCTCTAGGTCAGTTGTGAACTTCCTTATTGAGGCCTCGTCATGGAGTCTAAATGAGACTTTGTTGTATTCAAGTGGTGGTTTACTAATGTTTGTCAGGAGGAAGGTAGGGTAGTGGTCTGTAGTGCTATCTGTGATTATCCCTGATTTAAGGGGGGCTAGTATATTGGTCCATATGTGGTCTATTATGGTTGCACTTGTCTCAGTGAGCCTGGTTGGTTTAGTTATTGTTGGTATGAGAAGTGTGTTGTTCATATTGTTGATGAAATCAGTTACAGGCTGATCATCTAGTAAGCCAAGGTTGATGTTGAAGTCTCCAGCTAAGAGAAGGTGGTGCTTATTCATTTGTCTGTTTGTTATTAGTGACTTTAATTTTTCACTGAAATCTGAAATTTGGGATGTTTGTGTGAGGTATCCGGTAAATGGGACCGATTGTTATAGGTGTCTTAAGGTTTTTTACAGTAAAATTAGCAAAAATGTATTCCCCATATTCATCACTAAAGCAAGTGGTGCTAATACAAGATAATTGGTTAGAGTAATAGATTGCAATACCACCCCCAACTTGGTTTGGTCTGCAGTTGTGAATTGCTGTGTATCCTGGTAGAGGGTATATATCTATTGTGTCCTGCTTAAGCCAGGTCTCAGTAAGAATAATGCAGGAGAAGGGTGTCTTTAGTGATTCAAGGAGTGCCAGGAGGTCATCATAGTGTTTGCTTAAGGACCTGATGTTGTAGTTAAGTACTGATAGACTTTTAGAATTGTTTAGGATAGTGCTGGCTTGTGATGCTGTGTAATAAAGGCAGTTACTTTCCAATAGGTTTTGATTGGGTGTCAGATTATGGAGGTTTAGATCAGGGTCAACGTGATCAATCATCTTCTAGGTTTAAATTATGGTTATTTATATCCTGAGTTATGTGTTGAGTTCTAGTACTGATATCTGTAGTGGTGGGAAGTTTGGATAAGTATATAGCTAGAGTATTTTGGTCATATAGAGTATAGTCACTACTACACATAATGAAGTTGATGTTGTCTATGTGTTGTGCTGGAATGAACTAAAGTACAACTAGGTATAAACTAGTAATATAAAAATACAAATTTAAAATAGAACAAGACTCTCACTTGTAATTGCACTAAGGTCTAATATAATGACTTTTGTGGAGTCTATGTTTTGAGCTAGAATGAGCTATAGTACAACTAGATTTAATCTAATAATATAAAAATACAAATTAAAAATAGCACCAGTCTCTCACTAGTAATTGCACTATGGTCTAATATAATGAATTTGGTATTGACTATAGTACAACTGAGTTTAATCTAATAATATAAAAAAGGCACAAGACTCTCAATTGTAATTGCACTAAGGTCTTATATAAGTTGTTTACAAGACTTAGAGTATAACTAGATTTAAACTGACAGGATAAAATACACAAGTTAAGGTAGCAAAAGAATAATAATAAAAAAAATGATAAAAATAAAAATGGCAATGATTTGGTTATAATATGCTAGTAAGATGGTAGACAGGATAATAAAAAAGTTGTAGTTGAAAATACTAGTTTAAAAAAGTATAGAATAAAATGGTCAATAAAAGAAGTTTACAATAAGTTTGATCAATATAGTTTAAAGCAAAATTGGGCAATAATAGGGATTTTAGAATAGAATTGGGCAATTGAGTATTTCTTAAAGTGAGGTAGAATTATTGAGGACAAGTTATGGCTAGTTTATAATAAAATAAGATGGAACAGTGATGCGGTAAGTTGTAAAAAAAGGAGATAGATTCTGTAGATATTAAACAAATTAAGACTATGAGGTAGAATGGTCGTTGAATACAACAATGACAATCAAAAGTAGTTGGGGTATTAGAATTTTAGGGGGGCACAAATTTATGACAATATAACACTAACTGTGGACTGTGGGTATTATCTGCACTTTACTCTGATTCTGTTAGTCCAGCCTCACTTAGGAATGTTTTAAGGTCATGTTCTGTAGAGATGAAGTATCTCTTCCCAGTGGGCTGTTTCCTAACTGCGATTTTTCCATCCCTCACAAAGCACTGGTGGATTTTTTGGGCATAGCGTAATTTTCTTAGCTGATAAAATCGAACATTTCTGCTACTTTGAGCTCAATTTCAAGGTACTTTTCATTGTAAAATCAGTCAAAATCATCTCAATTTCTGTAATATGTCTTCTATTCTATAGAATGAGACCAAGAAAACTAGAATACAACAATAAATACCATACGAAAATACAGTGCAAAGTCGCTGTTTTAATCCAAAAACATGGTAAAAGTTTTTTTTTTACTCATTACGTACTGTGTGCTGCAAGATTTTTTTTATACTGCTCACACTGACCACATAGACCCATTCTTTTATATGTAGGCCTACCAGCTTTCTCTCACTCGATTTGAGGGCGCTAGAATTTAGGCGTACTAGTATGTCAAAAACCCTGGTGCGTAAGCCGTACTAGTACAGCCGAAACCCTGAAAGGGTTAAAGAAGGAAGGAGAACTCCCAAAAAATGTGAAGTGCTGAACAAATGGTTGAAAGGTCTTCTCAGTAGAAATGGGCATTGCCAAAAAGCCTATGGGAAAAGTATACCAGTAGATACTGGACACCATACACACAACAAGGGAAGAGGCAAAAAAGTTTAGGTGGAGCTGGATATGTCAAAGGCAGTGGGACCTGATAAGGTGTCACTGTGGATTCTACAAAAAGGAACAGAAGCACTGTCCAGACCATTAGCTGTGGTCTACATCAAGTCATTGTACCCAGAACAGTTGCCAAAGATCTGGAAAATAGCAAATATAATACCTGTATTTAAGAAAAGAGATAGGCAGAAGGTATTTAAGTACAAGCCAGTTTTGCTAACATGTATACAATGCAAGGGAATGGAAAAGATAATCATATGGAGAGTCCTGGGAGAGAAATGGTTTCATAAACTTTTACCAGCTCAGGTTCATAGATGGGAAGTATTGTCTTAATAACCTTTTGAAATTCTGTGACACAGCAAAGACAACAGAAGGAGAGGGGAAAGAACAATTGCATTTTCTTAATGTTCCCTACTTGAGACTGCGGCAATAACTTAAGAAGCAGGCAGGAATAACTGGGAATGTACTCTGGTGGATAAAGTGTACTTTATGGGAAGGAAGCAAAGAATGATTGTCTGGGAAGAGATGTCAGAATGGGGAAGATTAGCTAGTTTTGCAGGGAAAAGTATTAGGACAAGTATTATTTCTGGTTTATGTAAATGACATTCAAGATGGAATTGATTTAGTTTTTTTTTTTTTTTAATATGTCGGCTGTTTCCCACCAAGGCAAGGTGACCCCCCCAAAAAAAAGAAAAAAATTTCATCATTCAACACTTTCACCATCACTCGTACATAATCGCTGTTTTTGCAGAGGCGCTCAGATACGACAGCTTAGATGTCCCTTCAAACTGTCAGTATCCCAACCCCCTCCTTTAGGGAGGATAAAGCAAAATAGGAGGATGACTTGGAGGGTATATAAATCTGTAGTGGAGGGAAGGAGGGGTAGGGGTTGTCCTAGGAAAGGATAGAGAGAGGGGCTAAAGGAGGTTTTGTGTGCCAGGGGTTTGGAGATCCAGCAGGCATGTGTGAGCATGTTAAATAGTGAGTGGAGGCAAATGGTTTTTGGGACCTAACGAGATGTTAGAGTGTGAGTAAGGTAGCATTTTATGAAAGGATTCAAAGAAGCCAGTTAGCCAGATTTGAGTCCTGGAGGCAGGAAGTACAGTGCCTGCACTCTGAAGGTTGGGTTGGGATATTTGCTGTTTGGAGGACATGTGAACTGTCATATCTTGCAAGACAGTGATAGTGTGAATGATGATGAAAGTGTTTATTTTTTGGGTCACCCTGCCTCTTGGGAGACAGCCTGCGTGTTAAACAAAAAAAATCCCTGTTTGCTTATGACGTAAAATTAAGAATACAAGCAGATGAAGATGGGGGAAAATGCTCCAAAGGGATCTGAATAAAATGCAAAGATTGGTCAAATAAGTGGTTGCTTGAATTCAGCCCCCAGTAACTGCAAGGTCATGAAGATTGGGGAAGGAGCAAAAAGACTGGAAATGGGGCACAGACTAGGGAGACAGAGGCTGCAGACCTCATTCAAAGAGGATGACTTGGGGGTGAGCATATTGCCCAGTACAACACCAGCAGCTCACATCAGCTGAATAATGTCTGTAATCGATGCTTGTCTAGCAAATCTAAGAGTAACCAACAGGAATCTCAGCAAAGACTCGTTCGGGCAATTTATACAACATTCATTGGGTTCATCTTGGAGTATACAGCACCAGTATGGAACCCACATCTGAAAAAAAGCATGTCAAGAAACTGAAGAAAGTGCAGAAGTTAGAAAGAAATCTTGTTCCTGAGCTAAGGGGCATGAGCTACAAGGAGAGGCTAATGGCATTGACTTAATTAACAACATTGGAGGACAGAAAAAAAACAGGGGAGGCATAACATACAAAATACTAAGGGGAATTGATAATATAGAGATGATGAGCTGTTGGAGAGGTGAGAAGTGAGAACTCGAGCCACACAGGGATGTTAGGAAGTATTTCTTCAGTCTCATTGTGGTTGGAAAATGGAATGATCTTGTTAAGGAAAATATTGGTGCCTGGGTATGACCTTATGAGACTGACAAAACAGGTCATTCGTTTATAGTTGGGTAATACAGATCCTCCCCTACTTCCAAGTTTCATTCTGACCAACCTGTCGGATCTCAAAATGGACAGATGTGGGAATTATGTCAGCGTGGCATGTAGAAGTTGTATACCTGTACAACTTTCTTTTAATCTAGTAAGTTTGTCATGATTATATCATGTTTTTTTTATCAACCTGCTTTGTTATCTTAAGTTTCATTACTCAAACTGATGTTTCTTATTTGTAGGTATCATTCATATGCTTCACAAATGAAAATGCTGTTGAGAATGTAGCCTAGGCTAGGCCTATCAGTTTTCTTGTTACTCAATATTTCAACATTGTCTTTTGCCTTCTTAGTCTTTTTATGATTTTAACCAACACAGTACAGTGAGTATATTTACCATTCTTTATTTTCTATTTTATAATTGAAAATACCATTCTTTAGTTTTTGCGTATTCTATCATTTTCAAGTATGTTGTGGTAATAAAAAGCATGTAGGTAGTAGGTTGGTAGACATCAACCACCCAGGGTGGTATTACTGTCCTGCCAAGTGAGTGTAAAATGAAAGCCTGTAATTGTTTTACATGATGGTAGGATTGCTGGAGTTTTTTGTCTGTCTCATAAATATGCAAGATTACAGGTATGTCTTGCTACTTCTACTTACACTTAGGCCACACTACACATATGTATACACATTTATTTATGCACACTCATCTGGGTTTTCTTTGATTTTATCTTAATAGTTCTTGTTCTTATTACTTTTCCTTTTAAATCCATGGGGAAGTGGAATAAGAATCTTTCCTCCTTAAGCCATGTGTGTTGTAAAAGTCAACTAAAATGCCGGGAACAATGGGCTAGTAACCCTTTTTCCTGTGATGATTACTAAAAAGAATGAGAAGAAAATTGTCAAAGTGGCATGTCTGAATGTGCGTGGATGTGTGGGAATGATAAGAAAGAGATGATTGTGGATGTTATGAATGAGAAGAAGCTGGATATCCTGGCTTTCAATGAAGCAAAGCTAAAGGGGGTGGGAGAGTTTCAGTGGAGAGAAATAAATGGGATTAGGTCAGGGGTTTCAAATAGAGTTAGAGCTAAAGATCGAGTAGCAATAATGTTGAAGGATAAGCTATGGCAGGAAAAGAGGAAGTATAAATGTATTTATTCAAGGATTATGTAGAGAGAGAGATAGATAGATAGATAGATAGATTGTGAGATTGAGAGATAGATAGATTGAGAGATTGAGATTGAGATTTTGGGAAATGTTGATTGAATGCGTGGGGAGTTTTGAACCAAGTGTGAGAGTACTTATGGTTTGGGATTTCAATGCTGAAGTGGGTAAAAATGATGTGGAGGGAGTAGTAGGTAAATTTGGGGTGCCAGGGGTAATTGTAAAAGGGGAGCCTTTAATTGAGCTATTGAGCTACATGTAGAAAGAGGTTTGGTAATAAGTAATACATATTTTATGGAAAAGAGGATTAATAAATATACAAGGTATGATATAGCACGTAATGAAAGTAGTTTGTTAGATTATGTATTGGTGAATAAAAGGTTGATGGGTAGGATTCAGGATGTACATGTTTATAGAGGGGCAACTGATACATCAGAGCATTATTTAGTTGTAGCTACAGTTAGAGTAAGAGGTAGATGGGACAAGAGGAAAATGGCAACAACAAGTAAGAGAGAGGTGAAAGTGTATAAACTAAGGGAGGAGGAAGTTCGGGTGAGATATAAGCAACTATTGGCAGAAAGGTGGGCTAGGGAGGCACTACTGTCCTGCCAAGTGAGTGTAAAATGAAAGCCTGTAATTGTTTTATATGATGGTAGGATTACTGGTGTCATTTTTTCTGTCTCGTAAACATGCAAGATTTCAGGTACGTCTTGCTACTTCTACTTACACTTAGGTCACACTACACATACGTATATAAGCATATATATACACACCCCTCTGGGTTTTCTGCTATTTTCTTTCTAGTTCTTGTTCCTGTTTATTTCCTCTTATTTCCATGGGGAAGTGGAACAGAATTCTTCCTCCGTAAGCCATGCATGTCATAAGAGGTGACTAAAGTGCTGGGAGCAAAGGGCTAGCAACCCCTTCTCCTGTATATATTACTAAATTTAAAAGGAGAAACTTGCGTTTTTCCTTTTGGGCCATCCCACCTCAGTGGGATACAGCTGGTATGTTGGAAGAACAAGATGTGATAGAGTGGATAGGGGAGCAATGTGGCAGATGTTGCAAGTGTATGGAATAGGTAGTAAGTTACTAAATGCTGTAAAGAGTTTTTATGAGGATAGCGAGGCTCAGGTTAGGGTGTGTAGAAGAGAGGGGGACTACTTCCAGTAAAAGTAGGTCTTAGACAAGGATGTGTAATGTCACCATGGTTGTTTAATATATTTATAGATGGGGTTGTAAAAGAAGTAAATGCTAGGGTGTTTGGAAGAGGGGTGGGATTAAATTAGGGGGAATCAAATAGAAAATGGTAATTGACACAGTTACTTTTTGCTGATGATACTGTGCTTATGGGAGATTCTAAAGAAAAATTGCAAAGGGTAGTTTACAAGTTTGGAAGAGTGTGTAAAGGTAGAAAGTTGAAAGTGAACATAGAAAAGAGTAAGGTGATGAGGGTATCAAATGATTTAAATAAAGAATAATTGGATATCAAATTGGAGAGGAGGAGTATGGAAGAAGTGAATGTTTTCAGGTATTTGGGAGTTGACGTGTCAGCGGATGGATTTATGAAGGATGAGGTTAATCATAGAATTGATGAAGGAAAAATGGTGAGTGGTGCATTGAGGTATACTTATATGGAGACAAAAAAACATTATCTATGGAGGGAAAGAAGGGAATGTATAAAAGTATAGTGGTACTAACACTCTTACAATAAACAAATAACCCGCACATAAAAGAGAGAAGCTTACGACGACGTTTCGGTCCGACTTGGACCATTGACAAAGTCACAGTGTGACTTTGTCAATGGTCCAAGTCGGACCGAAACGTCGTCGTAAGCTTCTCTCTTTTATGTGTGGGTTATTTGTGTATTGTTCCAGTCACGGTATTGTGCCTTTTTGTTATTTACTAACACTCTTATATGAGTGTGAAGCTTGGGTTGTAAATGCTGCAGTGAGGAGATGGTTGGAGGCATTGGAGATGTCCTGTCTATAGGCAATGTGTGGTGTAAGTATTATGCAGAAAATTCGGAGTGTGGAAATTAGGAGAAGGTGTGGAGTTAACCCTTTGACTGTCGCAACCCCCAATCCTGAGGTGTCTCCTGGTGTCGCAAAATTTAAAAAAAAAAAAAAAAAAAATTCTTATGAAATGATAGAGAATCTTTTCCCAATTGTAATGACAGCAAAAAAAACGAAATTTGATGGAAAACTGACGGAATTATGCTCTCGCGAAGTTAGCGACCTCGGCGATATTTACAAATCGGCGATTTTGCCCACTTTGAGCCCTATTTTCGGCTAATTCCATTGTTCCAGTCGACCAAACTCATAGCTATTTCTTTAGAACTCCATTTTTTCTATCGATTGAGTACAAGAAACTGCCCATTTACCGATTTCAACTACCCAATAATGTGGTCAGAAATTTGCAATTTGGCCAATTTCACGAAAATTAAAAAATATGACAATTTCAAAATAAGGTCCAGAATGAACAATGCAGACATTCCTGGCTCTAAAATAACATTTTCTTTGTTCATCAGTCATGTCTCCAGGCCCCTCTGATATTACTCTTGCTTTCTATTTTGAATTTTTATTCAAACAAAAAATAGAAGACTTACTATTATGCAGACTACTGCAATACTGTAATAATTGTATAAATAACATCAACTCATTCATGACTGCATATTACTTTTGAACATTGGCAAAAATCAAACATTTCCCCTACTTTGAGCTCCATTTCCAGGTTCTTTTTATAGTAAAATCAATCAAAATCACCTCTATTTCTATAATATGTTTTCTATTCTATCAAATGAGACCAAGAAAATGAGAATACAACCATAAATACTATACGAAAATAGACCACAAAGTCGGAATTTTAATTAAAAAAAATGATTGGAGTTTTTTTTTCTCATTATGCACTGCGTGCTCCAGGATTTTTTTTATATGGTGCACACTGACCACACAGACCCATTCTCTCACATGTGGGCCTACCAGCTTTCTCCTGCCTGATTTGAAGCCGCTATAATTTATGAGTATACAGTGTATATACATCAAACACGGTACCTCGTAAGACGTATATATACGGCCGCGACAGTCAAAGGGTTAATAAAAATATTAGTCGGAGAGCTGAAGAGGGGTTGTTGAGGTAGTTTGGTCATTTAGAGAGAATGGATCAAAGTAGAATGACATGGAGAGCGTACACCTACCGTCCGACTTACGACCAAGCTTGGTTTCAACCAACCGGTCGTAAGTCAAAATGGACATAAGTCGAATCTTTGAAAATTGCCGACATACTGGTAGGGTACAAATCTGTAGGGGAAGGAAGGAGGGGTAGGGTTCATCCTCGAAAAGGTTGAAAGGAGATTTTGTGGGTGAGGGGCTTGGACTTCCAGCAAGCGTGCATGAGCGTGTTAGGAGTGAATGCAGACGAATGATACTTGGAACCTGACGAGCTGTTGGAGTGTGAGCAGGGTAATATTTAGTGAAGGGATTCAGGGAAACCGGTTATTTTTATATAGCCCGACTTGAGTCCTTGGAAATGGGAAGTACAGTGGACCCTTGGCCAACGAAGGCATTGTCTAACGATAAACTCGTCCAATGAAGCGTTTGAGTGTAAAAATTTTGGCCCGACCAATGATGAAAAACTCGGCTAACATGATTCGTCTGGAACGTGTCCACGTGTGGCCTGAGCACGCCTTAGCTGCCCTGTGCCTTCAGTTAGTGTGCCAGTGTTTACAAGCCAGCAAGTGCAGTTGCATCCACACATACATTCGGTACATTTTGTATTATTCCAGTGTTTTTAGTGGGAGTTGTCACAGCTGCTCTTTGCTGATGACACTGTGCTCTTGGGAGATTCTGAAGAGAAGTTGCAGAGATTGGTGGATGAATTTGGTAGGGTGTGCAAAAGAAGAAAATTAAAGGTGAATACAGGAAAGAGTAAGGTTATGAGGATAAACAAAAAGATTAGGTGATGAAAGATTGAATATCAGATTGGAGGGAGAGAGTATGGAGGAGGTGAACGTATTCAGATATTTGGGAGTGGACGTGTCAGCGGATGGGTCTATGAAAGATGAGGTGAATCATAGAATTGATGAGGGAAAAAGAGTGAGTGGTGCACTTAGGAGTCTGTGGAGACAAAGAACTTTGTCCTTGGAGGCAAAGAGGGGAATGTATGAGAGTATAGTTTTACCAACGCTCTTATATGGGTGTGAAGCATGGGTGATGAATGTTGCAGCGAGGAGAAGGCTGGAGGCAGTGGAGATGTCATGTCTGAGGGCAATGTGTGGTGTGAATATAATGCAGAGAATTTGTAGTTTGGAAGTTAGGAGGAGGTGCGGGATTACCAAAACTGTTGTCCAGAGAGCTGAGGAAGGGTTGTTGAGGTGGTTCGGACATGTAGAGAGAATGGAGCGAAACAGAATGACTTCAAGAGTGTATCAGTCTGTAGTGGAAGGAAGGCGGGGTAGGGGTCGGCCTAGGAAGGGTTGGAGGGAGGGGGTAAAGGAGGTTTTGTGTGCGAGGGGCTTGGACTTCCAGCAGGCATGCGTGAGCGTGTTTGATAGGAGTGAATGGAGACAAATGGTTTTTAATACTTGACGTGCTGTTGGAGTGTGAGCAAAGTAACATTTATGAAGGGATTCAGGGAAACCGGCAGGCCGGACTTGAGTCCTGGAGATGGGAAGTACAGTGCCTGCACTCTGAAGGAGGGGTGTTAATGTTGCAGTTTAAAAACTGTAGTGTAAAGCACCCTTCTGGCAAGACAGTGATGGAGTGAATGATGGTGAAAGTTTTTCTTTTTCGGGCCACCCTGCCTTGGTGGGAATCGGCCGGTGTGATAATAAAAAAATATAAAATAATAACTGCAAAATAAGTCACCATGGGCCCCAAGAAAGCTTCTAGTGCCAACCCTGTGGTAAAAAGGGTGAGAATTACTATGGAATTGAAAAAAGAGATAATTGCAAAGTACGAAAATGGAATGCATGTCCGAGCTGGCCAGGTTGTATAACAAACCCCAGTCAACCATCGCTACTATCTTGGCCAACAGAAAGGCAATCAAGGAAGCTGTTGCTGTGAAAGGCGCAAGTATGTTTTCGAAACACAGATCGCAAGTACTCGAAGATGTTGAGAGACTCATTGGTGTGGATAAACGAGGAACAGATATCAGGAGATAGCATCTCTCAAGCGATCATATGTGAAAAGGCTAGGAAGTTGCATGCCAATTTAATTAAAAAAATGCCTGCAACTAGTGGTGATGTGAGTGAATTTAAGGCCAGCAAAGGTTGGTTTGAGAGATTTAAGAATCATAGTGGCATACATTGTGTGATAAGGCATGGTGAGGCTGCCAGTTTGGACCAAAAAGCGGCTGAAAAAATATGTGCAGGAATTCAGGGAGTACATAGAGGCTGAAGGACTGAAACCCCAGTAAGTGTTTAATTGTGACGAAACAAGCCTGTTTTGGAAGAAAGTGCCAAACAGGACCTACATTACACAGGAGGAAAAAGCACTCCCAGGACACAAGCCTATGAAAGACAGGCTAACCTTACTTAAGGAAATTTGTACAAAGTGGGTTGATGTCCAAACATTTATGGATGAAAATCACCCTAACACAGTTATTGCAAGCCGTGCTGGTGACTATAACAATGACAGTGTTATGGCCCATTTTAGGAAAATCTTAAAGGACCGTGAGGTACAGAGCTCTATGGACAGATTTTTGGTGTGACAGAGGTCCAGTGACTCAAGTTGTTTCCAGTGGCATTAAAAGAAGACGGGAAGTAACCCCGTAAAAGGGCTTGCTACCTCAAGACCTCATGGAAAGAGATTCCCCTTCCAAAAAATAATAACATCCATCATCTCCCCTCCTCCCATCCCATCACTCATCACCAGATCTTCAATAAAGGTAAGTGTCATTTATTCTTCATTACACAATAATATATATTATGCATGTCTCCTTTTTTTTGTGTAGGAAAATGTATATTTCATGTGGTAAATTTTTTTTTTCATACTTTTGGGTATCAGGAAAGGATTAATTTGATTTCCATTATTTCTTATGGGGAAAATTAATTCAACTTCTAACGATGAGCTCTCTAGAACTGATTAATATCGTTGGTTGAGGGACCACTGTACAATGCCTGCACTTTAAAGGAGGGGTTTGGGATATTGGCAGTTTGGAGGGATATGTTGTGTATCTTTATTACGTATATGCTTCTAAACTGTTGTATTCTGAGCACCTCTGCAAAAACAGTGATTATGTGTGAGTGAGGTGAAAGTGTTGAATAATGATAAAAGTATTTTCTTTTTGGGGATTTTCTTTCTTTTTGGGTCACCCTGCCTCGGTGGGAGACGGCCGACTTGTTAAAAAAAAAAAAAGCATAAAGTTTCATTACGTATGGTTTATTGTGGTAAAACATACAATTGACTTCTCTAATAAATGCTTGCAAAGTGGCAACTGAGAGTGGGAGTCTGCAAGAGAGAAAGATGCTGAATGCTGTTGCCAGATCTGCGTCACTATTGTACGCATGCAGCCCCTAGAGCTGGCGGACATATGACCAAGGATAATTTTTATATTTACATACATGTATTTTTTATTTTCTAATTTAGTGTATTTTTTTGGAGTCGTATACATGTGTGGTTGGATGCAAGTCACATAGGTTGGAAGTTAAGGAGGATCTGTACATCAGCGAGGGACTCGTCTGCCCGAAATGCTCAGCATACAGAGGGGGTTTTGGCATGTATACCCAACTATTATATTCCTCTGTGCAACCATGTAATTTGTCAAAATAAAAAATTTAAATCTACATCTAAATCTAAATTTTCTGCTTAGCAGTATAAATGTAGGCAAAGTAATGACTGATAATATAAAGCCAGAAAAACTGCCTCTAAAAGCTTTTTAAATGTGGTTTTCTCACTAAGGTTAAATGATCAGTTGCACACAAATTGCTTTAAGCTGGCAAGTGATAGATTACTGGAAAAATACAGGTAGATACTCTTTACTTTGTATACAGTGGTAGTGATTGCTTAAGATTCTGACCTGTCACCTTGAATCATCATTTATCACTTTTCTTTATTTATTTATTTATTAATTTATTAACAATTTGAGCACACATACAGAGGTACAAAAAAATACAGATAAGAGCAGCATGCAGCATGGTTAATGACCTTTCATCGTAACAGTAGCACACTAAAGATGTGATATTCAGTTAAAAAGCTTACACTTTGTGTATGACATTTTTTTTTTGAAAAGTATTAAAATTTTTTGAGTGCAATACAAATATATAACATATTGAGGAGTAATATAGATACTAGACATTTAGGCAAGATTTTATTTAGGAATTTGGCATTAGCAAAAAAGATACAGGTACTTAACAAAAATATTGTCTGGACTGCCAGATTAGTATTGCTCTCAATGTTCACTTCAAAAAAAAAAAAAAAAAAAAATTCTTCTGGAATGGTAGACACTCTTACTGAAGGTAAATATGTATATTAAACAAAGATGGTGACATGGTTGTTTAATTCTTACTGAGACAAACTTTACTCTTAGTTAATTTCAAGTAATTCCCTAGCTTTTACAACAAGCATGAAATACACATCCTGATTTGTCATATAAAGCCTATATATACATGTACATATTAGAACTTAAGTTATGTGGTCTGAAATTAGTCTGATGGAAATGCTTCACATAAGAAAGGGCTTTCCTTAGAATATGCAGTATGCTGTATTCCTGGAACTGTAAGCATGCACATTGGTAAGCCTATTCATTGTAACCTCCTAAGTATTCTAGTGGAAATATGTATCCATGTGTGAACGCAAATTAAGTTGTAATAAACAACTGTCAGTGAATAAACATAAAGTTGGACAATTCAATTCAATTCAATTCAATTCAATTCAATTCAATTCAATTCAATTCAATTCAATTCAATTCAATTCAATTCAATTCAGTTCAATTCAGTTCAATTCAGTTCAATTCAGTTCAATTCAATTCAATTCAAGTTTATTCTTTATAAGGGTTACAATGTGGGGTTTACAGGTTTTGGGTATTGTGTGGTTTACATGTTATAAAATACTAATTACAGAGGGGGCCACTAGGACACCTAGCATGGCTAGGCATTTCGAGCAGACTTAGATTAATTCTTAACATTAAATCCTTACAGATTATGGTATTAAGGCTAAGTGACTACATCATAATTTGTGAGTTTAGCAATGTGAATGCTTTTGTTTTGGCACAATACAAGGTGTCTATATTGGAGTATCATAGGCAAACTTATGACTAGTTAGGATTTATTATTTAAAGATTAAGATTAGTATTTCTGGGTTTATAGTCAGTGGGTGAGTGAGTGTAATTTTGAACCACCAGGTGGTTATCATGTAGTTAGTTGTCGGGGTGGATCAGGGAGATAAGATGTTTTCTAACTGTAGTTTTGAAAGTGATGAATGTGTCTGCAGTTCTAGAGTTTTCAGGTAGGGTGTTCCAGATTTTAGGTCCTTTGAAATACATTGAATTTTTGTAAAGGTTTAGTCGAACACGGGGAATGTCATAGAGATGTTTGTGTCTGGTGTTATGCCTGTGGACTGTCACAACTATCAAGAAAGCGTTTTAGGTCAAGGTTAATATTGGAATTTAAGGCCCTGTAGATATTGATTGCACAGTAGTAAGTGTGGATGTTCTGAACAGGGAGTAAGTTTAGATCTATGAAGAGTGGCGGGTGGGGGGGGGTGTTGCCAGGGATGGGATTTAGTGATTATTCTTACTGCGGCTTTTTGTTGGGTTATTATTGGCTTTAGGTGTGTTGCTGCAGTTGAACCCCAAGCACAGATAGCATAGGTGAGGTGTGGATATATAAGTGAATGGTATAGTGTGAGAAGAGCAGTTTGCAGTACGTAGTATTGTATCTTGGAGAGGATCCCCACCGTTTTGGATACTTTTTTTGTTATGTGTTGGATATGGGTGCTGAAATTTAGGTTGTTGTCGAGGTATAGGCCAAGGAATTTGCCCTCATTATATCTGGCAATTAGAGTGTTGTCAATCTTAATGTTAAGTTGCGCTTCACCTGCTCTGCTACCAAACATAATATAGTAGGTTTTGCCAGTGTTAAGTGTAAGTTTATTGGCTATCATCCAAGTCGATATTTTGAGCAGCTCCTCGTTAACAATGGTGTTGAGGGAGGCAAGATTAGGGTGGGAGATGACATAAGTCGTGTCGTCAGCAAAGAGAATGGGTTTCAGGTGTTGGGATATGTTTGGAAGATCATTGATGTAAATGAGGAAGAGCAGGGGTCCAAGGACACTTCCCTGCAGAACTCCAGTATCAAGTGGCCGTATTGATGAGGCTGTCTCTTTAATGGTGACATACTGATACCTATTAGAAAGGTAGGATTTAAAATATGCAAGCGCATGGCCTCTTATGCCATAGTGGTCAAGTTTGTGGAGTAGGATGCCGTGGTCTACTGTGGTTAGAGCCCCTCGTTCAACCTTGTGTTTAATCATCTTCATGCATCTTTAGCCTAGCCATGAGTGAAGGTTAATAAAGGTAATTCATAAAAGTACAGTAGGGTCCCTCTTTACGGTGTTTTGCTAATATGAACATTTCAAATTATGACCAAAACTTGTTATGCGGCACCCCCTCTTCCCACACTTTACTCACTGATACTGTCACTGCATGCCATTCTGTTTACATCCTCCGTGAGCTCTGCATCTCTCCATTATGTCTGGAAACTTTCCCAAATTTCAAGTGTTTTAAAGTCATTGTGTATTTTAAAAGTACTCTGATAATTATACTTATATGTGCTTTATTTTATTAACATATCGGCTGTCTCCCACCATGGCAGGGTGGCTTGAAAAAGAAAAACTTTCATAATCTTTCCTCTTCAAGGGGGGCTCCTTGGCGTGGTGAAGAGGCTCTTGGTCTGAGGAATTAAACCTATTGGTCTCCTTCCTCAGACCTAACCTAATTACCCCCCAATCCCCCCTTCCCTATCTCATCCTCCCTTTTTCCTTTCCTCCTCCTCACCCCCATCCCTTCCTTATTCCCTTCCTCTTTTTGGCCTTTGGGATTCTTCCTACAGGCCCACTGGTTCCTAGATAGGGAGAAGGGTACCGGGGTCCATCCCATTTCGTTGATGTTCTTCGTGGTGGTGTAGTTTGCCGTGGAATCTGGATCGCCAGGGGATGTCCCATTCCCTCTCTGGTCTCCCAGGGGGTGGCTTTGGGTGTTTTTCAGGTGACGGGTGTATCTTTGGAGGCCGCCTTTCGGATTCCAGGGGTGGTGGCCAAAGGAGTTATGCTTTGTGGCGGATATCCGGCCGCCCTCTCTTTTGTCCACAGAGGTAGCTCAGCAGATGTGAGGTTGCTATCCTGGATTGCTGGTTTACTGGCATGAAGGGTAGGGTATGGCACGGGTTCCATGCCGAATCTGCACTACTTGCGGTGTTGAGTTTCTCTTGGGTGCGGAGGGCGATTTCCGGTCCTTTCATTCCCCCCTGGGAAATATTCCTCCCCGTTCCCCCCTTTTTTTATTCTTTATTTTTATTTTTATTTTATTTTCTTACTTTTTTTTCTTAAAAACAAAAAGAAACAAGTAATCTAACCATGGAAGCCCTGATCCATGAACCTGCTACCCCCAGGCCCCTTACTGGTACCGCACCCCGTTCTGACCCTGCCTCATTTTTTGACCAGTCGTCAGACACTCCTGATGCCCCTGTACCTCTTGCTGGTGCTGTTTCATCACCAGCTTCAGGTACCAGGGTCTCAACTGACTCCTCTGATTTGTCTGATCTCCGCCCTCCTTCGACTATGCTTCCAGCCTCTCCCTATACAGTGCAGCAATTTTTGAATCGCCAGCCCGTCCCACGTCGGACCAACTCTGCTCCCACTTCTAAATGCCAACGACAATTGCTTGATGATGTTACTTCGTTACCTTCCCATTCTACTCAGAAAAGACTGACACATAATGCACTTCCTTTCCACGCTAAGTTTTGGACTGCACAATGGACTAAATTCTTTACTTTACGACCGACTTCCTCTATTGCCTATCTTTCCGACCATAGTATTGGCAAGGCGCTCCTATGCCATGTTGGTAGAGATATTTCCTTTCATGCTCTCGAGAGCGGTACGTGCATCATCACTGTCCAGAATGCTACCCAAGCTCATGATCTTTCTCTTCTTTCATATATCAGTACTATTCCTGTCACTACTGAAAAACATCATTCCCTCAATTCTTGTAGTGGTACTGTCATTCTGCCCCATACCATAGTCCAACAGAATTTCCAGACATGTGACAATGACATTCTCGAACAGCTGGAACTCCAGGATCTCCCAATCCTCAAAGTAGACACTTATGTCCTTCCTGCCCGTGGGCGGAGACGATACCCTTGCAATGTGGCTCGATTAACTTTCGACAACTGTGAACTCCCGTCCTCTGTTTATGTAGCAGACATCAGTTGCAAGTTCGAAAGGTGATCCTTACACCGCAACAGTGTAGAAATTGCTGGCGATTTGGTAACCCAGCAAAATACTGCAGATCAATAGCTGAATGCCCAGTCTGTGGTGCCGATGACCATTCTAATACGTCTTGTAGCCGACCTCCCTCTTGCCTTAATTGTCATGAGGCTCGCCCTTCTTACTCTCGCCATTGCCAGGTCTATGTAAATGAGTGGGAAATCCGTTGCCTCAAAGAGGCAGAAGGTCTCCCTTATGCTATGGCAGTTTCTCATCTATGCCTCCAAGGGAGACTACCCTGTATTTCTTATTCTCGTGTTTCTAAATGTCCCCCCCACTTCTAGGGCCCCATCTTCTGCAGCCTCCTCTGTGGTTACCCTTCCCATAGTCACTCCTGTCTCTAATTCTTTTGCTGTCCTGGGCTCAGAAGTCCCTAATTCAACACCTCAGTCTGCTCTCACATCTTCGTGTTCTCCTTCACAAGCCCCGGTATCGACAAACCTCATACGACACCTCCTCCCAATTGCCCCTCTACTTCTCAAAAGTCCAAAAAATCCCCATTGCTCAAATCTTTAACCCCTTCCTTCCCTTCTTCCACCCCCACATTTTACCTTTCCAGTCTCTGTACCTGGTTCTTCCCCTCTCACTGGCTCTGTTACAAGTGTTGAGGTTCACCCTCCTCCTCGTACTGTGTCTTCCTCCCCTGTCCCCTCTCAGGTTTCTTCCTCTTCTGCTACCTTCCAGGTTTCTGCCTCTTCTGTCCCCTTCCACACTTCTCCAGTTCCCTCCACCCTTTTGTTCCCCCCTACTTTGGTACAGTCCATTACTGTCCCAATCTTTACTCGCCCTCCTCCTTCCATCTCCATTATTGTCTCCCATACAATGTCTTTGAATTACGAAACACTTAAAGCTATCTCAGAATGTATTGCAGAGACTAAACCATCAATGGACACTGATCTGCCCCCTGTTCCTTCTCTTTCCTCTCCTCCATCTATGTAACTCCTTTCTTCACAACGCTCCGTTCCTTCTCTACTTGAATGTTTTCTGCTGCCTCCACGTGTGGACTTTTCAAACCCCTCTAATCCGTAGGTACCCTTACCTGCGGATTTCTGGTATGTTTATCGTTACAAATCATGGCTTATTTACAGTGGAATACCCGCAGCCTCAGGGGTAATCGGGGTGAGCTTCAGCTGTTGCTTTCCCAGCTTTCCCCTGTCGGTGTTTGCTTACAAGAACCAAAATTACACTCCGTGGTTATCTATCCCATCTCAGGCTATAATTTATTGTATTCTTTGGATCCTTTTTCTGATGGGACCTTTAATGAAAGTGCCCTTCTTCTATTCACTGATATTCCGTACAATCAGCTATTTGTTCGTATTTTGCTGCATTACACTGCAGCCCGTATCCACTTACGTGTTATACAATCTGTTCTTTGTATCTCTACCCTTCTCGGGCATTATCTCTCCTTGATGTTGCCTTTCTTGTCTCGTCCTTACCGCCACCACTTTTGTTACTTGGCGATTTTAATGCACATCATTTCCTCTGGAGGGTCTCACTGTGATTCCCGTGGCATTCATGTTTTAAATACAGGTACTCCCACCCATTTTGATTCTCATACTCTTTCTTGCATCGATCTCTCAGTCTGCTCTTCCTCCACTGCGCTAGACTTCACCTGGTCTGTTCTCCCAGATTTACATGACAACGATCATTTTCCAATCATTCTTACTTCTCCTTCATATTCACCACCTCTTCGTAGCCCACGCTGGCAATTTGATCAAGCAAATTGGGACCTTTACTCGCATCTAACTGCTTTTAGTGAGCTTCCTTCTTCGTCCTCCATTGATGAGCTTTTACACCTCTTCGTGTCCTCAGTTTTAACCGCAGCTTCTCATTCTATACCCCAAACCTCATGCAGGCATTTTCAGAAGTGCGTGCCTTGGTGGTCTCCTGCTTGTGCTTGTGCAGTATGCTTGAAACGTGCTGCGTGGGGCAGGTACCGGTAGAATAGAACCACTGAGAGGCTTCTTGATTTTAAGCAGAAGCATGCGGTTGCTCGCCGTGTCATCTGTAATGCTAAACGCACTTGCTGGCGAGATTATGTCTTCACCATCACCTCTGCTTCCTCTGTGAGTGCAGTCTGGAAAAAAGTAAGGAAACTGAGTTTTAAATACTCTCCTGTCCCGGCTCCTGTTCTGCGGGTTGCCGGTGTTGATATAGCAAACCCTCTAGATGTTGCCATTGAAATTGGTAATCATCTGGTCCATATTTCTCAGGGGCTCCATCTATGCCCCTCGTTTCTTTCCTCAAAGTCTGCCAGAGAGTTAGCGCTCTTAGACTTTTCTTCTCTCAAAGAAGAATGTTATAATGTGCCTTTTACACTTCAGGAACTGGAGGCGACACTCTCAGCTTGCTGGTCATCGGCAGCTGGGCCAGACAACATTAATATTCAGATGTTACAACGTTTACATCAGTCAGCCCTTTAGTCCTCTTACACCTCTTCAATCTTATTTTGTCACAAGGAGTTCTTCCCAAGCTGTGGATATCTGCTATTGTTCTCCCTTTCTGCAAACTGGGTACTATGGGACATGATGCCTCCCACTATCGTCCCATTGCTCTTACCAGTGCAGTTTGCAAAGTGATGGAACATCTGGTAAATCGACATTTAATGTGGTATTTAGAGACACACAACAGTCTTTCCACTAGTCAATATGGCTTTTGTAAGGGCCGTTTTACCATAGACCCCTTACTGTGCTAGGATATGTATTTTTGTAATGCCGTTGCAAATAACCACTCGGTTATTGCCATATTTTTTGACCTTGAGAAGGCATATGACATAATTTGGAGGTACATGTATAATATTTTGGCCCAAGCCCACTCCTTAGGCCTCCGAGGCAATCTACCATCCTTCCTTAAGAACTTCTTAACTGACAGACATTTCCATGTTCGGCTTAATAATATGCTCTCCCTGGACTTTGTCCAAGCTGAAGGTGTCTCCCAGGGATGTGTTCTGAGTACAATACTTTTTCTCCTTGCTATAAATGATTTGGCCTCTCTTTTTCCATCCAATATTTGGTCATCACTCTATGTTGATGACTTTGCTATTGCTTGTGCAGGTGCTGACTGTCACCTCATTACAGTTTCTCTCCAACATGAGGTCGACCATGTTTCCAATTGCGATACCATGCATGGGTTTAAATTTTTCAGTACTAAAACTCACCAGATTACTTTCACTAGACGCTCTGTCATCTCCACTCATCCTTTGTACCTCTGTGGCTCACGTATCCCTGAACGTGATACGGTCAGGTTTCTGGGCCTTCTCTTTGACTGTAGGTTATTATGGAAACCTCACATTACCTTTCTGAAAGCAACTTATCACAGCAGGTTGAACCTTCTTAAAACTCTTGCTCATTTTTCATGGGGAGCTGATCGTCGAACTCTTCTTCACCTACATTCAGCCCTCATTTTATCGAAACTCGATTATGGTGACCAGATCTATTCAGCTTCCTCTCCTGCTACTCTCTCTAGTCTTACTCCCATCCATCACCAGGGATTACGTTTATGCCTTGGTGCTTTTCGCTCTTCCCCTGTTGAGAGTCTATGCTGAAGCGAATATTCCATCCTTGTCCGATCGCCGTGATGCTTATTGCTTACACTATTACGTTCGCTCTCATGATCTCCGCAATCCTTCCATATATAGAATAGTCACCGATGTTAGTAGACATTCTTTTTTTGTTTGTCACCCCTGTTTGCTCCGTCCCTTTTCTCTTCGCCTGCATTTGCTCCTGTTTTCCCTTCAGTTACCACTTTTCTATGTTCATGTAGCATCTCACTTTTCCCTGCCCCCCTGGTAAGTTCCAGCTGTTTAAGTCTGTTCTTTCTCACACCCTTGCACGAGAGCCTACTGCCTACGGTAGCTTCCCGCTCTCTTTTTCTTGACCACTTCCACTCTCATTCTCATGCCATAGGAGTGTACACAGATGGCTCTAAGTCTCTGATGGCGTCAGATTCGCGGCGGTGTTTCCGGACAGTGTTGTGTGAGGACATTTACTATCCTCGGCTAGCATTTTTACAGCTGAATTGTATGCCATTCGTGCAGCACTTATCCGTATTGTATCTATGCCTGTGTCATCATTTGTGGTTGTCTCAGACTCCCTTAGTGCTTTACAGGCTATACAAAAATTTGATACACCTCACCCCCTAGTTCTCTGTATTTAACTTTGGCTACACCCTATCTCTACCAAGCATAAAGATATTGTTTTTTGTTGAGTCCCTGGTCATATTGATGTACAAGGCAATGAACAGGCAGGCACTGCTGCGTGGTCAGCAGTACATGACCTACCAGTTTCATGTAGAGGCGTTCCACTTACAGACTATTTTGCTGTAATAGCTACCCACCTTCACACCTGTTGGCAACAATGCTGGTCTAATCTGCTCGGTAAGAAACTTGAGTCTATTAAACCGAGTACATATATAGTTTACTGGCCGTCTTCTCGTCATCAGTGTCGAGGTTGGGAGACTACTCTCTCCTGTCTTCGCATTGGCCACACTCATCTTACTCATGGGTATCTCATGGAGAGGCACCCTGCTCCTCTCTGTGAGAAGTGTCAGGTTCCACTATCGGTTAGCCACATTCTGTTGGACTGCCCTCTCTATAAACGAGCACGCAGAATTTACCTCCAATGCCGTCTCCACTCTACTACTCTCTCTTTACCTTCCCTTCTTGCTGATGGACCCTCCTTTAATCCTGACTCTCCCATTGACTTCTTGACAACAACTGATTTACTCCACAAACTCTGATGGTGATACCTTTCGCACTCCCCTTCAGCCCTTACTACCTCAGTCTCTTGCTACCCTCTACCTCTGCACTATCCACTGCCCCGCTGTTCTCCATAACCTACTAATCATCCCTCTTCCTTTAACCACCTGATACCCTCGCTTCCTTCCTGCCCTGGAGCGCTGTATAGCCCTTGTGGTTTAGTGCTTCTTTTTGATTATAATGTGCCCAAGAGAGATTATTACGTAGTGATTTGAATGTGTACCTGCACGCTAGCACAGTGTGTAAGTATATTTAGGTTCAGGTACACATAAGCATAATTATCAGAGTACAGTAAGGCCCCGCTTTATGGCGTTTCACCTTACGGCGTTCCGCTAATACGGCGATGTCAAATTATGACCAAAATTTGCTATATGGCAAGCGGTCTTTTAAATACGGCGCCCCCACCCAGTTTGTTTACATTTTCCGTGACCACATCCATTATGTCAGGAAACTTTCTAAAATTTCAAGTGTTTTAAAGTTACTGCATATTTTATATGTACTCTGATAATTATACTTATGTGTACCTGTACTTAAATATACTTACACACTGTGCTGGTGTGCAGGTACACATTAAAATCGCTAAGTCTCTCTCTACTCATGACGCCAATACTACTACGTAATAATAATCACTCTTGGGCACACTAAATGTCTTATTTTACATCAATATAGGCATTTTCATTAATCCATATATGATATTTTCCTCAAAATTATATATGAAACCCATTACATAGCATATAAACATGATACATACACTCAGAATAAAAATTGATGTAAATATGAGATTTGTTTACCAAGCAGCTGTGTTGGTGGTGTCGAAAGAATTACGTTTTCTCTAGTCAAACACTGGGGGGTAACTGTAGAAAAATATTCTTTTCGTATGCCTTTATGTATAGCAATTCGCAACCCTTGTGGGTTTAGTGCTTTTTATAATTAATAATAATTATTAATAATAATAATAATAATAATAATAATTATATTATTATTATTAATATTAATAATATTATTATTATCGTTATTAATATTAATAATAATAATATTATTATTATTATTCACTCTAAAAATGGTGTGTTGCTGTTTGTTTATTCTGAACTAACTTGTACAACTTGTACACAATGTAAGAGTATTTGTATTGTCAGGTAATTATTATTAAAATAAAATATTGAGGTAAATGTTTTACAAACTCTTACAAATGGACTTGAATGAACTAAAAGTAGACACACATTAATACGCATTTCGCCTGACCAAGTGATCGTCCACTACCTGTTCAGTTTGTGTTCTTACATTGTCTCAACTCTGTATCTCGTTCTCTCTCTCGTTTACTCTTTTGTTAACTAGTTGGCTCTCATTGACGATGGCGTCTAAGGTTAGCTGTAATAAAAAGAGAAGTCATAAGCCTCTTACTTTAAGTGCCAAGTTAGAGGATGATGGTGTGCCATTTTGATTTTATTCAATAAACACCCTGCCACTCACCTCTCACACATTAATATTAATATTTTAAGGTAAGTAATAATTGTACTCTGTGTGTATCTTACCTTTTATTGTGTTTTTAATGCCTATTTTTATTGCTAACTTAATATAAGTTAGTGTAAACTTGTTGTCTGGCATTTATTGCATATTTTATATGCTCTGATAATAATACTTGTGAAGCTGTGTGGTAGCCGGGTGGAGGGACAACATTATGTTTTCTCTGTTCAGCCATCAGAGAAAACGTATATGAATCTGCGTTTGGCCCAGCCACTCCCCCACTCTGCTTTTGTTTACAATTTTCGGCATGAATTATTCATTACTTCTACCTTCGTTTATGATGGCACCTGAAGGTAGTTGTTAGAAATGATTAAATTCAGTGAACAAGGAATGTCGATGTTAATAATATGGCTCTGGGTCACAGTGTAGGTAGCCAGTAGGTGTAGCCCAGGTGGGCTACACCTACCGGCTACCTACACTGACTTTATACAAATAAATACTACTCACCTCTCTTCGTATATTAAGACTACACATATTTTAAGGTAAATAATGAGTGTACTGTATGTGCAGTTTACCTCTGGGATGTTTTAAATACATATCGTATATTAAGTATGAGATGGGGAGCCAGTGCTACCTACACCTGGGCTACCTGCACCTGACTTCCTACAAATAAGTACTACTCACCTCTCTCCCTACATTAAGATTACAAATACTTTAAGATAAGTAATGAATTTACTGTGACTGTATTTTACTTTATGTGTTTTTAACCCTTTGAGGGTTTTGGTCGTACTAGTACGTCTTACGCGTAGGGGTTTTTGACGTACTAGTACTCATAAATTCTAGCGGCCTCAAATCTAGTGGGAGAAAGCTGGTAGGCCTTCATATGAAAGAATGGGTCTATGTGGTCAGTGTGCACAGTCTAAAAAAAATCCTGCAGCACACAGTGCATAATGAGAAAAAAAAAACTTTGACCATTTTTTTTAATAAATCAGCGACTTTGCAGTGTATTTTCGTATGGTATTTATTGTTGTATTCTAGTTTTCTTGGTCTCATTTTATAGAATGGAAGACATATTACAGAAATTGAGATGATTTTGACTGGTTTTACAATGAAAGGTGCCTTGAAATTGAGCTCAAAGTAGCAGAAATGTTCGATTTTTACCAAACTTCAAAAGTAAACAAATCGTGCCAAGCGTCCAATACACGTCAACTGGTGAGTCTAATATTCTTTCACAAGTGCACCAATAATATTTATACCATTTTTTACACTAATGCAGTAGTCTGCATAACAGTAAATCTTATATTTTTTGTGAAAATAAAAATTCAAAGTGGAAAGCAAAAGAATATAAGAGGGGCCTTGAGACGTGACTAATGACTAGAGGAAATGTCATTTTAGTGCCAGGAATGTCTTTCTTGTTTATTCTGGACCGTATTCGGAAATTGGCATCTTTTGAAATTTGTGTGAAATTGGCAAAATTGCTAAATTCTGACCACTGTACTGGATAGTTGAATTTCATAAATGGGTGGTTTCTTGCACCCATTCGATAGAAAAAATGGAGTTCTAGCGAAATATTCATGTTTTTTGTCGACTAGTACAGTGAAATTGGCCGAAAATGGGGCTCAAAGTGGGCAAAATCGCCAATGCGTAAACATCGCCGAGACCGCTAACTTTGCGAGAGCATAATTCCGTAAGTTTTCTATCAAATTTCAAACTTTTGGTGTCTTTGTGATCGGGAAAAGATTCTCTATCTTTTCATAAGAGAAAATAATTTTTTTTTTTTTTAAATTTGGCCGACCCTGAGAACGAGTTTCGGAGAGGGCCTGTCGACCCTCAAAGGGTTAATACCTAGTTCTATTACTAACTTAATATAATTTAGTGTAAACTTGTTGTCTGGCATTTATATGCATTTATAAATGGAAAAAATGGAGTTCTGCCTTCCGGAGATGTCTGCTTTCCGGCGACAGCCTGGAACCTAACCTGCCGTATAAGTGGGGCCCTACTGTACGTATAAAATATGCAATAACTATAAAGCACTTGAAATTTGGAGAGTTTCTAGATATAATAGATGTGCTCACGGAGAAAGTAAACAAACCGGGTGGGGTGCGCCGTATTTGAAAGACCGCTTGCTGTATAGCAAATTTTGGTCATACAGTGGAACCTCAAATTTCGAACTGCTCCCAACTCAACCAATCATGTATTTTTGTAAGTGCTTTTATAGTGTATTTTTGAGGGTCTGAAATGGACTAATCTAATTTACATTATTCCTGATGGGAATAAATTCCTTCAGTAATGGCACTCGAACAGACTTCCGAAACAAAGAAAGTTCGAAATTTAAGGTTCCACTGTAATTTGAAATCGCCGTATTAGCAGAATGCCGTAAGGCAAAACGCCGTAAAGTGGGGCCCTACTGTATTACATATTGGCGTGGCATCTGAGTGAGCTACCATACCTACCACCTGACTTCCTACAATAAATACTACTCGCCTCTCACCTTATATGAAGACTACACACATTTTTGGGTAAGTAATTAACATATTGGGGGAGGGGTTTGGGATATTGGCAGTTTGGAGGGATATGTTGTGTATCTTTATATGTGTATGCTTCTAGACTGTTGTATTCTGAGCACCTCTGCAAAAACAGTGATAATGTGTGAGTGTGGTGGAAGTGTTGAATGATGATGAAAGTATTTTCTTTTTGGGGATTTTCTTTCTTTTTTGGGTCACCCTGCCTCGGTGGGAGACGGCCAACTTGTTGAAAAAAAAAAAAGTGTATTTTACTTTTTTATTGTTTTATAGAGCCTAGTTCTATTGCTAACTTAATATATGTTAGTGTAGACTTGTTATCTGGCATTTATATGTATTTATAAGTGGAAAAAAGGGCATTCCACTTTATGGTGATTTCTGTTTTAGGGCAGTAGCCTGGAACCTAACCTGCTGTGTAAGTGGGGCCCCACTGTACTCTGAAGGAGGGGTAGGGATTTTGCAGTTTAGAGGGTCATTTTAATTTGTATCTCCTCACACTTCTGAAAAGACAGATATTGAATAAATGATGATTTTTTTTATTACCCTAGTTTAGTGGAAGATGGTTGATGAGGTAAAAAAAAAAATTACATGCCTGTACATCCAAACTGGGAGGAAGGGGCTAGTAACCTCTTCTCTTGTATAAATTACTGAATTTAAAAAGAAAAATGTTTGCTTTTCTTTTTAGGTTACCCTGCCTCAGTGGGATACCGCTGGTTCATTGAAAAAAAAAACAAATTGTTTATTGTTGAATATATCTACAATCACACTAAAAATTTATCATTTATTCTTGTCCTTTTTCAGGCTGTTGATGTTGTCGGGTCTAAATTTGTTGGCCGTATGTGCCTGGAGACGTGCTGCTCCGAGTGTGAGCAAGTAACTGGGCGTGAAGAAAATTTCCTTGAAGTGTGTGTTCCAGTTAAAACAAAAGCAGACTTTGATGGTTAGTTTTAAGTTTTTAATGATATAATTTTATGATGGTTTTTGAGTTGTAAGATTATAAATGTACTCTAAGGAGATGGTCAGTTATAGGTCTCGGTCACCTAAGGAATCATTATTGTGGGAAAACTAAAGGGGCTATCAGCTTATGTAATAAGGGTGATTTAAACTCATAAGTGGTAGCTCTGTCACCTACTAGCAGTCATACCATGAATAGGTTAAAAAAAGAAATATGAATGTTAGAACTGGTAAATCTTCTTCCTTTATTTGGCTTAGGCAATCATAGATCCAGCATCCAGGAAACAATTTAAATGTGCTTTTGAAAATAAAACTAAAATCTTTATTTTTTCAACACGCCGGTCGTCTCCCACTGAGGCAGGGTGATCTAAAAAGAAAGAAAATCCCAAAAAGAAAACGCTTATACATATTATTATTCAACACCTTCACCTCACTCATACGTAATCACTGTCTTTGCAGAGGTGCTCAGATACGACAGTTCAGAAGTCCCTCCAAACTGCCAATATCCCAAACCCATCCTTTAAAGTGCTGACATTGTACTTCCCATTTCCAGGACTCAAGTTCAGTTAACCAGTTTCCCTGAATCCCTTCACAAAATATTACCCTGCTCGCACTCTAACAGCTCGTCAGGTTCCAAAAACCACTTGTTTCCATTCACTCCTATCTAACACGCTCACACATGCTTGCTGAAAGTCCAAGCCCCTCGCCCACAAAACCTCCTTTACCCCCTCCCTCCAACCTTTTTGAGGACGACCCCTACCCCACTTTACTTCCCTTACAGATTTATATGCTCTCCAAATCATTCTACTTTGACCCATTCTCTTTAAATGACCAAACAACCTTAACAACCCCTCTTGAGCCCTTTGACTAATACTTTTAGTAACTCCAAACCACCACCTAATTTCCACACACCGAATTCTCTGCATAATATTTACACCACACATTGCCCTTAGACAGGACATCTCCACTGCCTCTATCTGCCTCCTTGCTGTAGGATTTGCAACCCAAGCTTCACACCCATATAATAGTGTTGGTACCACTATACAGTGGACCCCCGCATACCGTTGGCATCACATAACATTTAATCCGCATACCGCTCGCTTTTATTGCAAAAATTTTGCCTCGCATACCGCTCAAAAACCCGCTCACCGCTGTTTGTCCGAGACGTGTCCAATGTGCGGCCTGAGCCACGCTCACATGTTCCGCCGGTGGCATTGTTTACCAGCCAGCCTCCGCGGTAACATCCAAGCATACAATCGGAACATTTCGTATTATTACAGTGTTTTTGGTGATTTTATCTGCAAAATAAGTGACCATGGGCCCCAAGAAAGCTTCTAGTGCCAACCCTACAGCAATAAGGGTGAGAATTACTATAGAGATGAAGAAAAAGATCATTGATAAGTATGAAAGTGGAGTGCGTGTCTCCGAGCTGGCCAGGTTGTATAATAAACCCCAATCATCCATCGCTACTATTGGTGGTACAGCTGCTGCTGCTGCTGTAGCACCGTCAGCTGCTGCTGCTGCTGTAGTACCATCTGCTGCTGCTGTAGCATCGTCTGCTGCTGCTGTAGCATCGTCTGCTGCTGCTGTAGCATCGTCTGCTGCTGCTGTAGCACTGTCAGCTGCTGCTGCTGTTGTACCACCGTCAGCTGCTGCTGCTGCTGCTGCTGTAGTACTGCTGTGAAGCATGCTGCTGCTGTAGCATCGTCTGCTGCTGCTGTAGCACTGTCAGCTGCTGCTGCTGTTGTACCACCGTCAGCTGCTGCTGTAGTACCGTCTGCTGCTGCTGTAGTACCGTCTGCTGCTGCTGTAGCATCGTCTGCTGCTGCTGTAGCACTGTCAGCTGCTGCTGCTGTTGTACCACCGTCAGCTGCTGCTGCTGTAGTACCGTCTGCTGCTGCTGTAGCATCATCTGCTGCTGCTGTAGCACTGTCAGCTGCTGCTGCTGTTGTACCACCGTCAGCTGCTGCTGCTGTAGTACCGTCTGCTGCTGCTGTAGCATCGTCTGCTGCTGCTGTATCACTGTCAGCTGCTGCTGCTGCTGTAGCACCGTTGTTGGTGTGGCTTATTGAGAATACCAAGAAACAATTAACCCCAGAGGATTTGCCACCCAGGATAACCCAAAAAAGTCAGTGTCATCGAAGACTGTCTAACTTATTTCCATTGGGGTCCTTAATCTTGTCTCCCAGGATGCAACCCACACCAGTCGACTAACACCCAGGTGAACAGGGAAAAATGCCTGGAACTAGTGCTCATATTGATGAATTTAAAGCCAGCAAAGGTTGGTTTGAGAGATTTAAGAATCGTAGTGGCATACACAGTGTGATAAGGCCTGTTCTGGAAGAAAATGCCAAACAGGACCTACAGTACTCAGGAGGAAAAGGCACTCCCAGGACACAGTGTCTCATCAGTCATTGCTGCATCTTCAATAAAGGTAAGTGTCATTTATTCTTCATTTAGTAGAGTAGTACATGCACAATATATACTGTGCATGTACTACTCTACTATTGTGCATGTATCCTTCTCTTTGTGTGTAGGAAAATCTATATTTCATGTGGTAAAATTTTTTTTTTCATACTTTTGGGTGTCTTGCACGGATTAATTTGATTTCCATTATTTCTTATGGGGAAAATTCATTCGCATACCGAACATTTCGCATAACAATCAGCCCTCTTGCACGGATTAAAGTCGCTATGCGGGGGTCCACTGTACTTGGTGAACATGGGTACTAGCTGTAAAGAGCCTTGTTCATACCAGCACATTTACTACAATATTTTTGGAAAGCCCCTTGTTATGCAAAGTATTTCAGCCAGACTAAAAGTAGTACTTATCACTACTTAATGCTAGTACAGGCATGGAAATAATGAATATTCAATGACATATACAATTTCTGTGTTTACCCAGTAAGTACAGTACACCAGTTACAATTAGAGTGGTGAGGTAGCATTTATGAAGCTAGAGATAATAGAGGCAGGGTCACCCAAAAAAGAGAAACACTTTCGCCATCATTCACACAATATCACTGTCTTTGCAGAGGCGCACGGATACAGCAGTTTAGATGTCACTCCAAACAGCCAATATCAGATTATATTAAATTAATAGACTTTTACATCAAATTGATAATGTCTTTGAAACTATATTAGGTAATAAGAGTTTTTAATTCTTAAGGCAGTTTGTTTCAAATTTTGAGTTTCTTGTGTTGCCAAAGTGTTTACTCAGACTGAGCCATAAACATGGAATATCAGAGATATTTATTTCTAGTGTTATGTGTGTTACAATGCTCCCTGGCTTCAAGCACAGACAGTTTCTCAAACCATTTCTTGGTAAAATCTTGTGCATGCCATGCCATCTCGTTAAAACTATAACTGGTAACATTTTGATACTTGAGTGTAAATGGATGTGCATTGTTTTCTCACTAATAGGTGGTTTCCACTTGTGTGCCAGCTGCTTTTGTATCTGTTGACAGCAAATCCTTAATATATTGGACTAATAGGGAGGATTATCAGTGTTAAATCAAGAGTAATGTTAAAAACAAAAAAATCAATTAGATATTCTACAGTATACCTAACATAGTACATATTATACCCTCAGTTTAGATATGTTTACCTGGAGAGAGTTCTGGGGGTCAACGCCCCCGCGGCCTGGTCTGTGACCAGGCCTCCTGGTGGATCAGATCCTGATCAACCAGGCTGTTGCTGCTGGCTGCATGCAAACCAACGTACGAGCCACAGCCCGGCTGATCAGGAACTGACTTTAGGTGCTTGTCCAGTGCCAGCTTGAAGACTGCCAGGGGTCTGTTGGTAATCCCCCTTATGTGTGCTGGGAGGCAGTTGAACAGTCTCGGGCCCCTGACACTTATTGTATGGTCTCTTAACGTGCTAGTGACACCCCTGCTTTTCATTGGGGGGAGGGTGCATCGTCTGCCAAGTCTTCTGCTTTCGTAGTGAGTGATTTTCGTGTGCAAGTTCGGTACTAGTCCCTCTAGGATTTTCCAGGTGTATATAATCATGTATCTCTCCCTCCTGCGTTCCAGGGAATACAGGTTTAGGAACCTCAAGCGCTCCCAGTAATTGAGGTATTTTATCTCCGTTATGCGCGCCGTGAAAGTTCTCTGTACATTTTCTAGGTCGGCAATTTCACCTGCCTTGAAAGGTGCTGTTAGTGTGCAGCAATATTCCAGCCTAGATAGAACAAGTGACCTGAAGAGTGTCATCATGGGCTTGGCCTCCCTAGTTTTGAAGGTTCTCATTATCCATCCTGTCATTTTTCTAGCAGATGCGATTGATACAATGTTATGGTCCTTGAAGGTGAGATCCTCCGACATAATCACTCCCAGGTCTTTGACGTTGGTGTTTCGCTCTATTTTGTGGCCAGAATTTGTTTTGTACTCTGATGAAGATTTAATTTCCTCATGTTTACCATATCTGAGTAATTGAAATTTCTCATTGTTGAACTTCATATTGTTTTCTGCAGCCCACTGAAAGATTTGGTTGATGTCCGCCTGGAGCCTTGCAGTGTCTGCAATGGAAGACACTGTCATGCAGATTCGGGTGTCATCTGCAAAGGAAGACACGGTGCTGTGGCTGACATCCTTGTCTATGTCGGATATGAGGATGAGGAACAAGATGGGAGCGAGTACTGTGCCTTGTGGAACAGAGCTTTTCACCGTAGCTGCCTCGGACTTTACTCTGTTGATGACTACTCAATGTGTTCTGTTAGTGAGGAAATTATAGATCCATCGACCGACTTTTCCTGTTATTCCTTTAGCACGCATTTTGTGCGCTATTACGCCATGGTCACACTTGTCGAAGGCTTTTGCAAAGTCTGTATATATTACATCTGCATTCTTTTTGTCTTCTAGTGCATTTAGGACCTTGTCGTAGTGATCCAATAGTTGAGACAGACAGGAGCGACCTGTTCTAAACCCATGTTGCCCTGGGTTGTGTAACTGATGGGTTTCTAGATGGGTGGTGATCTTGCTTCTTAGGACCCTTTCAAAGATTTTTATGATATGGGATGTTAGTGCTATTGGTCTGTAGTTCTTTGCTGTTGCTTTACTGCCCCCTTTGTGGAGTGGGGCTATGTCTGTTGTTTTTAGTAACTGTGGGACAACCCCCATGTCCATGCTCCCTCTCCATAGGATGGAAAAGGCTCGTGATAGGGGCTTCTTGCAGTTCTTGATGAACACAGGTTCCATGAGTCTGGCCCTGGGGCAGAGTGCATGGGCATGTCATTTATCGCCTGTTCGAAGTCATTTGGCATCAGGATAACATCGGATAGGCTTGTGTTAATCAAATTTTGTGGCTCATAAAAAATTCATTTTGATCTTCGACTCTCAGTCTGGTTAGCGGCTTGCTAAAAACTGAGTCATATTGGGACTTGAGTAGCTCACTCATTTCCTTGCTGTCATCTGTGTAGGACCCATCTTGTTTAAGTAGGGGCCCAATACTGGACGTTGTTCTCGATTTTGATTTGGCATAGGAGAAGAAATACTTTGGGTTTCTTTCGATTTCATTTATGGCTTTTAGTTCTTCCCGCGATTCCTGACTCCTAAAGGATTCTTTTAGCTTAAGTTCGATGCTTGCTATTTCTCTGACCAGTGTCTCCCTACGCATTTCAGATATATTGACCTCTTTTAGCCGCTCTGTTATTCTTTTCCGTCGCCTGTAAAGGGAGCGCCTGTCTCTTTCTATTTTACATCTACTCCTCCTTTTTCTTAGAGGAATAAGCCTTGTGCATACATCGAGTGCCACCGAGTTAATCTGTTCTAGGCATAAGTTGGGGTCTGTGTTGCTTAGTATATCTTCCCAGCTTATATCGGTTAGGACTTGGTTTACTTGGTCCCACTCAATGTTTTTGTTATTGAAGTTGAATTTGGTGAATGCTCCCTCATGACTAGTCTCATTATGTCGGTCTGGGGCTCCACGCATACATGTCTGAACCTCATTTATGTTGTGATCTGAGTATATTGTTTTTGATATGGTGACATTTCTTATCAGATCATCATTGTTAGTGAAGATGAGGTCTAGTGTATTCTCCAGTCTAGTAGGCTCTATTATTTGCTGGTTTAAATTGAATTTTGTGCAGAGATTTAAAAGTTCGTGTGAGTGTGAGTTTTCATCAGAGCTGCCTCCTGGTGTTATTACTGCAACAGTATTATTTGCTATATTCCTCCATTTTAGGTGCCTTAAGTTGAAATCCCCCAGGAGCAAGATGTTGGGTGCAGGAGCTGGAAGATTTTCCAGACAGTGGTCAATTTTTAACAGCTGTTCCTGGAATTGCTGGGATGTTGCATCCGGAGGCTTGTAGACTACCACAATGACTAGGTTTTGGTTCTCGACCTTTACTGCTAAAACTTCCACTACATCATTTGAGGCATTAAGCAGTTCTGTGCAAACAAGTGACTCTGCAATGTACAGGCCAACCCCCCCCCTTTTGCCCGTTCACTCTGTCACATCTGTATAGGTTGTAACCTGGGATCCATATTTCGTTGTCCAAGTGATCCTTTATGTGGGTCTCAGTGTCAGTTCCGTAGTACTGCGCCAAAATTCTAGCAGCTTCCAATCTTGCAGGAGAAAGCTGATAAGCCTACATATGAGAGAATGGGTCTGAGTGGTCAGTGTGCACAGTATAACAGAAGAAACCTGCAGCATGCAGTGCATAATGAGAAAATAAAACTGATTGTGTTTTTAGTTTAAAACAGAAACTTTTCGGTGTATTTTTGTATAGTATTTATGGTTGTACTCTCATTTTCTTGGTGATTTTGAATGGTTTACAGACTAAAAGTACCTTGAAATTAAGCTCAAAGTAGTGGAAATGTTTGATTTTTGCCGATGTTCAAGAGTAAACAAATCGCGTAACATGTCCAATACATGTCAATTGGTGGGTCTAATATGCTTTTACAAATGTGCTGATACAGTGGGCCCCCGGTTCACGTTATTAATCCATTCCTGAGAGCTCATCGTAAAGCAAAATTATAGGAAAGCGAATCAATTTTCCCCATAAGAAAGAATGGAAATCAAATTAATCCGTGCAAGACACCCAAAAGTATGAAAAAAAACTTTTACCACATGAAATATTAAGTTTAATGCAATAGAATAATTACAATAACAATAATAACAATAGAATAATCACAGTAGAATAATTGACACTTACCTTTAATGAAGATCTGGTGATGATTGATGGGATGGGAGGAGGGGAGGGTGTCAAAGTTTTTAACCCTTTGAGGGTTTTGGTCGTACTAGTACGTCTTACGCATAGGGGTTTTTGTCGTACTAGTACGCATAAATTCTAGCGGCCTCAAATCTCACAGGAAAAGGCTGATAAGCCTAGATGTGAGAGAATGGGTCTGTGTGGTGGGTGTGCGCAGTAGGAAAAAAATCTGGCACCCAGTGGTGCATTGTGGGAATGCCATCATAGTACACAATTTCCACTGTGCCTCGCGGTAAGAAGTTCCTCACTCCTCGGCGAATTGGGACACTTTTGTTCCCCAGTGACAGTTCTAATACAGATGGAAGTGACAGTGAAGATGAGTTTCAAGGTTCTGGTGAGGTTTTGACCGAAACTAATGACCATAATATGGGTAATAGTGAGGAAAACCCAGACAACCCACAGCCTTCCACCTCTGGTGCTGGGCCATCTTGTTCACGTTCAGTTGTACCAGAATCAAAGAGGAAACTCCTATTTTCCAAAATCCCAGACTCAGATGTGAGCATTGGTGATGATAGTGATAGTGATTATGAACTACAAGCTCTTCAAACTTGTTCCAAGAATGGAGGATGAGGAGGAGGCAAGAGGAGGAGGAGGCAAGAGGAGGAGGAGGCAAGAGGAGGAGGAGGCAAGAGGAGGAGGAGGCAAGAGGAGGAGGAGGAGGCAAGAGGAGGAGGAGGCAAGAGGAGGAGGAGGCAGAGGAGGAGGAACAAGAAGAGGAGGAGGAGGAGGAAGAAGAGGAGGAGGAGGAGGAAGAATACGTAATGATAACAATAATACATAATAATAATAATACATAATAATAATAATACATAATAATAATAATAGGTAATAATAATAATAATAATATGTAATAATAAATGTTCACCCATGACAGTAACAAGATAAGGGGAGATAACATCTGATAAGTGCTGACGTTTGATGAGGGTAAATGAGGGTAGAGCTGATGCCAAAAGATGAGATAAACATCTCCCTCCCTTTGTTTTTGCTGGTATACTAACATTTCTGTCTGTCTATTTGCCTGTCTGTCAAGCTCCCTGTCTATCCGTCTAGCTCTCTGTCTCAGAGAGCCACAAGACTGTGTCATCACTTTTACTCACATCTTCAAGCAGAGTATAGCACTTTGTCTGGGTTTCTTGGGTTATCCTAGGTAATTTATACTATGTATACTTGTATTTATGTGTACCTGTGAGACAGAGATAAAAAGACAGATAGAATGAGGGAGAAAGATAATTAGATAGAAAAGAGGAAGGGAAGCAGCATCCGACCCCATTGTTTTGACAGGCGGGAGGGGGGAGTGAGTAATGA
Source organism: Cherax quadricarinatus (assembly GCF_038502225.1). Classification (NCBI taxonomy): domain Eukaryota; kingdom Metazoa; phylum Arthropoda; class Malacostraca; order Decapoda; family Parastacidae; genus Cherax; species Cherax quadricarinatus. The sequence continues at coordinate 13,657,632 of NC_091295.1, forward strand.
GACAATATGTCATTTTGACAGCTGCCGACTCCTGGTAATTTACACTATGGAGGAGGAGAAGGAGGAAGAGTAGGGGGAAGAGGAAGAAGAGGAGGAGGAGGAAGAGGAGGAGGAGGAAGAGGAAGAGTAGGAGGAAGAGGAATAAGAGGAAGAGGAGGAGGAAGAGGAATAGTAGGAGGAAGATTAGGGGGAAGAGGAGGAAGAGGAAGAAGAGGAGGAGGAGGAGGAAGAGTAGGAGGAAGAGGAAGAGTACGAGGAAGAGGAAGAGTAGGAGAAGGAGGAAGAGGAGGAGAAGGAGGAGGAAGAGGAAGAGTAAGAGGAAGAGGAAGAGTATGAGGAAGAGTAGGGGGAAGAGGAGGAAGAGTAGGGGGAAGAGGAGGAAGAGGAAGAAGAGGAGGAGGAGGGTGGAACACTAGTACACTGGTACTGGTACACTAACATTTCTGTCTGTCTATTTGTCTGTCTGTCAAGCTCCCTGTATAACGGGCTTGTTTAGTAGCTGTAGCGGGTTGTGAATGATGTAATTCTTCGGAGGCTTCTTACTTTATTGTTAAGTAGTGGTGGGTTACACAGGCTTGTGTGTTTGTGCCCATGGCCCGGGCAGGGCCATGACCACGAGAGAGAGCTGGGAGTACTTGTGTCTTGATGCCAGGCCGCTGTGTGAGTGAGGGCGAGGCAAGTCTGGGCATACTGAAGTGGCAAGGCCTATAGGTGGCAGCACTTGAGTGGCGCGAAATATGAACTAAGCTGGCAGACAGCATGGGCTGTCTGTGCAGACAGTACAGGCTGTCTACATACGCTCGGCCACCTACCGCGCGTCGTCCTGACGCGACAATACTGGTAGTAAAAGAAACTCGGTCTCTCTCTCGTAGGAACAGGGCACAGAACACAAAATAAAAACATATATATACATATGGACATGGAAAAAAAAACTTCCTACAGGGAGGGAAGAAAAAAACATGTGGGGTGTGCTAAACATCGTGGTCAAAGGCAGTGAGCGTCGAAGGGCATCACTGCACGCCTTCCTGCGTCTGGACAGATACTGCAACACGGGAGACATCGCTGCGGCTGAGCTGTGACGTAACAGGGTACGGTCTCCTCTGGTGAAGCAGTCATCGTAGGAGTCGCTGCAGGTTTTCACTCAACCTAGGGCACAACATGCTGGTGCCCTCGAGTGAGGCGTCGACAAAACTCGGCAACTGGGCAGGACTTCTGGCAAGCGACTCAGGAGGACACTTCTCGGCTGGTACTGTCGCTGGGCTGTCACTGCCGGCGAGCGTGGAGCGAGTCGTGGCAGAGACGACTGGGCGAAACATCTGGGAGTCGTAACATCATACACCAGACTGCAGTGAGAGAGCTAGCAGTCAAAGTGACATCTTCTTTGTGCAGGCTGCTCACTGAAGCTTGTGACACGAGGCTGACACAGCGCCTGCCGACAGGCCTGGCTGCGGCTTGACGAGTATCATCTCTCGACAGTTGGAGTTATAGCAGAGGTTAGTCTAAGCGTCCCCAGACTTGTTTCTCTACATATAACTGCACTCTGAAGGTCTGGAGGTGAAGTGAAACAAATCTCGATGGGAATCGTAGCAGGTACGATTCTACAGAACATCACGAGCGACGAGCATAAAAGCTTTCTGTACAAGAGGGCTCATACGCTCAGGGCTGAGAAATCAGCTGTCAAACACTGGTCAGGCGGGTGACTTAGTGGTGCAACTCAAGGGTCTGACCACAGACCTCACTGGACACACGGAAAACTTACAAACACACCGCTGTACATACGGTACAACATGGCTTAACTAGCAAATGATGCTTTTCTGTGCACAAAACTGACACTAAGACATACTAAAATGTGAGAACACTGACTGAGAGGAATTAATTAACACACGACATATATCTTCTCTCAATCTTCTCGACAATACTGAAATAATTACTAGAACACTCGATGTGACATCATGTGATGTCAGGCGTGATGTCGCAAGGTGACGTCAGCAGCAGTGACGTCAACAGACATCTCGAGGTGACGTCAGGCAGACATCGTGAGGTGACGTCAACAGACATCGTGACGTCATGAAGTCGGGCAGCATCGTAGGTGGCGTCGATGTGATGCGGGCAGCAGACCACAGCATGTGGCCTTGGGACATCTGGTAACTCACGTGGCTTTGTAGGTCTACGTGACATCGGCCACACCCACGTGACGTCGTAATCCACGTAGCTTCGAGTGGCCTCGGGCACTCGGATACACAGCACTGGCAATGAATTCATACGAAAAACAGCAGAAAACACAGCAGAGGGAGTGGGCAGTGGTGAGTGTATGGTAGTGTGGTGGCGAGGAGCGTGCGTGAGTGTATGGCAGGGCGGGCATCTGGCCATTCCTCCTCCTCCTCCACCCACAAACACGTGGAGAAGCTCACACTGGACGCAGAAATCACCACAAAACTCACCTCTGGCTTGCTGAAACAGCTGTGCTGAGCTGAACAACAACAACAGCAACATACAAGTGACGCTGAACACGTGACTTGAGAAACAGCGTGGGGTCACTGGGACGCTGTAGCGTGGGGTCACTGTGACGCCACTCACAATTCTCGGAGAATTTCGATAAATTTCGGCTGGATCCTGCTAGTACCTGTGTCTGGATGCTCAAACGTGCAGACACGACATCAGGATAACTCGTTGAGAGACGGATGCTTCTTGTGTAGGGTGATGAAGTGAAGATGACTTCATAACTCTTCCTCCTTCTCTCCAGGCAAACACAACTGCTGCGGAGCACCGCTGTCACCATTTAACGAGATTATTTGGTATTCTGGTTGTGGGTAGTGAATGATATACGTCTTCGGAGGCTTCTTACTTTATTGATAACTAGTGTTGGGTTACACAGGCTTGTGTGTTTGTGCCCATGGCCCGGGCAGGGCCATGCCCGCAAGAGAGAGCTGGGAGTACTTGTGTCTTGATGCCAGGCTGCTGTGTGAGTGAGAGTGAGGCAAGTCTGGGCATACTGAAGTGGCAAGGCCTATAGGTGGCAGCACTTGAGTGGCGCGAAATATGAACTAAGCTGGCAGACAGCATGGGCTGTCTGTGCAGACAGTACAGGCTGTCTACACCTGTCTATCTGTCTATCCGTCTAGCTCTCTGTCTCAGAGAGCCACAAGACTGTGTCATCACTTTTACTCACATCTTCAAGCAGAGTATAGCACTTTGTCTGGATTTCTTGGGTTATCCTAGGTAATTTATACTATGTATACTTGTATTTATGTGTACCTGTGAGACAGAGATAGACAGACAGATAGAAAGAGAGAGACAGATTGAAAGAGATAGAATGAGGGAGAAAGATAAAACACCATTGTGTATGACACCATGTTTCAGAGTTCCACAAGCTGCAGAACTAATAGGAATATGTTCAGTGACTGTATATTGGTATATATATTATAGAACAATAATAATAAACAATGTTTTGTATTGTTTGTTTTTGTAAACAAGTTTTGTAAACAATATATTGATAATTATGTTTGTGTGCTTATTGTGTTGTATACAACGAGTGTATATATGTACATTGCACCTTACTTTGGTCTCATAGGCCACATAAGTTATGTGAAAAAATAAAATAGTGAAAAAAACAACAAACCTTCAAATACAAGTAAACTAAAGTTTACCGGGTGAGCGGCAGTCGCCGCTGTTGCCATAAGCGGCTCATTTTCTGCAAACTTCATGCATCCATATCTCCGTAAGTATTGATGGTAAATTTTTTTTGTTTATCCTATAATGTTTAGAAAAAAAAACTCTATTTTTTCATAAGAAAAAATAATTTTTTTTTTTTTTGAAATTTGGCTGACCCTGAGAACGAGTTTCGGAGAGGGCCTGTCGACCCTCAAAGGGTTAATGTTTAGAAGGGGAATCCCCCTCCATTAGGACTTGAGGTAGCAAGTCCTTTTCTGGGGTTACTTCCCTTCTTCTTTTAATGCCACTAGGACCAGCTTGAGAGTCACTGGACTTCTGTCGCACAACATATCTGTCCATAGAGGCCTGTACCTCTCGTTCCTTTATGACTTTCCTAAACTGGTTCACAACATTGTCAGTGTACAGGTTGCCATCACGGCTTGCAGTAGCTGTGTCAGGGTGATTTTCATCAAAAAAGGTTTGCACTTCAAGCCACTTTGCACACATTTCCTTAATCTTTGAAGTAGGCAACTTCGTCAATTTCTCTATCCCCTCCTCCGAAGCAGTTTCCTCAGGTCTGGCCTCTTGCTGTTGAAGATGATCTAGCAGCTCATCAGTGGTTAGTTCGTCATTGTCCTCCTCCACGAACTCTTCCACATCCTCCCCACTAACCTCCTACCTCAAGGACTTTCCCAATGCCACAATGGATTCCTCAACTGGCATAGGATTCCCAGGGTTAGCCTCAAACCCTTCAAAATCCCTTTTGTCTACACATTCTGGCCACAGTTTCTTCCAAGCAGAGTTCAAGGTCCTCTTAGTCACTCCCTCCCAAGCCTTACCTATAAGGTTTACACAATTGAGGATATTAAAGTGATCTTTCCAAAACTCCTTTAGAGTCAATAGAGTTTCTGTGGTCACTTCAAAGCACCTTTCAAACATAGCTTTTGTGTACAGTTTCTTGAAGTTGGAAATGACCTGCTGGTCTATGGGCTGCAGGAGAGGAGTGGTATTAGGAGGCAAAAACTTGACCTTAATGAAGCTCATGTCCCCACAAAGTCGCTCTGCCAAGTCTGTAGGATGACCAGGGGCATTGTCTAACACCAGGAGGCACTTAAGGTCTAATTTCTTTTCAATTAGGTAATTTTTTACAGTGGGGGCAAATGCATGGTGTAACCAGTCATAGAAAAAGTCCCTAGTGACCCATGCCTTAGTGTTTGCCCTCCACAGCACACACAAATTAGCCTTGAGGATATTCTTTTGCCTGAACGCTCTGGGAGTTTCTGAGTGATACACCAATAAAGGCTTCACTTTGCAATCACCACTAGCATTGGCACATATCAACAGAGTAAGCCTGTCTTTCATAGGCTTATGTCCTGGGAGTGCCTTTTCCTCCTGAGTAATGTAGGTCCTGCTTGGCAATTTCTTCCAAAACAGGCCTGTTTCGTCACAATTAAACACTTGTTCAGGTTTGTCCTTCAGCCTCTATGTACTCCTTGAATTCATGCACATATTTTTCAGCTGCTTTTTGGTCTGAACTGGCAGCCTCACCATGCCTAATCACACTATGTATGCCACTACGATTCTTAAATCTTTCAAACCAACCTTTGCTGGCCTTAAATTCACTCACATCACCACTAGTTGCAGGCATTTTTCTAATTAAATCCTAATGCAACTGCCTAGCCTTTTCGCAAGTGATCGCTTGAGAGATGCTATCTCCAGCTATCTGTTTTTCATTTATCCACACCAATAACAGTCTCTCAACATTTTCTAACACTTGCAATTGCTGTTTTGTAATCACAGTTGCACCTTTTGCAAGAACAGCTTCCTTGATTGCCGTTTTCCTGCTCACTATAGTAGAGATGGTTGATTGGGATTTACTATACAACTTAGCCAGGTCCGACACACGCACTCCACTTTCATACTTTGCAATTATCTCTTTCTTCATTTCAATAGTCATTAGCACCCTTGGTTTCGATGGGTTGGCACTAGAAGCTTTCTTGGGGCCCATGGTGACTTATTTTGCAGAAACAAGCACCAAAATCATTGATAATATGGATAATATGGAATGTACCGAATGTATCCTTAGATGCGCGCACACTGGCTGGCTTGTAAACACTGGCACACACGGGGCAGTTTAGGCCACACGTGGACACGTATTGTATGAATCGTATCGAGTACCGGGTTTTGTAACGGGAACCGAGGCAATTTTTTTGCGATATAATGCTTCGGATACCGGATTTATCAGTTACTGATGACTTCGCGAACCGGGGGTCCACTATATTCTTTATACCATTTTTACAATAATGCATTAGTCTGCATAACAGTAAATCTTCTATTTTTTGTGTGAATAAAAATTCACAATGGAAAGCAGGTGTAATATAAGAAAGGCCTAGAGATGTGACTAATGAACAGAGAAAATGTTATTTTAGTGATAGGAGTGTTTGTATTGTTAATTCTGGAGCCTGTTTTGAAATTGGCCTTTCTTGAATTTTGTATGAAATTGGCCGAATTACCAATTTCTGATCACTTTATTGGGTAGTTGAAATTGGTAAATGGTCAGTTTCTTGCACTCAGTCGATATTACAAAAAGGAGTTCTAGCGAAATAGCTATGAGTTTTGGTCGACTGGAACAATGGAATTAGCCAAAAATAAGGCTCAAAATGGGCGAAATCGCCGATGCGTAAATATTGATTAGACCGCTAACTTCACGAGAGCACAATTCTATAAGTTTTTCATAAAATTTCGTGCTTTTGGTGTCATTACCATCGGGAAAAAATTCTCTGTCATTTCATAAGTTTTTTTCTTTTTTAAATTATTCAACACTGAGAACAAGTTTGTGAGCAGAGGTCTCAGCAGTGAAAGGGTTTAAAAGCAAGGTATATCAAGAGGTTTCTGTGCATTAATTCTTCACCAACATCCATTTTATTTCATCACTACAGGCAAGAATGTTGTACAGAAGCTTGTCAGAGTAATCTTGTTTCATCTACTTCATAAATTGCTGAGAATTGAACTTAATCTGCAAAAAAAAAGGAAGGGGGGGGGGGCTCAAATAGTCATTGGTGTCACCATGTGTAGAGGCTCTCCCACAAGTTTTAATCTGACAAATATCATGCTTTCTTGAACCTGTCTATCCATCTATGGCAATATTCACAAGGATAATGGATACTCAGTTCTTTGTGGAATAGTCTTGCATTCTTCATGAAACACTGCTCAGAGAGAGAGGCAAACCTTCCATGAGAATTTATAGTGAAGGCAAATTATTTGTTTAAAATGGAAAAAGAATCCTTCCTCCGTAAGCCATGTGTGTTGTAAAAGGTGAATAAAATGCCTGGAACAAAGGGCTAGTAACCCCTTCTCCTCTATAAATTGCTAAATGGAAAAAGAAGAAAAACTTTTGTTTTTTCTTTTTTGGTTCACCCTTCCTCATTGGGATATAACAGGTGTGTTAAAAAAAAAAAACATTCCTGTTTTGTTCGTATGTCCTTTATGATGTATTGATGGGTACAATTAACCCTTAAACTGTCCAAGCAGATCTACGTTCATATGCATAGTGCTCCAAAAGTAGATCTACATTTTTTTTTATATATTTTCAGTTATAACAAAAAAAAAAAGATCAAAGTTTTTTTTTCACGTTTTCAAATTTAAAAAAAAAAAAAAATTACTTTTTTTACATACTTTCAAATGTTGAAAAAACGTAGATCTACGTTTGGACAGTTTAAGGGTTAAGAAGTTAATTGGTGTGCTTCATGGATATTTATAGAGACCTCTTCACATAGTTATGACACTTAACTGCCAAATGCTAATAACAGGTCTGGTTTATACATGAAAGAGTACACTACCTACATACCTGTAGATGGTGTTGGAGGTTACTCTCCCCCCCCCCCACACACACACACTTTTCCTCAACCCATCTTGGACCAGGTCTCCTCATTGATGGCTCAGTCTGGTTGTTGGTACTAGATACAAACAGTCCAATACAAGCATCACTTCCCAACTAATCATTAATACTTACTTTTGCAAGCATAATATAGTACTAGCATAATGATACCAGAAGCATGTGTGATGTAGTAAGTTGTTAGTACAAGCGTGATACTAGAATCATATGTGATGTAGTAAGCTGTTATTGCAATTCTTAATGTATGTGTGAATCAGTATTTTAATATTGAAGCTTGCACGCCCACAGAGGATGAGAATGTGAGTGACCCTCAAGTGTTTATGTCAGCACTGTGTGAGGAAGAGTGTTTACGTGACAATAACAAGTACTGGTGTGACCACTGTTTCCATCACAACGAGGCACGACGCTCCGTCCACTATTCACAACTGCCGCATCATCTCGTCATTCATGTTAAACGGTTCAGCTCATATCATAGGTAGGTCTACTTCTGAAACTATTTTGGGTCAGTAAGTACTGAAATAGTTATAAATGTTTCATTCAATGTAAATAACCTAATGTAAAGAAAATCACTCTTTATCAACATTAATTTATAAGTAAATTTACATTTTTTTTGTCACTGACCATATTCCACTGAGGTAGGTTAATTTGTAAAATAAATAAATAAATAATTATTTGTTACAAATATGTAATAGACTGACATCTTTAATTATAATTACTAGAAAAGTGTTTGTGTCAATGATTCCAGGAATCTTCTCCCCCAGTTTTGATCTTTTTGTAATATTTCTAAAGAAGGTGTTTCTGAATGAAATATTACAGGAATAAAAATTAAGAAATACAGGAAAGCAAAAAAGTGTATACTAAATGTAAATTAAAATTTATAAGATTGATCAGCCATTTTACGCATTTGAGACCAAAAGAAAAGATTAGTAATTCTGCTAGTGGGCAAAATTTTCAAGTTTTGTGTTTCACATTCTTATGACAGAATGGTATTACCTTTCTGGATGGTTATTGTGGTATTGTCTACCATTCTATTACCTACTGTATGGTATTTTCCACATAGAGTACCTGCTTATCATTTTCATGCATTATTTTGATTGGCAGCAATACTTAATCATTCCTTAAGAGCATGATTAGGGAAGTTATCCCAGTGACATAAAAGACTAAACAGAATAAAACAGCTATTCATTTATGCTGATTGCTATGTGCATTATTGTAGAAGTTAGTTGCAAGGTAATAACACAGTAAGACTGTTGTTCATACATGCCAATCCCTCTACATGTGAAGTATATTACCCACCCAGTGAATCATTGAAAACACCACTATCATGTATATTAGATATTCCATGTGTACAACTTAACCTGGGTAAACACTCCATGCATATCAAAAGGCCCAATATTTGAAACAACCTGAAGGATCAGAATCTCCTTATTTCTCAGTAGCTTCAAAAACAGTCAAAAAACATCTTTTGATGTAGTATTAAATAGGTGGCATTCATCAGTATATACAGCATCAGTGGTATTTTGTACTGCTAACTTATTCACTTGTTACTTCCCCATTGTATCTAAACCACTTTATATATGAAAATTATTAATGCTGAATTAAAACACAAGACTAAAATTACATGTTATTTTCCTCATTTAAATATTTGTACTAGTATTAAATGGTTCATAAGTATTACTTTGTTTGTCAAAAATGTTTCTGAAAATAAGGGGACTTCCTTAGTATTTACAAAAAGATGCATAAGGTAATTCCAGAGTTGAATCTGCACCTTGTAATTCTTGGGATATAATTGATTTAATTTGATTATGAATTGCTAATTAGAGTATATACCCTTACTGCATAAATTACTATATATTAAAGAAAAACTATGAAAGCATTTCTTCTGTTTCGGGTCTTCTCATCTTAGTGGGAGATGGCCACTGCGTTAAAAAAAAATACAATGTACACCTACTCTCCGACTTAAGACCAAGTTTGGTTCTGACCAACTGGTCGTAAGTCAGAATGGACACAAGTCGAACCTTACTACTGAATATCAACATCACATTTTTGTAAAGACCTTATTTGATTGTTTTATTCTGGTATTTCATTTTTTACATTGCTTTTTATGCTGTTAGTACTGTGTTTTATACTGTAATGTTTAGGATAAACACTGTGTACATCACAAACAGTTGTTTATATTTCCCAGAAATTTGGCATACAAAACATGGTCGTAAGTCGAGTGGTCGTATGTCGAGAAGGTCGTAAATCGGATGGTAGGTGTATGCTTAATGAGTCTATATCACAGCCTTCTGATTATGAAAAAAAAATTCTGCCTGGGGTTCTAATATACATTAAAAGTCATTCTCCAATACACACCCTACTGGCTCCAGCACAGTCCATAGCATGTTGTACACCAAGTATAGTGCCCCCTTCAGCATTGCTTGCTAAGGTAGTAGTCTTGTTATGTACAAAATCAGCTGTGAGCTTGATAAAGCTCCAAATTCCAGTGTACATTTGAAACATCACAGCTGGGTTGGGGAAAACTGTGGGCATTGCTGTGGCTCTTACACAAATATGAGTGTCTTGAAGTTTTTCAGTCAGATTTGCACTATTCTAGCCTTGGGGAAAGGGGGGATCTATGCTATGATACTACCAGTATCATAAAATAAGAAGTGTGATGGACCATCCTGGGGTCAGAGAGGTGAGGATTGGTGTAAATGAGGCAGTGTGTGCTCCAGGTGAGTGCCCCTTGAGTTTCAGCCTCAAAAATATTTTTACAATGAATTATATTATTCCTATTACTTTTTTTTTTTTTTTGTAGAAATATGTTTACGGCGAAGTGCAGCGAAGCCATGCCAGCACCTTTAGAGCTCTCGTGTTTCTGTCGAGGTTGTCTCTCGGAGCAAATCCGGAAGCAGTCATTAGCTGAAGAAGAACGGGATAGCAAAGGACCTAGATCAAATTCTAATAGTAAATGTGACACTGCTGTACACCTTCCTTACCATCTTACTGCTGTTGTCTGTCATCTTGGAGCTACTCTCTCATCTGGTAAGAATGTCAGTCATCTGAGAGCTACTCTCACATCTGGTAAGAATGTCTCCAAATGTAACAATTAGGAGACAGAGAGTGAGTAGCTTACAAAGCAGAACTGATACTACTAGACTAGACAGTAATTTGAATATACATACATGAATACATAAAGGTAAGCTATGATAACACATGATATCATGTTAATGTAAATATGAGTCAAGATAATCTTCAGCAATCACATTTCCAGAAACAGTAGAAAGCAAGTATTTTATTTTTTTTATTAACACACTGGCCATTTCCCACCAAGGCAGGGTGACTTGAAAAAGAAGAAACACTTTCATCATCATCATCATCATCATCATCATCATCATCATCATCATCATCATCATCATCATCATCATCATCATCATCATCATCATCATCATCATCATCATCATCATCATCATCATCATCATCATCATCATCATCATCATCATCATCATCATCATCATCATCATCATCATCATCATCATCATCATCATCATCATCATCATCATCATCATCATCATCATCATCATCATCATCATCATCATCATCATCATCATCATCATCATCATCATCATCATCATCATCATCATCATCATCATCATCATCATCATCATCATCATCATCATCATCATCATCATCATCATCATCATCATCATCATCATCATCATCATCATCATCATCATCATCATCATCATCATCATCATCATCATCATCATCATCATCATCATCATCATCATCATCATCATCATCCCTCCTCCTCCTCCTCTTCCTCTTCCTCTTCCTCTTCCTCTTCCTCCTCCTCCTCCTCTTCCTCTTCCTCTTCCTCTTCCTCTTCCTCTTCCTCTTCCTCTTCCTCCTCCTTTCCTTTCCTCCTCCTCCTCCATTTGTCTTGGCAGAGGCATGCCTACACTACAGTTAAAAAACTGCAACATATCAACACCCCTCCTTCAGAATGCAGGCACTTTACTTCCCACCTCGAGGACTTAAGTCCATCTTGCTGGTTTCCCTGAATGCCTTTACAAATATTACTTTGCTCACACTCCAGCAGCATATTGTCATAAAAACCATTTGTCTTCACTCCTATCTAACATGCTGACACATGCTTGCTGGAAGCCCAGACCCCTCACACACAAAACCTCCTTTACCCCCTCCCTCCAACCTTTCCAAGGTTGACCCCGCACCCCACCTTCTATCCACTACAGATTTATATGCTCTCCAAGTCGTTCTATTTTGTTCCATCCTGTCTAAATGCCCAAACCACCTCAACAACCTCACCTTCTCCTAATTTTCAAACTACAGATTCTTTGCATTATATTCACACCACACATTGTCCTTAGATGCAACATATACACTGTCTCCAGCCTTCTCCTTGTTGCAACATTCACCACCCATGTTTCACATCCATGTAAGAGCATTGGTATAACTATACTGTCATACATTCCCCTCTTTGCTTCCATGGATTACATTTATATACCCATATGCCGACAAATCCACTCCCAAATACATCCTCTCTTCACTTAACGACAAAGTTCTATTCCTTAGACCACGTCAGTAAACGAATTTGTCGCTAAGTGAGGAGCATACAATAATCGTAGTGGGTTTGTGTCAACCATGTTTGATATTGTTTTACTGTCACCTTTGCACCATTTAAAACATTTCTGGTATTTTTTTTTAACCCTTTGACTGTTTTGGCCATATATACACTCTTAAGAGCCAGTGTTTCAGACGTATATATACTCGATAATTCTAGTGGCTTCAAATCAAGCAGGAGAAAGCTGGTAGGCCCACATGTGAGAGAATGGGTCTGTGTGATCAGTGTGCACCATATAAAAATAAATCCTGCACAACGCAGTGCATAATGAGAAAAAAAAACTCCGACTTTTTTTTTAATTAAAATGCTGACTTTGTGGTCTATTTTCCTATAGTATTTATGGTCGTATTCTCCTTTTCTTGGTCTCATTTGATAGAATGGAAAACATATTATAGAAATAGAGGTGATTTTGATTGGTTTTACTGTGAAAAGAACCTTGAAATGGAGCTCAAAGTAGGGGAAATGTTGGATTTTTGCTGATGTTCAAATGATGTCATTTTCCAATAAATGTCCATGTAGCCATTCTAATATGCAGTCATGAATGGGTTGACATTATTTATACAATTATTACAATATTGCAGTAGTCTGCATAACAGTAAATCTTCTATTTTTTGTTTGAATCAAAATTCAAAATAGAAAGCAAGAGTAATATCAGAGGGGCCTGGAGACATGACTGATGAACAAAGAAAATGTTATTTTAGAGCCAGGAATGTCTGCATTGTTCATTCTGGACCCTATTTTGTAATCATCATATTTTTTAAATTTTTGTGAAATTGGCCAAATTGCAAATTTCTGACCATGTTATTTGGTAGTTGAAATCAGTAAATGGGCAGTTTCCTGTACTCAATCGATAGAACAAATGGAGTTCTAAAGAAATAGCTATGAATTTGGTCGACTGGAACAATGGAATTAGCCGAAAATAGGGCTCAAAATGGGTGAAATCGCCAATTTGTAAATATCGCCGCGGTCGCTAACTTTGCGAGAGCGTAAGTCCTTCGGTTTTCTATCAAATTTCGTTCTTTTGGTGTCGTTACAATCAGGAAAAGATTCTCTATCATTCTAAAAGAATTTTTTTTTTTTTTCAGAAATTTTGCGACATCAGGAGACACCTCAGGATTTGGGGTTGCGCCAATCAAGGGGTTAATGTTTATACAGTAGTGTACTGTATATTGTAATAAACAAAATAGAGGAAATCAGCTTTAATATACATAATTTAGGTATGCATACCGGTCGGAGAGCCCGTCGTTGGTCCAAGTCGTTGGTAAACGAATATGTTGCTAAGTGAGAAGAGGCTGTATCTGAATACATTCACTTCTTCCATACTCCTTCGTATCTGATCTTTCATTACCTAAATTTTTTGTTATCCTCATCACCTTACTCTTTCCAATGTTCATTTTTAATTATTGGACACAAAAGAAAGAATAGGACAATAGTACAGTACATATTTAGTAAATAGACACAACCCCTTGTACTTTCTCCGTGATGCTGCTTTCATGGGTGATTCGAGTCAGCTTCTCTTCTGTCTACAATAAATAAATTTCATGTTTAACTCAACAGCTGTCTTCTGCTAGGGCAGGGTGGCCTAGAAAAAGAAGAAAATGAATTCACCATTGTACACTCAGTTGCTGTCTTTCAGAAGTTTGGTGGCATCACAGTCAGATTACTCTCCAACTTCAACCATCCCCAGTGCAGGCACTGCCCTTCCTACCTTCAGGACTATGGCTAACCACCTCTAAGAAATATATTCATTAAAGTTACTTTGCTCACACTCCAACAGTACATCCATTAAAAACCATGTCACCATTCAATCCTATCAGACATGCTAGCACAAGTGTGCTGGGTACTCAGGCCCCTGGAACTCGAAGCCTCTTTCCCTCCCTCCCCTCTCCCTTTCATCCAACCATTTCTGGGGTGGCCCTTACCCTTCCTACCTTTCACCCAGGATTTATGTACCCTCTTTGTCAATATATTCCTCTTCTGTATGACCCAAACCACCTCAACACCTCTCCTCAGCCCCCTGAATTATGCACCTTGGTGACCCTACATCACCTTTTAATTTCTGTGCTTGGATATTCACACAACACATTGTTCTGAGGTGTGATATCGCTGCCTCTAGCTGCCGTCTCACTTCAGTATTTAAAACACATTCCTCAAACCTCTATAAAAGTGTTGGAACCACCATACTCTGATACATTCCCTTCTTTACCTCCATAGATAAACTTTTTTCCACAGATACTTCAACACACCACCCACCTTTTGCCCCTTATCTTGTCTATAGTTCACCTCATCTTTCATAAATCCATCTGCTCATATATCCGCTCCCATATATTTTTTTTAATATTAATACTTGCTGACTCCCACTGAGGTAGGGTGACCCAAAAAAAAAAAAAAAAAAAAACCACTTTTACCATCACACTATCACCATTTTGCCAGTGGCTCTTCGACATTGCAAGTCAAATGCCCTTCCAAACTGCAATTTTTCCTTCATCCTTCAGGGCGCATTCACTATACTTCTCACGTCCAGGACTTGAGTCTGGTTCCCTGAATCTCTTCATAAATGTTACCTTGTTCACACTGATTCCTCCATATTCCTTCTCTCCAATCTGATATTCACACTATCATTACCTAGATTTTTTGTTATCTTGCTCTTTTCTACATTCTCCTTTAATTTCCTTATTTAATATACCCTCCCAAATCCATCCACCAGCAGTTGTGTCTTGTCTTCAGAATCTCCTAAAAGAACTGCATCATTAGTAAAGAGCAACTGGGATAACTCCCACTTTGTCAGAGATTTTACAGTTTTAAAAAGAAAAATTAATTGACTTCTACTTAACACCTAGCTGGTCTAGTGGCTAGCGCGACGGGCTGGAGTTTTGAGACTCTATGACCGCGGGTTCAATCCCGGCCGGGGGTATGGTTTACCTAGCCTTTGTTAACCCTTTCAGGGTTTTGGCCGTACTAGTACGGCTTATGCACAAGGGTTTCTGACGTACTAGTACGCCTAAATTCTAGCGCCCTCAAATCTAGTGAGAGAAAGCTGGTAGGCCTACATATGAAAGAATGGGTCTATGTGGTCAGTGTGCGCTGTATAAAAAAATCCTGCAGCACACAGTGCGTAATGAGGAAAAAAAACTTAGATCGTGTTTTTGGATTAAAACAGCGACTTTGCACTGTATTTTCGTATGGTATTTATTGTTGTATTCTAGTTTTCTTGGTCTCATTTTATAGAATGGAAGACATATTACAGAAATTGAATTGATTTTGACTGGTTTTACAAAGAAAAGTACCTTGAAATTGTGCTCAAAGTAGCAGAAATGTTTAATTTTTACTAAAGTTGAAAAGTAAACAAATCATGCTATGCGTCCAATACGTGTCAACTGGTGAGTCTAATATTCTTTCACAAGTGCGCTGATAATACTTATACCATTTCTACACTAATGCAGTAGACTGCATAACAGTAAATCTTCTATTTTTTTGTGAGAATAAAAATTCAAAGTGGAAAGCAAAAGAATGTAAGAGGGGCATGGGGACATGACTAATGAACAGAGGAAATGTTATTTTAGTGCCAGGAATGTCTTTCTTGTTTATTCTGGACCCTATTCGGAAATTGGCATCTTTTGAAATTTGTGTGAAATTGGCAAAATTGCTAAATTCTGACCACTGTATTGGATAGTTGAAATCAGTAAATGGGTGGTTTCTTGTACTCATTCGATAGAAAAAAATGGAGTTTTAACGAAATAGTTATGATTTTTGTTGACAAGTACACTGGAATTGGCCGAAAATAGGGCTCAAAGTGGGCAAAATCGCCGATGCGTAAACATTGTTGAGACCACTAACTTCGCAAGAGCATAACTCCGTAAGTTTTCCATCAAATTTCATACTTTTGATGTCATTATGATTGGGAAAAGATTCTCTATCTTTTCATAAGAAATAATAATTTTTTTTTTTTTTTGAAATTTGGCCAACCCTGAGAACAAGTCTCTTGGAGGGCCTGTCAACCCTGAAAGGGTTAAAAAATATAGAGTAGACCCTTGACTAAGACCGTAGTTATGTTCCTGGAAATGGCATCTTAGACAAAAAAACATGTTAAGCAATTGAAGACCATGTGAAAAAAAATAGGGCTACGTTCCCGGGACTTCCAGATATGCCAAACAAATTTTTTTAATGTGATAAATGGTTTAGAAAACCAACAAGTTGAAGATTGAGACATAGAATCATTCACTAGTCTAAGTTGGTCTTCATCTAAAGGTTGGACAAGTTTTGAAGAATTTTTTGTATCAAGATCCCATGATGCTGCAGTGTCTGAAAGATGTGATAAACAGTTTTTTTAAACCATTTATCACTTCTGTCAGACACTGCAGCATCATGGGATCTTGATAAAAAGAAATCTTCAAAACTTGTCCAACGTTTGGACGAAGACCTACTTAGACTAGTGGATGGTTCCACTATGACCCCGCCTCCTCCGGCTTCGCCTCGCCTGACTACAGTATATAAGCCATGTCTACGGCTCTATGCTGTACATTCTACAAGATTGATGGACTGAATACATCGACTCCAGGCTGAGGGACTGATTACCTCAAACTCCTCCTCTCCTTACACCTTACTGCTTTGTATTGGACTGATGAAGCTACTGTGTGGCAAAATGTTTCCTCAATAAAGATTCCCATATGTTGCGTAAGTGTCTCAGTGTTCAAATTTTTTAAAATTTATTTTGTCAAAAATTATGAATTTTTTGATATCGTTCATTGTAAATATTGCTTGTTGATTTAGAAATGTGTTATGTACCGTACCAAAATCCTAAATAAAAACTTAATTTACTTAAACTCATCAAACTCATTTTCTGAGGCCAAGGGTAAGCTGATGTTTGATGCAGTATTCTGCCTGTTCCGTCCACAGAAAATTGGCATGGCGTTCTGTCCAGAGAAAATGTAGGATGCTAATATGCCGCCAGTGACCATCATAAATTTAATGCACAACTTTATCAATTGAAAATATGCCAAAAAGTAGAAAGAATTCTTTGATTCTCTTGCATCTAGATGTAGTGTTTGGAGATAGTTGGGTAGCTCAGTTATGGAGTACAATTGTGGGTCTCCTGTTAGCTTACACTACTCAGATTTCTGTGATCATGTATTTTTTATCAGCTGATGAATGGGATGTCTGTTGAGGTTAAGAGTGCCATTACAGCATACATCATATTGAACCAGAGTGAGCATCCTCCTTTTCCTGGGTCATGTGAATCTCTGAATAGAAACGTTTTTATGCCTGAGCCATCGCTTTTAAAACTTTTATGTCATGCTATTCAAGATTTACAGCATTCTATTCAGACGTAACTCTACATTATAATTTTTCAACTATGGTTTCAGAAAAATGTACTTTTTAAAGTACATTCCTTTTGAGGGAGCTACTTAATTAGCATTCCTTTTATTATGCTTTTTATTATGTTTCTAAATGATCATTAAAATACACTATTTTTGTTTCTAATTAATTGATATGTGCACTTTTCATCCCTGATAGGACATTATTTGTCATTTGTTCGGCTTAGTGGTCTTCATTCTTCAAAATGTCCAGAGCAGCAGCTACAGCAACCAACACAGCTACAGCCACCCAACAGTGCCAAGGTAGAATGTCAGTGGAGCAAATGCTGTGGACTGAAGCTGGATCACATCCGTCCTCAGTCAGCTGTAAATGGCCATTTAGGTGAGAATATTTTATACCCTTCAATAACTTTACACACTGTGAAACTTCTTTTCAAGTGAGTGCAGTAAAAACTGCTTTAAATGACATAACCACTTGATGAACTATTTTTCAGAGTTTCTATTAACCATTCACAGTGCTAGTTTGGTGATTAAGACAGTTTAACAAACTGAAATAGAAGAAATACAATGCATAATAGGTGGAATGACTTGAAATCATCCTAGAACAGCACATAATTCTCAGCAGTGTACAAACTATAACATATCATTGGAAAAACAATAAACATAAGCAAAGCCTTAGAAAATTTTAATATTAGTAAATTCATGTTTTTTCTCTTGTGCCAATTCTTACTTTTTCCACAGTGATTTGTTATAGTTTGTACATCGTTTGGAACTGTCTTGGACAGTAATCTCCTGGTTCATGTAGGACATATAAGCACCACTTCTTTTTGTGCTTAGTTAACTTAATTTCAAACTCTCTCTGATGTTCTGCTGATGTTTCATTGTATTTCCTGTGACTTATTATGGTTTGTATATTATGTCATTTTCTACAAATGAATTGTGATGATAGTGACTGATCTATCACTGAAACATTGAGAATGCAATTTAATAAATGTTCTAAGAAGATTTCAAGTCATTCCTACCTGCTATGAAATGCTGGGATAATTCTTTCATAATTTAACAAAAACTCAAAATTTATGGATGGTACAAATGCAGTTGTAGTAACCCACACTTAACAATGCTCTTTACAGAAATCCTTTAAACAGAGTCCATGGATTTTCTGTAGACTTCGGTTATATAATTGGAAGTTATACACAAAAACTCACCAGTTAAAATAATAATAATAATAATTTATTAAAAGTGCATAAATGTTTCATAGTGCCCTCAAATTTGCTGTGGGTGGCAAAAAAAAAAAAAAAAAAAAAAAAGAGGTAAGCGGTGCATTGAGGTATATGTGGAGACAAAAAAACATTATCTCTGGAGGCAAAGAAGGGAGCATATGAAAGTATAGTGGTACCAACACTCTTATATGGGTGTGAAGCTTGGGTTTTAAATGCTGCAGCAAGGAGACAGTTGGAGGCAGTGAAGATGTCCTGTCTAAGGGCAATGTGTGGTGTAAATATTATGCAGAAAATTTGGAGTGTGGAAATTTGGGGAAGGTGTGGAGTTAATAAAAGTATTAGAGGGCTGAAGAGGGATTGTTGAGGTGGTTTGGTCATTTAGAGAGAATGGGTCAAAGTAGAATGACATGGAGAGCGTATAAATCTATAGGGGAAGGAAGGCGGGGTAGGAGTCGTCCTCGAAAAAGTTGGAGGGAGGGGGTAAAGGAGGTTTTGTGGGCGAGGGGCTTGGACTTTTTCCAGCAAGCGTGAGTGAGCGTGTTAGATATGAGTGAATGGAGATGAATGGTTTTTGGGACCTGACAAGCTGTTGGAGTGTGAGCAGGGTAATATTTAGTGAAGGGATTCAGGGAAACTGGTTATTTTTATTTAGCTGGACTTGAGTTCTGGAAATGGGAAGTACAATGCCTGCACTTTGAAAGAGGGGTTTGGGATATTGGCAGTTTGGAGGGATATATTGTGTATCTTTATACGTATATGCTTCTAAACAGTTGTATTCTGAGCACCTTTGCAAAAACAGTGATTATATGTGAGTGAGGTCAAAGTGTTGAATGATGAAAGTATTTTCTTTTTGGGGATTTTCTTTCTTTTTGGGTCACCCTGCCTCGGTAGGAGACGGCCGACTTGTTAAAAGAAAAAAAAAGAGAAAGAATGAGGTTATGCAGTTTGTGTGTGCAGTATAAAAAAAAATCTTCCTTGATTATTGGGATGGCTTAAACCACGACCAAACATTCTCGATCATGGTTCATTAACTGAGAAATAAGAAAAAAATTTTTTTTTGTGGGTGAGACAGTGGATTCAAAATGGAGGGCAAATGTTAATTAGGAGAGGACATTTATTAATGAACAGGGGAAAGGTTGCTTTAGTGGCTGCAATGTTTAATGTTATATCTGGGCTGTTTTTAAGTTGGAATCTGCTGGAAATGGTGTAAAATTGGCAAACTCTGACTTCTAGGCATTCAAATAGCATAGTTCTGATGGTTGAAAGAGCAATTTTTTGTTCTCACCAGATAGTACAGAAGGAATACTAGTGAAATTGCCAGAATTGGATCAGCATGAGCAGAATAATTGAACTAAAATAGACCTCAAATTGGACAAAATGAATGTTGCATGAAGTGCTCTCCTGCATCTTAACTTTGTGACTGCATATTGTGCAAGTTTCACATCAAATTTTTATTTTTTGGCATAATTACCTTGAGAAAAACGATTCTCTCCCATTTTTCAAATCTGTGGAAACAGAAAGGGCTTTCAACTTAAGATGTGTGGACAGTATAATGGTTAAAACGCAGTGTCATGCACAGCATGAGACAGAAAGAAATAAGCAACAATCCTGTTAATAGTGTAAAACATTTATGAGGCTTCTGTTTCACAGTTGTATGACAGAACAGTAGCCTTAAAGGTAACACCTTTGGCATATTGTAGGATTGAACCTAAGTCAAAAGATCCAGGTTCAGTCCTATGTGCATGGGTGAATGTCCTAACATATACCACTCATGTTCACTTATCAGGAAACATTGTGTTGCATCCCTAAGTGTCCCAGTGGAAATAAGCCACACTGATTGGCCTCCTTGAATTATCATGGGTTATTAATCCTCTGGGGGTTATTAAAACAAAGTTGTCTTTGCCAACCTGCTAATTATAAATTTTCTTTTGTAATTTTCAGAGAGTGATGACAGTAAAAGAGTGGATGAGGAGGACAGCATGTGGCTGGAGTGTGATGATGACAAGATCAAACTGGTGAGCTCTTCTGAAGTTAGTGAAATGATGCGAACTACAATCATTACTCCCTACCTTCTATTTTATTCTCGCCTCTGATCTCTCAGCTAGAGCTTTAATATTATAAAAATTTAGTGTAGAAAATGTGAATTTTCATTTTGATCTCTGAAAATTGTAGTAAAAGTTTATATTTGACTTGCATTTACTTGAAAAAAGTTATTCAGTTGCTCAGAAGCCAGATACAACCTTTTGTCAGTAAGATGAGAGCATTAGAATAAATGATAATGTTAGCATTAACCATTACATGTTGAACAGTTTCTCATATGATGAAAGTGCCTGAAATCTTTATATTAATGAAGGAGAGGGATGAGACTTCCATCAGCACCCACTACCTCTTGTGTCAGGTAATATTAACCAGAAAAAAAAGTCACCTGTTCGCATGTGAAGTGTGGAAGCATAATTTAGATGCCTAAGATGGACTTGTATTACAAAAGTCAAGCCTTTTGAACTTAGGTATAACTAAAACTTGCTAGGATTTCTCTTCTCATTATTCAAGAAGCAGCTGTTGACTATATAAAACAGAGACTTAAAACATGCCGAAAGTAGCGACATGCTTTGGATAACTTAATGTAAAATTGCTAGAAATTTAAAAGCAAAATGGTGCTATTGAAGAAGATTTCATAAAAATCTCTTAAAAAAGGTCCATCAATAACAGATTTACCGTATGTTTATTAGTGTGTAGAGCCATTATGAAGAGAGATGCTACTGCACAATGTGTTTGTTCCATAATACTATCCATGATTAAATATATTTAATATATATATTGTGTAAGTGATAATAATAATGTCTTTAATATCAGTGGAAAGAGGAAAAGTATTCTGATGATCCAAACAGCAGTGTCAAATGTTTTCTTTTTTATTTAGAAAACTGTGTAAAGTTTATCATTGGCTAGTGTTTATAACTCATTGATGTAATTATTGTCACAACTTCCAATGCAAGCTTTATCTTGTTCAAAAATATGGGTAGTTATCTCCTGTGTATATGAAAATGTTTCTTAATATATTTTTATATTAAAATTACATTGAAACTAGTGTAGAAATTATTAACTGTGATTAATAGGTAGCATTTATACTGTTTACATTTTTACAAAATAAAAATATTAAAGAAAAATAAGTGCATAAATTGTACACATACCTGTGTATAATAGGTACTGTTTTTACATATCTCTGTAGGGTCAGGTTCTGCTGTAGTTCTTACCATAACATTGAGGTGTATATCTGAACTGGGTTCTACATACCTTGCTACATTAGTGACCTAAACCACCAGCTCTGATATTAACCTGAATTTTTTTTTTGTTAATGTGTTTTCCACTTTAGGTATATGTGGTTCGTTGGTAAATGTGAGAAATATTGATAGGTAGGACAAAAGTTAAAGAAGTCTGAGGTAGGAAATTGTTCTAAACTTTTTTCTTTTTTAACAATTCGGCCGTCTCCCACTGAGGCAGGGTGACCCAAAAAGAAAGAAAATCCCCAAAAAGAAAATACTTTCATTATCATTCAACACTTTGACCTCACTCACACATAATCACTGTTTCTGCAGAGGTGCTCAGAACACAACAGTTTAGAAACATATACATATAAAGATACACAACATATCCCTCCAAACTGCCAATATCCCAAACCCCTTCTTTAGAGTGCAGGCATTGTACTTCCCATTTCCAGGACTCAAGTCCGGCTATATAAAAATAACCGGTTTCCCTGAATCCCTTCACTAAATATTACCCTGCTCACACTCCAACAGATCGTCAGGTCCCAAATACCATCCGTCTCCATTCACTCCTATCGAACACGCTCATGCACGCCTGCTGGAAGTCCAAGCCCCTCGCTCACAAAACCTCCCTTACCCCTTCCTTCCAACCTTTTCGAGGACGACCCCTACCCCACCTTCCTTCCCCTACAGATTTAAATGCTCTCCATGTCATTCTACTTTGATCCATTCTCTCTAAATGACGAAACCACCTCAACAACCCCTCTTCAGCCCTCTGACTAATACTTTTATTAACTCCATCTGCCTCCTCACTGCTGCATTCACAACCCAAGCTTCACACCCATATAAGAGTGTTGGTACTACTATACTTTCATACATTCCCTTCTTTGCCTCCATAGATAATGTTCTAAACATCAGTATATATGTTTATTGGTAAAATTACAGTGCAAATTTTCCTCAAAATATGCATGGCATACATGGCAAAAATTATTACAACTGTACAATTTTTTTTTTTTGTTCCCAAGGCACTTCATTGCTAAGGATCTGCAGATTTACTCACTCCTTTGAAAATATATCAGAGCCAGTCCATGCTCACTGAAATTAATGACATGAATATTTGCAAAAATGCTGAGTTTTTTAGCAGAGGTATTTATTTCACTATTTATGAAATTGACTATTATCCTATGAAGGCACCATTGTGCCATATACCAAATTCAGGATATTTTGGTTATGTGTTTTTTGGAATTTTACTGAATCTATTTATTATATTGTTCATTCACCACCTAGGCTGGGTGACCCAAAGAAGATAAGTTACTTTGCCTACCTGTCCATAAAGACAGACATTGCAGTTCAGTGTTGATCCATTGTACTTCATTGTTCCTACCCCATTTTCAGAGTACAGATCTCTACTTCCCAAGCTCAGATCTGGCTAATTGGTTTTAATTAGTCCGTTCATAAATATTAGCTTGCTCATACTTGAGCAATACATCGAGTTTTATAAACCACTGTCTTTTAGTCCACCCTATAAAACTTTCAGCTGAATCTCACTCTTCATAGTTTAGTTTCCTTTATCTTGATTCTATTGTTCTCTGGGATTTCTTCAAGCTTGGTGAAATTCATTTGTAGTCAAATTGTTTTTTCCTTAAAATTTAATGCAAGCTCCCACCAGTTATTGACTTTGATAATTCACATCTCCAGCCTTGATCAGTATCTTAGGCATTATAATCATTTATGAATTGTACTGGAAATTTCAGGTTTCAACAAATGCCAAAAGTTCCAAAAAAAAAAAAAAAAAAAAAAGAATAGAATGCTCTTTAGAATCAGAAAATCTTCTCTTCATAAACTCTATACAAAAGTTGCATTCATTGTTACTAGAGAATTTCTTTCATATCTAGGAATGCTTTTAATTCTACCAGGATTCTTAAAAGTTCAGAGGAAATACATTTGTTTTAGTATTTATGCCCTTTTCTATTCCTAAGCCTAAATCAAGAACCTACTGTAGTAAAGTTGCATCCTTCTTGTTATCTTAAAGATAATTACTGTATATGGCTTATGCGCGTGCGTACACACACACACACACACACACACACACACACACACACACACACTCTAGGGAGGGGACACAGAAACAAGAGGCC
>NC_091295.1:13686737-13824237 GCF_038502225.1 Cherax quadricarinatus
CTGCATCTGCGCTACTTGCGGTGCTGAGGTCTTCTTGGGCGCGGAGGGAGATTTCTGGCCCTTCATTCCTCCTAGGAACTATCCCTCCCCGGTCCCCCCCTTTTTTATTCTTTTTTTTATTTTTATTTTCTTCTTTCTTTTTTTTCTTAAAAACAAAAAGAAAGAAGTAACCTAACCATGGCAGCCCTAGTCCATGAACCTGCTACCCCCGGGCCCCTTCCTGATACCGCACCCCGTTCTGACCCCGCCTCATCTTTGGACCACTCTTCGGACACTCCTCATGCCTCTGTACCTCTTGCCGGTGCTGTTTCCTCTCCCGCTTCAGGTACTGAGGCCTCGACTGACTCCTTCGATTTATCTGACCTTCGCTCTCCTCTGACTATGCTTCCGGCCTCTCCCTCTACGGTGCGGCAATTTTCGAATCGCCGGCCCGTTCCACGTCGGACCAACTCTGGTTCCACGCCTAAACGCCAATGACAATTACCTGCTGATGATACTTCTCCACCTTCTCGTTCCTCTCAGAAAAGATCGACACGTCCTTCACTACCTTTCCACGCTCAGTTTCAGACTGCACAATGGACTAAATTCTTCACTTTACGACCGACTTCCTCTACTGCCTATCTTTCTGACCACAGTATTGGCAAGGCACTCCTACGCCATGTTGGTAAAGATATTTCTTTTCATGCTCTTAAGAGCGGTACGCGCATCGTCACCGTACAGAATGCTACCCAGGCTCATGAGCTTTCTCGCCTTTCCCATATCGATACTGTTCCTGTAACTATTGAAAAGCATCATTCCCTCAATTCTTGTAGTGGTACCGTCATTCTGCCCCATACCATAGTTCAACAAAATTTCCAGACATGTGGCACTGACATTCTTGAACAGCTGGAACTCCAAGATCTCCCAATCCTCAAGGTAGACACTTACGTTCTTCCTGCCCGCGGGCGGAGACGATACCCTAGCAATGTGGCTCGTTTAACTTTTGACAGCTGTGAACTCCCATCCTCAGTTTATGTAGCAGGACATCGGTTACAAGTTCGAAAGGTGATCCCTACACCGCAACAGTGTAGAAATTGCTGGCGATTTGGCCATCCAGCGAAATATTGCAGATCTATCACCCAATGCCCAGTCTGTGGTGCCGATGACCATTCTAAATAACAAAAAAGGCACAATACCATGACTGGAACGATACACAAATAACCCGCACATAAAAGAGAGAAGCTTACGACGACGTTTTGGTCCGACTTGGACTATTGACAAAGTCACACTAACCAGAGGTGGAGCAGGGTGGCTATATATAGGCAGGAAGAGGTGGTGGTGGTAGTAGTAGTAGTAGTAGTAGTAGTACAAAAGTTGTATATAATACCGACAAGATGAAATTAAGACACATGCGCAACACTCGGGCATCCCCATCATAGACGTTTCGCCATCCAGCCAGCCACTGGATGGCGAAACGTCCACAACAAAGACAACCAGACGCCGCACATGTGTCTTAATTTCATCAGTAGTTGTAGTAGTAGTAGAAGGAGAAGAGGTAGTAGTAGTGGTAGTGGTAGAAGTGGGAAATGAGGAGGACGAGCCAGTCAAATACAAAGGAAGGGGAGCACTGCAAGAGAGCTAGATGCCCACAGAGGGAGAGCAAGAGCACATAGGTGCGTGAAAGGGAAGTGGTGAAATAAATGAAGAAGGAACAGAAACACGAGACAGGAGAGAGAAAGACAACCCAGAGGAGAAAAGGAAAGAGGAAAGGGGAAGAAGAAGAAAAAGAAAAAGAAAAAATGAGGATTCAGGTTAAGTCACGGGTGTTCTGAAGTTTGGAGCATTTTACAATGTAGTGGGAGAGGAAGGCATCTACAGAGACGAAGCCAGGGCTAAGGTTCATACAAGGAAAGTTGTGTATTAGAGAGGATTCAACTAGATGGCGACTGTTCGAGTTGGAAGTAGGGAAGACAGTTTTAGCAGAAGACCAGTCAATAGGATGGCTATGATCTCTGACGTGACAGAAAAGAACATTGTTAGTGTCGGCAAGCCTAACACTATTTTTGTGCTCCCTAAGTCTGTCAGAAAGAGATCGACCAGTTTCTCCGAAGTATTGAAGAGGACAGGAGGAGCAAGAAATAGAGTAGACACCAGGAACATCTGTAGAGGGAGGAGAGGTATGAACGAGATTAGTGCGAAGAGTGTTAGTCTGGCGGAAGGTAAGCTTGATGTCTAAGGGACGGAGAGAATTGTTGAGATTAGAAAGACCTCCGCATCTGTGATCCTCAGTTCCTTCCAGCTGAAATTTCCACTCTTCATAATTCGTTCTCCCGTCTTGGCTACCCTTCCCATTTCATAGACTCTGCTCTCTCACGTGCTAAACGCAATTTCTTCTCTCCCAAACTCTCTACTCATGAGAACTCTTCTATCCTCTGCCTTCCCTACATTTCTGGTCTTTCTAATCTCAACAATTCTCTCCGTCCCTTAGACATCAAGCTTACCTTCCGCCAGACTAACACTCTTCGCACTAATCTCGTTCATACCTCTCCTCCCTCTACAGATGTTCCTGGTGTCTACTCTATTTCTTGCTCGTCCTGTCCTCTTCAATACTTCGGAGAAACTGGTGTTAGGCTTGCCGACACTAACAATGCTCTTTTCTGTCACGTCAGAGATCATAGCCATCCTATTGACTGGTCTTCTGCTAAAACTGTCTTCCCTACTTCCAACTCGAACAGTCGCCGTCTAGTTGAATCCTCTCTAATACACAACTTTCCTTGTATGAACCTTAGCCCTGGCTTCGTCTCTGTAGATGCCTTCCTCTCCCACTACATTGTAAAATGCTCCAAACTTCAGAACACCCGTGACTTAACCTGAATCCTCATTTTTTCTTTTTCTTTTTCTTCTTCTTCCTCTTCCCCTTTCCTCTTTCCTTTTCTCCTCTGGGTTGTCTTTCTCTCTCCTGTCTCGTGTTTCTGTTCCTTCTTCATTTATTTCACCACTTCCCTTTCACGCACCTATGTGCTCTTGCTCTCCCTCTGTGGGCATCTAGCTCTCTTGCAGTGCTCCCCTTCCTTTGTATTTGACTGGCTCGTCCTCCTTATTTCCCACTTCTACCACTACCACTACTACTACCTCTTCTCCTTCTACTACTACTACAACTACTGATGAAATTAAGACACATGTGCGGCATCTGGTTGTCTTTGTTGTGGACGTTTCGCCATCCAGTGGCTGGCTGGATGGCGAAACGTCTATGATGGGGATGCCCGGGTGTTGCGCATGTGTCTTAATTTCATCTTGTCGGTATTATATACAACTTTTGTACTACTACTACTACTACTACTGCTACTACTGCTACTACTGCTACTACTGCTACTACTGCTACTACTGCTACTACTGCTACTACTGCTACTACTGCTACTACTGCTACTACTGCTACTACTGCTACTACTGCTACTACTGCTACTACTGCTACTACTGCTACTACTGCTACTACTACTACTACTACTACTACTACTACTACTACTACCACCACCACCACCACCACCACCACCACCACCACCACCACCTCTTCCTGCCTATATATAGCCGCCCTGCTCCACCTCTGGTTAGTGTGACTTTGTCATTGGTCCAAGTCGGACCGAAATGTCGTCGTAAGCTTCTCTCTTTTATGTGCGGGTTATTTGTGTATGACCATTCTAATACGTCTTGCAATCGACCTCCCTCATGCCTTAATTGTCATGAGGCTCACCCTTCGTACTCTCGCCGTTGTCAAGTCTACTTAAACGAGCGGGAAATCTGTTACCTCAAAGAGGCAGAAGGTCTCCCTTATGCCATGGCAGTTTCTCATCTCCGCCTCCAAGGGAGACTACCTCGTGTTTCTTATTCCCGTGTTTCAAAACGTCCCCCCACTTCTGGTATCCCATCTTCTGCACCCACCTCTGTGGTTACCTCTCCCATAGTCACTCCTGTAGCTAATTCTTTTGCTGTCCTCGGCTCAGACATCCCTACTTCAACGTCTCAGTCTGATCTTGCTTCTTCGTGTTCTCTCTCACAAGCCTCAGTAGCGACGAGATCTCGTATGACACCTCCTCCCAATCGTCCCTCTACTTCTCAAAAGTCAAAAAAAGGTCCGTTAACACCTCCTACCCATCTTCCACCTCCTCATTTTCCCTTCCCTGTCTCTGTACCTGGTTCTCCTCCTCTCACTGGCTCTGTTACAAGTGTAGAGGTTCACCCTCCTCCTCATACTGTACCTTTCTCCCCTGTTCCCTCCCAAGTTTCTTCCTCTTCTGCCACCTCCCAGGTTTCTGCCTCTTCTGTCCCCTTCCACGCTTCTCCAGTTCCCTCCACCCTTTCGCCCCCCCCTACCTTGGTACAGTCCATTACAGTTCCAATCTTTACTCATCCTCCCCCTTCCATTTCCAATATTGTCTCCCATACGACGTCTCTGAATTCTGAAACACTTGAAGCAATCTCTGAATATATTGCAGAGACCAAAGCATCAATGGACACTGATCCACCCTCCGCTCCTTCTCTCTCCTCTACTCCATCTGCGCAACTCCTTTCTTCACAGCGCACCATTCCTTCGCTGCTTGAATGTTTTCCACTGCCACCGCATGTGGACTTTTCTAACCCCTCTAGTCCGTAGGAACCCTTACCTGCGGATTTCAGGTATCTTTATCATTGCCAATCATGGCCTATTTACAGTGGAATATACGCGGCCTCAGGGGTAATCGGGGTGAGCTTCAGATGTTACTCTCCCAGTTTTCCCCTGTTGGTGTTTGCTTACAGGAACCAAAATTACACTCTGCTGTTATCTCTCCCATCTCAGGCTATAATTTATTGTAGTAGTCTTCAGATCCTTTTCCTGATAGGACCTTTAATGAAAGTGCCCTTCTTCTACACACTGATATTCCGTACCATCAGCTATTTGTTCGTACTTCATTGCATTACACAGCAGCCCGTATCCACTTGCATAGGTGGTATACGCTCTGTTCTTTATATCTCTCTCCTTCTCGGGCATTATCTATTCCGGATATTGCCTTTCTTGTTTTCTCATTACCACCACCTATTCTGTTACTTGGTGATTTTAATGCCCACCATTTCCTCTGGGGGGGGGTCTCTCTGTGATTCCCGTGGCATTCAGTTAGAGGCTTTTCTTGCCACCCACCCCCTCCATGTTTTAAATACAGGTACTCGCACCCATTTTGATCTTCGGACTCTCACTCTCTCTTGCATCGATCTCTCAGTCTGCTCTTCCTCCGCTGCATTAGACTTCACTTGGTCTGTTCTTCCGGACCTACATGACAGCGATCATTTCCCAATCTTTCTTACTTCCCCTTCATATTCACCACCTCTTCGCATCCCACGCTGGCAGTTTGATCAGGCAAATTGGAACCTTTACTCACACCTAACTGTTTTTAGAGAGGTTCCTTCTTCGTCCTCCATCGATAACCTTTTACACCTCTTCTCATCCTCCGTTTTAACCGCAGCTTCTCATTCTATACCCCAAACTTCGGGCAGGCATTCTCAGAAATGCGTGCCTTGGTGGTCTCCTGCTTGTGCTCGTGCAGTACGTTTGAAACGCGCTGCATGGGGCAGGTACCGGTACAATAGAACCACTGAGAGACTTCTTGATTTTAAGCAGAAGCGTGCGATCGCTCGCCGTGTCATCCGTGACGCTAAACGCACTTGCTGGCGAGATTATGTCTCCACCATCACCTCTGCTTCCTCTATGAGTGCAGTCTGGAAAAAAGTATGAAAACTGACTGGTAAATATTCTCTTGACCCAGCTCCTGTTCTGTGGGTTGCCAGTGTTGATATAGCAAACCCACTAGATGTTGCCAATGAAATTGGCAATCATCTGGTCCGTATTTCTCAGGGACTCCATCTATGCCCCTCATTTCTTTCCTCAAAGTCTGCCAGAGAGTTAGCACCCTTGGACTTTTCTTCTCTCAGAGAAGAACAGTATAATGTGCCTTTTACACTTCAAGAACTGGAGGCAACACTCTCAGCTTGTCGATCATCGGCAGCTGGGCCCGACGACATTCATATTCGTATGCTACAACATTTACATCAGTCAGCCCTTGCAGTCCTATTACGCCTTTACAATCTTATTTGGTCACAAGGAGTTCTTCCACAGCTGTGGAAATCCGCCATTGTTCTCCCTTTCCGCAAACCAGGCACTACGGGACATGAAACCTCCCACTATCGTCCCATTGCTCTTACCAGTGCAGTTTGCAAAGTGATGGAACGCCTAGTAAATAGACGTTTAGTGTGGTATTTAGAGAGACACAACAGTCTCTCCACTCGTCAATATGGCTTTCGTAAGGGACGTTCTACCATAGACCCCCTACTACGCTTGGATACGTATGTTTGTAATGCCTTTGCGAAAAACCACTCAGTTATTGCCATATTTTTTGACCTTGAGAAGGCATATGACACAACTTGGAGGTATAATATTTTAGCCCAAGCCCACTCCTTAGACCTTCGAGGCAATCTACCAGCCTTCCTTAAGAACTTTTTAACTGACAGGCATTTCCGTGTTCGGGTTAATAATGTGCTCTCCCCGGACTTTATCCAAGCTGAAGGTGTCCCCCAGGGATGTGTTCTGAGCACAACACTTTTTCTCCTTGCTATTAATGATTTGGCCTCTAGTCTTCCATCAAATATTTTTTCATCACTCTATGTTGATGACTTCGCTATTGCCTGTGCAGGCGCTGACTGTCACCTTATTACAGTTTCTCTCCAGCATGCAGTCGACTGTGTTTCCAATTGGGCCACCACACGTGGGTTTAAATTTTCCAGCACTAAAACCCACCAAATTACTTTCACTAGACGCTCTGTCATCTCCGATCATCCTTTGTACCTCTATGGCTCCCGTATCCCTGAACGTGATACAGTCAAGTTTCTGGGCCTCCTCTTTGATCGTAGGTTATCCTGGAAACCTCACATTACCTCTCTGAAGGCAACTTGTCACAGCCGGCTGAACCTTCTTAAAACCCTTGCTCATCTTTCATGGGGAGCTGATCGTCGAACCCTCCTTCGCCTACATTCCACCCTTACTTTGTCGAAACTTGATTATGGTGACCAGATCTATTCAGCGGCATCTCCTGCTACTCTCTCTAGCCTTAACCCCATTCATCACCAAGGATTACATTTATGCCTTGGTGCTTTTCGCTCTTTCCCTGTCGAGAGCCTCTATGCAGAAGCGAACGTTCCATCCTTATCCGATCGCCATGATGCCCATTGCCTTCGCTACTATGTACGCTCTCATGATCTCCTCAATCCTTCCATTTATAGAATGGTCACCGATATTAGTAGACATTCTTTATTTGTTCGCCGCCCCTGTTTACTCCGTCCCTTCTCTCTTCGCCTTCATTCGCTCTTGTCTTCTCTTCAATTACCACCTTTCTATGTACATGTAGCATCTCACTTTTCCCTACCCCCCTGGGAAGTTCCAGCTGTTCGAGTCTGTTCTTTCTCTCTCCCTTGCTCGAAAGCCCAACTGTCTACGGTTGCTTCCCGCTCTCTTTTTCTTGACCACTTTCACTCTCATTCTCATGCCATTGCTGTGTACACAGATGGCTCTAAGTCTTCTGATGGCGTAGGATTCGCAGCAGTGTTTCCAGACAGCGTCGTACAAGGGCATTTACTATCTTCGGCTAGTATTTTTACTGCTGAATTGTATGCCATCCTTATAGCACTTATCCGTATTGCATCTATGCCTGTGTCATCATTTGTGGTTGTCTCAGACTCCCTTAGTGCTTTACAGGCTATACAGAAATTTGATACACCTTACCCCTTAGTCCTCCGTATCCAACTTTGGCTACGCCGCATCTTTACCAAGCATAAAGATATTGTTTTTTGTTGGGTCCCTGGTCATGTTGACGTACAGGGCAATGAACAGGCAGACACTGCTGCGCGGTCAGCAGTACATGACCTACCAGTTTCATGTAGAGGTATTCCATTTACGGACTATTTTGCTGCAATATCTTCCCAACTTCACACCCGTTGGCAACAACGTTGGTCTACTATGCTCGGCAACAAACTTCAATCTATTAAACCGAGTATAGGTTACTGGCCGTCTTCTTATCACCAGTGTCGAGGTTGGGAGACTACTCTCTCCCGTCTTCGCATTGGCCATATTCGTCTTACTCATGGATATCTCATGGAGAGGCGCCCTGCTCCTCTCTGTGAGAATTGCCAAGTTCCATTATCAGTCAACCACATTCTGTTGGACTGCCCACTTTATCAACGAGCATGCAGAATTTACCTCCGTCGTCGTCTTCGCTCTGCTGCTCTCTCTTTACCTTTCATTCTCGCTGATGGACCCACCTTTCATCCAGACTCTCTCATTGACTTTTTGACAACAACTGACTTACTTCACAAATTCTGATGCCTTCAGCCCTTTCTACTTCAATCTCTTGCTACCCTCTACCCCTGTACTATCCCCTGCCCCGCTGTTTTCTGTAACCTACTGATCATCCCTCCTCCCTTCTGCCATCCAATACCCTCGCTTCCTTCCCTACCCTGCAGCGCTGTATAGCCCTTGTGGCTCAGCGCTTCTTTTTGATTATAATAATAATTTGATACATTCTCTCTAAATGACCAAACCACCTCAACAACCCCTCTTCAGCCCTCTGGGTAATACTTTTATTAACTCCACACCTTCCTCTAATTTCCACACTCTGAATTTTCTGCACAATATTTACACCACACATTGCCCTTAGACAGGACATCTCCACTGCCTCCTATCGTCTCCTCACCTGAGCATTCACAACCCAAGCTTCACACCCATATAAGAGTGTTGGTACCACTATACTTTCATACATTCCCTTCTTTGCCTCCATAGATAACGTTTTTTTGTCTCCACAGAAACCTCAATGTACCACTCACCTTTTTTCCTTCATCAATTTTATGATTAACCTCATCCTTCATAAATCCATCTGCTGACATGTCAACTCCCAGATATCTGAAAACATTCACTTCTTCCATACTACTCCTCTCCAATTTGATATCCATTTTTTCTTTATCTAAATCATGTGATACCTTCATCACCTTACTCTTTTCTGTGTTCACTTTCAACTTTCAACCTTCACACACACTCCCAAACTCATCCGCTAACCTTTGCAATTTTTCTTTAGAATCTCCCATAAGCACAGTATCATCAGCAAAAAGTAACTGTCAATTCCCATTTTGTATTTGATTCCCCATAATTTAATCTCACCCCTTTCCCGAACACCCTAGCATTTACGTTTTTTGCAACCCCATCTATAAATATATTAAACAACCATGGTGACATTACACATCCCTGTCTAAGACCTACTTTTACTGGGAAGTAATCTCCTTGTCTTCTACACGCCCTAACCTGAGCCTCTGCTACATTGCTCCCCTATCCACTCTAAGTAGTATTAATGAACAGATAATCTTGCTTTTGCTATGGCTTATTGAAAACCTATTGAATGTTGAAGTACCTAGCTTTGAACATCTCTTACACTCACCCCAAGTTTTTCTGTGGTGGATAGGTGATGTTCACGTATCCACTCCAGCTTTAGAAACTATTTATCAAGCTGTCTTGTTTCAATCTTTCTAAAGGATAGAAGCATTCTATCTAGCCCCTTGTTCTGCTCTTTCTATTACAGCTTTCACCCCCATAAGAATATCTTCAAATGTCTAACTAGATTTGTTCAAATTTCCTGTCGTCCATTCTGAGCACTTATGCTCATGCTTATTCTTGTCAACTTCCTTCTTTTTATACACCCTTCCAAGCTCTCCCAACATTGCAGTTTTCTTTCTCAAGCAATGTAACATTTACACCTTTCACAGCCTCATGTTTAAACATACTAAACAGCCATGAAGATATCACACATCCTTGTCTGAATCCCACTTTAACTGGAAACCATTCTTCTTCTTTCCAACTTGCTCACTAATGTGTCTCACTCAACTTGTGTGAACTGTTTTTCACTTCACCACCTTACTACTTACTCCATAGATTATTATTACTTGTCACTTCTCTCCCTAATTCACCCAGTCATACAGACAATCACACGTTTTATTTTTTATTTTTGTAAATTTCTTCTTTCAACAAACCGGTCATATCCCACCAAGGAAGTGTGGCCCATAAGGAAAAACGAAGGTTTCTCATTTTAAATTTAGTAATATATACAGGAGAAGGGGTTGCTAGCCCCTTGCTCCCGGCATTTTAGTCGCCTCTTACGACGTGCATGGCTTACAGAGGAAGGATTCTGTTCCATTTCCCCATGGAGATAAGAGGAAATAAACAAGAACAAGAACTAGTAAGGAAATAGAAGAAAACCCAGAGGGGTGGGTGTATACATATGCTTGTCTTTGCACGTGCAGTGTGACCTAAGTGTAAGTAAAACTAGGAAGACATACCTGAAATCTTGCATGTTTATGAGACAGAAAAAAGACACCAGCAGTCCTACCATCGTGTAAAACAATTACAGGCTTCTGTCTTACACTCGCTTGGCAGGACGATAGTACCTCCCTGGGCGGTTGCTGTCTACCAACCTACTATCTGTGTTTTGTAAATTTATATTGCCATTATTTATTTGACTTAAGATTGCTTTAGCCATCACATTCTGCCACGCACTGCACCTAGTGCGGTATATGGAAGACTTATTTCCGTATAATTCTTGCACACCTTCATGTTTCCTTTATGA
The DNA here is from genome assembly GCF_038502225.1 of Cherax quadricarinatus. Lineage (NCBI taxonomy): Eukaryota > Metazoa > Arthropoda > Malacostraca > Decapoda > Parastacidae > Cherax > Cherax quadricarinatus. Next base: position 13,697,402 of record NC_091295.1, read on the forward strand.
AGGATCCTCGCACATTTCCAATTTTTAGGAACTTTTCCTTTCATATATTGAACCTGTTCACCAACTATTTCAAAAGCTGAGTTGTAATCAACCAATACTACTGCATTTTCCACTTTTAGCTTTCTCCCTCACTTTTTCTTTACACTTGCTTCTGTATTTTCAGTGTGTAATGTATCTCATTTCTCTTTGTCCCAGCATTTATAGTTTGTAGTTACTCAAAATATTCTCTCCACTTCTCCATTTTATAACAAAAAAAGGCACAATACCGTGACTGGAACGCTACACAAATAACCCGCACATAAAAGAGAGAAGCTTACGACGAAGTTTCGGTCCGACTTGGACCATTTACAAAGTCACACTAACCAGAAGTGGAGCAGGATGGCTATATATAGGCAGGAAGAGGTGGTGGTGGTAGTAGTAGTAGTACAAGAATGGTATATAATACCGATAAGATGAAATTAAGACACATGCGCAACACCCGGGCATCCCTATCGTAGACGTTTCGCCATCCAGCCAGCCACTGGATGGCGAAACGTCCACAACAAAGACAACCAGACGCCGCACATGTGTCTTAATTTCATCAGTAGTAGTAGTAGTAGTAGTAGTAGTAGTAGTAGAAGAGGTAGTAGTAGTGGTAGTGGTAGAAGTGGGGAAAAAGGAGGACGAGCCAGTCAAATACATGTGCGGGGTCTGGTTGTCTTTGTTGTGGACGTTTCGCCATCCAGTGGCTGGCTGGATGGCGAAGCTTCTACGATAGGGATGCCCGGGTGTTGTGCATGTGTCTTAATTTCATCTTGTCGGTATTATATACCATTCTTGTACTACTACTACTACTACTACTACTTATACTTATACTACTACTACTTATACTACTACTACTACTTATACTACTACTACTACTTATACTACTACTACTTATACTACTACTAATACTACTACTACTACTTATACTACTACTACTACTTATACTACTACTACTACTACTTATACTACTTATACTTATACTACTTATACTTATACTACTTACACTACTTATACTACTTATACTTATACTTACTACTTACTACTTACTGCTACTAAAATGTCGTCGTAAGCTTCTCTCTTTTATGTGCGGGTTATTTGTGTAACTTCTCCATTTTTTTCCTCAATGAACCAATTATATCCAACCAATTTTTTTATCCTCTATTATTAAGTTCATAATTCATTTTAAAGCATGTATGCAAGTTTGGTGTGTTGAGAGTTTCCAGTTGGACCTGACTTTATTGTGAGCACTGTTCATCCATATTAAGAAATTTATTCCTCATTGAAATCTCTCTCTTTCTCTACAATCTTATTAAATAATTAACAGCTAACCAATAAACTGTAAATAAATCTTTGATTGCCATATCAGTTCATGGTGGACCATTGTGAACTTGACCAAAAGTTGTCAAAAATTTTTTTTTTTCATTTGTAGATTAGTTGTGAATTGTTTCAGCTATGGTGTTGTGGCCTTTGTTCATCTTTAAATAATTTATTTTACAGTTAAACAACAAAATTTGCAAGGGTTATATTCCAACAAGTTCTCAGGAATTTAAAATTCATGAGTGCCCCTTAATTCTATCCATATACAGTATATAATTGATTATCAGGGGCTGTTAACTGAAGCTTCTGGTCATGTGACAGAGACCTGCTGGCTTTCCAATTCACCCCATAAGATATTAAAGATCACATTATGTGGTGTATTCATCATATGCACTAGAAAATCGTATAGAAAATATGAATGCCTTTGATGAGCAAGACAGAGAGAAAAATGACAATGTTAGTGTTAACTTGACGTATAAGAGGAAACTATTTCTTTAACCCTTTGAGGGTTTCGGCCGTACTAGTACGGCTTACGACCCAGGGTTTTTGACGTACTAGTACGCCTAAATTCTAGCGCCCTCAAATCTAGTGGGAGAAAGCTGGTAGGCCTACATATGAAAGAATGGGTCTATGTGGTCAGTGTGCACAGTATAAAAAAAATCCTGCAGCACACAGTGCATAATGAGAAAAAAAAAACTTTGACCGTTTTTTTGGAATAAAACAGCGATTTTGCACTGTATTTTTGTATGGTATTTATTTTTGTATTCTAGTTTTCTTGGTCTCATTTTATAGAATGGAAGACACATTACAGAAATTGAGATGATTTTGACTGGTTTTACAATGAAAAGTACCTTGAAATTGAGCTCAAAGTAGCAGAAATGTTCGATTTTTACCAAAGTTCGAAAGTAAACAAATTATGCCAAGCGTCCAATACACATCAACTGGTGAGTCTAATATTCTTTTGCAAGTGTGCCAATATTATTTATACCATTTTTTACACTAATGCAGTAGTCTGCATAACAGTAAATCTTCTATTTTTTGTGAGAATAAAAATTCAAAGTGGAAAGCAAAAGAATGTAAGAGGGGCCTTGAGACGTGACTAATGAACAAAGGAAATGTCATTTTAGTGCCAGGAATGTCTTAATGATTAAAATGTTTATTCTGGACCCTATTCGGAAATTGGCATCTTTTGAAATTTGTGTGAAATTGGCAAAATTGCTAAATTCTGACCACTGTATTGGATAGTTGAAATCAGTAAATGGGTGGTTTCTTGCACTCATTTGATAGAAAAAATGGAGCTCTAGCGAAATATTCATGTTTTTTGTCGACTAGTGCAGTGGAATTGGCCGAAAATGGGGCTCAAAGTGGGCAAAATCACCGATGCGTAAACATCGCTGAGACCGCTAACTTCGCGAGAGCATAATTCCGTAAGTTTTCCATCAAATTTGATAATTTTGGTGTCATTATGAACGGGAAAAGATTCTCTATCTTTTTGTAAGAATTTTTTTTTTTTTAATTTGGCCGACCCTGAGAACGAGTCTCAGAGAGGGCCTGTCGACCCTCAAAGGGTTAAATACAAAGAAGTAAAGCCAGTATTTCTTTATACTTAAAGAAATATAGTGATGCATTTTTCTGAAAATTCCTGTTGTTGATTTGGCTATTCCATTTCTTTTTTGGCCAGATCTCTAAATTTCATTCCAATTGTATTCAGATTTTCTCTTGTTTGGTACCTGTTTGGCCACTAACTATATAAAATATGAATGTTTTGAATTATAAGGGCTTGAGCACCCAGCATGCTTGTGTGAGTGTCTTTGATAAGAGTGACTGAAGTCAAGTTGTCCTTAATGGATGTGCTGTTGAGGTGTGAGCAAGGTAACATTTATGAAGAGATTCAGGGAAACTGTTTAGCCAGACTTGACTCATGAAGGTGGGAAAGGCAGGAGGGGTGGGATGTTGCAGTCAAGAGGTTCATCTGAATTGTAATGTTAGCACACTTCTGGCAAGACAGCAGCTGAGGAAATGATCTAGGTTGGAAGATCACTGCCACCAGATGTAACATACAAGAGAGGATGATACTTGTGTGTGGCAGTTTTCTGTTTGTAATAAAATGCAGATAATTATTTTGTAGGACACCTGGCTTCAGGAGAACACGGTGAAATTTGTCTTTTTTTTTTTTTTTATATAATTGTCATAAGGAAAAATATAATGCCACTTTGAAGTGAGAATGGTTAATTGATAAAACATAGCTGTACAAATTCATGGGCATCTGTATTCACTGGTTTTTAGTTATCCAGCATCTTCACTTGAGGGCAACCAATGAATAAGTTTAGTTATCTAACACTTTTCTTGATCAATGTCTTTCCCATTCCCAAGTCATTATTTCTTATGAGTGTCAGTATTAACCAGATAGTTTTATATTATAATTATTGTCTTGGAAACAAAATGAACCCAAATTTCAAACAGAATTTGTTAGGTAAACTTAATTTTTATTTTAACAGTTTTGAGTTTCACAGTACCTCTAGGAACGTAACCAGTGAATATGTATAGACGACTGTACACTGTATTTTATTTAGGAGGACTTAGTGGGTAAGTGAATGCTCTTTAATATGTGAGCAGTACAGTACTTCAGGTGTGGAGTCTTCATTGTATCCTCTCAGTAGTCTGGCAAATAAAATGATTTATCTCATTTATAAGCATATAACATCTTGGGTATTTATAAAGCATTATGTTTTATGCAGAGAAATAAACAAGCAGCTTGTGCAACCTGGTTAACTACCTACAGGTAGGATACAAAAACTATATTTTTTGAAGGATTTAAGTGTTTCTTCTTTTATCTTTAAATTTTTTTACAGTTTCATGAATTATGTTTACTAATTTTTATGCTTTTATAAATTTGCTATGTTTTCTCCACTAAATTCACACACAAAAACCCTGTGTGTATATGCTGATGAATGGCCTCCATTTTGAAATAGAGTGAGAGAAGTGCTGGTGGAAGATGCCAGCTCTTCTCTGCTCTGTTGTAAACATTGATGTTTCTATACTACCTAGGTCCTAGAATGTTAGAAGGTAAGTAGTTGTGAGACACATGTTGCAACTCAAGAGTTTTGTTCAAGATACATCACACAGATATTAAGAGGTACACTTCTTCCTAGTATCTTGCTGATGGAAAGAGTTGCTCAGCATCAACCCTTTGACTGTTTCGGTTGTGTATATGTCTTACGCGCCACCGTTTTGGACATAATTAAACGGGTAAATTCTAGTGGCTTCAAATCAAGCAGGAGAAAGCTGGTAGGCCCACATATGAGAGAATGGGTCTGTGTGGTCAGTGTGCACCACATAAAAAATATCCTGCAGCACGCACTGCATAATGAGAAAAAACAACAACCGTTTTTTGGATTAAAATGCCGACTTTGAGGTGTATTTTCGTATAGGATTTATCGTAGTATTCTCGTTTTCATGGTCTCATGTGATAAAATGGAAAACATATGACAGAAATAGAGATGATTTTGATTACTTTCACAATGAAAACGACCTTGAAACTGAGCTCAAAGTAGCGGAAATGTTCGATTTTTACCAATGTTCAGGAGTAAGCAAATCACACCACATGTCCAATACACGTCAACTGGGGAGTCTAATATTATTTCACTTGTGCACTGATATTATTTATACCATTTTTACAGTAATGGAGTAGTCTGCATAACAGTAAATTTTGTATTTTTTTGTACGAATAAAAAATCAAAATAGAAAGCAATAGTAATATAAGAGGGGCCTTGAGATGTGACTAGTGAACAGAGGATATGTTATTTTAGTGCCAAGAATGTCTGCATTGTTTATTCTGGACCCTATTTTGAAATTGGCATCTTTTTGATTTGCGTGAAATTGGCCAAATTGCCAATTTCTGACCACTTTATTGGGTAGTTCAAGTCGGTAAATGGGCGGTTTCTTGTACTCAACTGATGGAAATAATGGAGTTCTAAAGAAATAGCTATGAGTTTAGTCAACTGGAACAACGGAACTTGTCAAAAACAGGGCTCAAAGTCGGCGAAATTGCCAATGCGTATGTCACTGAGACCACTAACTTCACGGGAGTGTAATTCCGTGAGTTTTCAGCCAAATTTCTTACTTTTGGTGTCATTACCATCAGGAAAAGATTCTCTATCATTTCATAAGAAAAAATAATTTTTTTTTATTCCAAAAAATTTGCGACATAGAATGACTGTTTCAGAAAGGGGCTTGCGACAGTCAAAGGGTTAAATGATGTAACATTTCCATCTTCCCATTTATCTTCAGTAGTATATGATAATATTTTCTTTCATATTGTTATTATTTAATAAATATAATTTAATGTTTGAAAGAGGGGAAGGCACCTAGGGATTGTCAGAGAATGTGTATAATTCCTTTATATAAGGGAAAAAGGGACAAAAGAGATTGTAAAAATTAAAAGGGAATAAGTTTACTGAATATACCAGGTAAAGTGTATGGTAGGGTTATTATTGAAAGAATTAGAGGTAAGACAGAGAGCAGAATTGCAGATGAACAAGAACGCTTTAGAATGATTAGGGGATGTGTAGATCGTGTTTACCTTGAAGCATACAAGTGAATAGTATTTAGATAAAGGTAGGGATGTTTTCACTGCATTTATGGATTTAGAAAAGGCATATGATAGGATGGATAGGGAAGCAATTTGGCAGATGTTGCAAGTGTATGGAATAGGTAGTAAGTTACTAAATGCTGTAAAGAGTGTTTATGAGGATAGTGAAGCTCAGGTTAGGGTGTGTCGAAGAGAGGGAGATTTCTTTCCAGTAAAAGTAGGCCTTAGATACGGGTGTGAAATGGTTGTTGTAATGGTTGTTTAACACATTTATAGATGGAGTTTTAAAAGAAACAAATGCTAGGGTATTGGGGAGAAGGGTGGGATTAAATTATGGGGAATCAAATACAAAATGGGAGTTGTGTCACAGTTACTTATTGCTGATGATACTGTGCTTTTGGGGGATTCTAAAGAGACATTGCAAAGGTTAGCTGATGAGTTTTGGAGAGTGTGTAAAGAAAGCTGAAAGTGAGCATGGATAAGAGTAAGGTGATGAGAGTATCAAACAAGTTAGGTAAAGAAAAATTGGATATCACATTGGATGGAGGGAGTATGGAAGAAGTGAATGTGTTCAGATATTTGGCAGTAGATTTGTTAGCAGGTTGGTTTATGAAACACGAGGTTAACCATGGAATTGATGAAGGAAAAAGGTGAGTGGTGCATTGAGGTATCTCTGGAGACAAAAAACATTATCCATATAGGCAAAGAAGGGAGTGTACAAGAGTATAGTGGTACCAACACTCATATGGGGTGTGAAGCTTGGGTTGTAAATTCTGCAGTGAGGAGGCGGTCAGAGGCAGTGGAGATGCCACGTGTAAGGGCAACTTGTGGTGTAAATATTATGCTGAGAATTCGTAGTGTGGAAATTAGGAGGAGGTATGGAGTTACAAAAAGTATTCAGAAGGCTGAAGAGGAGTTATTGAGGTGGATTGGTCATTTAGAGATGATGGAGCAAAATAGTGACATGGAGGGTGTATAAATCTGTAGTGGAGGAGAGGAGGAGGTTGGGGTCATCCTAGGAAAGGATGGAGGGAGGGGGTAAAAGAGGTTTTGTGTGCAAGGGGCCTGGATATGCAGCAGGAGTGTGTGAGCATGTTAGATAGGAGTGAATGGAGATGAATGGTTTTTGGGACCTGACGAGCTGGTGGAGTGTGAGCAGGGTAATATTTTGTGAAGGGATTCAGGGAAACCAGTTAGCCAGACATGAGTCCTGGAAGTGGAAAGTGCAATGCCTCCACTATAAAAATGGGGTTTGAGATATTGTCTGTTTGGAGTGACATCTAAACTGTCATATCTGGGTGCCTCTTCAAAGACAGTGATTATGTGTGAATAATGGTGAGAGTGTTTTTCTTTTTTGGGTCACCCTGCTTCGGTGGGAGATGGCTGGCATATTGAAAAAAAATAATAAAGGCAGTGTGTACTCTATTCAATCACTTATTTTATTTTTTACATAACTCAAAGTGCCAAATTTCATTTTTTTTGTATATAATTTGGTGAAAGTACTAGTTAGAAAATAGAATAAAACATCTCAGGAAGAATGAATGAATAATGCAACAGTGCTCAGTATTGTGTGTTTCTTTCCTTTTGGTCATATTCTTGGATATCCATTATATTGACCATTATTCTCTTTTTAGTGACATGTGCTGCAAAATTTATGATTATTAATTGATTGTACCCTTACTAAATATGTCTAGCATTGAATTGTTATTAAAAGTACTGAATCCCCTCATATTTTGGGTAATTTCATGTTATCATGAGAGAATGATTTGATGAGTAAATTTTAAACACCTTTAACAGAATATAAAGGTATTAATACAAGTTTAATGCTGACCCATTATGAGATCTTGTCCTAAATAATTAGATATTTCTGAGGGGCTACCTTTAAGTGCTTGACACAGTTTGTTGTTTCTTCCTCTAAAGTTTTCATTTCTAACCTGAAAATTCCTGATTATATTTTCTTCAAATTTTCAATGCTAGTTTTCTGTAACTAGGAAAAGATTCTTGCAATTATTTTCATGTGCAGGTGCTTGCTTGTATATTTTGCAAAGGCCATTACTGTTCTTGGAATTTGTTTGTTAATTTGAGAAAGTATCTTATACGTAGTTTTCAAACTTGCAACACTAGTGAATCTTACTTACAAGAAGGTTGGGATTGTTATTTGTATGTGCATGTGCCAATTTTTCAGTTTTTGTTTTTAAATCTTCTTAGGGGGGAGTACTAAACCTGTAGGGGTCATACAGTGCCTTGGGTAATGGGAAACAATCAGGTCTGATACAAGAATGTGATTCCCCTCACCAGTTTCAAGTAACATTCTTTGTGGGGATTTTTATCTTACAAATAGTGTGTTATTTTCTTTATTAAATAATTTGGGTATGGTATGTTTCTTCTGGTTAATTCATCTTAGGAAAAAATGATACCATACAAGTTTAGGCTGTGTAAATATAAATTTGCTGGTTTACTAACATAGTTAATAAATTTGGAATTGCTGGATTTTGTGCATTAATTGGAGAATATCTCTTCTGGTTGGCTTTAAACTTATAGTGGTGGTGTTTTTCTCAAAGGAAGGTTTACAGGGATTTATGGTTGTGTAAGTTTTAATTTGTTTATTTTTTAAGGCAAAATGGTTTTCATATAATAACTGGGAATGTATCTCTTGATCACGGTACCTCGTAAGACATATATATATATACGTCTTACGAGGTACCGTGTTTGACGTATATGTACTCATAAATTCTAGCGGCTTTAAATCAGGCAGGAGAAAGCTGGTAGGCCCACATGTGAGAGAATGGGTCTGTGTGGTCAGTGTGCACCATATAAAAAAAAATCCTGGAGCACGCAGTGCATAATGAGAAAAAAAAAAACTCCGACCTTTTTTTTTTTAATTAACCCTTTCAGGGTCCAAGGCCAAAATCTGAAGTCACGCACCAGTGTCCAAGAATTTAAAAAAAAAATTTGTTATTTTTTCTTATGAAATCGTAGAGAATCTTTTTGTGAAGGTAATAAAACAAAAAGTACGAAATTTGGTGGAAAATTGACGAAATTATGCTCTCGCGAATTTTGATGTGTCAGCGATATTTACGAGTCAGCGATTTTGCCGACTTTGACTCCCATTTTAGGCCAATTACATTATTCCAATCAACCAAATTCTTAGCTATTTCACTAGTATTACTTCTATTCTATCGATTGAGCACAAGAAATCGCCAAATCAACTGTTTCAACTACAAAATAAAGTGATCGGAAATTGTTAATTTGGCCAATTTAACACAAAGTTCAAAATATTCCAATTTCAAAATAGGCTCCAGAATAAACAATGTAGGTATCCCTGGTACTAAACTAACATTTCCTCTGTTCATTAGTTACATTTTGAGGCTTTACAAATAAATTCCATTTTGATTTTTTATTCACATAATGAATTTTTATTCACACCAAAAATTAGAAGATTTACTGTTGTGCAATATTGTAATAATTGTATAAATATCATCACCATATTTGTGAATGTATATTAGACCCACCAGCTGATGTGTATTAGATGTGTGAGGTCGTTTGTTTACTCTTGAATATCAGCAAAAATTTAACATTTCCGCTACTTTGAGCTCAGTTTCAAGCCATTTCCAGTGCTAAAACCAATCAAAATCATCTCTATTTCTGTAATATGTCTTCCATTCTATCAAATGAGACCAAGAAATCGCAATTACAACTATAAAAAAACATACGAAAAAACACTGCAAAGTCGCTGTTTTAATCGAAAAATCATGATTTCATTTTTTTTCTCTCATTATACACAGTGTGCTGCAGGATCTGTTTTATGTGGTGCACACATACCACATAGATGTATTCTCTCATATCTAGGCCCAAATGTACCACTCACAGTTTATCAGAGTGAGCTGAGCTCATGGCGTAGATCTACGGTTTGGACACTCACCGTAAAGCCGTAGATCTACAGGACGGACCCTGAAAGGGTTAAAATGCCGACTTTGTGGTTTATTTTCGTATAGCATTTATGGTTGTATTCTCGTTTTCTTGGTCTTATTTGATAGAATGGAAAACATATTATAGAAATAGAGGTGATTTTCATTGATTTTACTATAAAAAGAACCTGGAAATGGAGCTCAAAGTAGGGAAAATGTTTGATTTTTACCGATGTTCAAAAGTAAACAAATGATGTCATTGTCCAATAAATGTCCAACTAGCCATTCTAATATGCAGTCATGAATGGGTTTATGTTATTTATACAGTTATTACAGTATTGCAGTAGTCTGCATAATAGTAAATCTTCTATTATTTGTTTGAATAAAAATTCAAAATAGAAAGCAAGAGTAATATCAGAGGGGCCTGGAGACATGACTGATGAACAAAGAAAATGTTATTTTAGAGCCAGGAATGTCTGCATTGTTCATTCTGGACCTTATTTTGAAATTGTCATATTTTTTAATTTTCGTGAAATTGGACAAATTGCAAATTTCTGACCACGTTATTGGGTAGTTGAAATCGGTAAATGGGCAGTTTCTTGTACTCAATCGATAGAAAAAACTGAGTTCTAAAGAAATAGCTATGAGTTTGGTCGACTGGAACAATGGAATTAGCTGCAAATAGGGCTCAAAGTGCGCAAAATCACCAATTTGTAAATATTGCTAAGGTTGCTAACTTTGCGAGAGCATAATTCTGTCAGTTTTCCATCAAATTTCGTTTTTTTGGTGTCATTACAATCGGGAAAAGATTCTCTATCATTTCGTAAGGAAAAATATATATTTTTTTTTTTTTGAAATTTTGCGACACCAGGAGACACCTCAGGAATGGGGGTTGCGACAGTCAAGGGGTTAAATGCTTGTGTAATTTAGAGAAAGGCTTGAATTGATTTTGCACTGTGTAGGTGCCAATTTACCATTTATATTGAAGAAATTGCAAAACCTGAAGTACAGTGGACCCCTGAATTTTGTGAGTCTCAAGTTTCATGAATTTCGAGTATCGGCAACTTTTTTCATCAAAATATAGCCTCAAGTTTTGTGATTTGCCTCAAAATTCAGCAGTCGTAAGGAACACGTCCGATTGGCCTCCCAGCGACCGCGCGCACACAAAGGCTTCCACACACCATTCAGAGTCAGTGTGGCATTGTTTCTGAGAGAGTGACCATCACCCCACGCGTTCATACGATATGTATTGTAATAATCCGTTCTTTTTTGTGCTTGCAACTGCTAAATAAGCCACCTTGGGCCCAAGGAAAGCTTCTAGTGCCAGCCCTTTGGTAAAGAAGATGAGAAACATGATAGAATTAAAGAAAAAGTTTGTTGAAAAATATGAAATTGGTGGTGGTAGAAGGTGGTAGTGATAGTGGTAGAGGATGGTAGTGGTTGTGATGGTGGTAGAGGGTGGTAACAGTTGTGATGGTGGTAGAGGGTGGTAGTGGTTGTGATGGTGGTAGAGGGTGGTAGTGATTGTGATAGAGGGTAGAGCTGCAAGAGCTCTTTGGACAGTTATTTTGTGTGACAAGGTTCTAGTGGCTCTCAAGCTGGTCTTAGTGCCATTAAAAAGTAAAGGAGGGAAGTAACCCTGGATAAGGACTTGGTACCTAAAGTCTTTATGGAAGGGGATTTCCCTTCCAAACAATAGTGTAACTTCTCCATCCTCTCCCCTCCTCCTGTCTTCCATACACCAACAAGTCTTCAATAAAGGTAAGTGTGATGTTATTATTGTTTTATACTTGATTTCTCATTCTTTTCTGTATGTAAATCTATATTTAATCTATAAAAAAAAATAATTTTTGTTAATACTTTTGGGTGTCTGGGATGGATTGATTGGATTTACATTATTTCTTATGGTGAAAATGGTTTCGAAATTCATGAATTTTGACTTTCAGCAGACTCTCTGGAACGGATTAATCACGAAATTCGGGGGTCCACTGTACAGCCTCTTCTCACTTAACGACTGAGTTCTGTTCCTAAGATCACATCGGTAAATGAATTCATCACTAAATGAAGAGCATACTATAATGGTAGTGGGTTTGTGTCAGCCATCTTCGATATTGTTTTAATGTCACCTTTGCACCATTTATAACATTTCTAGTATATTTTTAAATGTTTATACTCCAGTGTACTGTATATGATAATAAACAGAAAACAAGAAATCAGCTCTGATTTACATTATTTAGTTATGCATACTGGTCAGAGAGCCCATCGTAAGTCCGAGTCATCGGTAAATGAATACATCACTGAGTGAGGAGAGGCTGTATTGACATTTTTGTGATAATGTGTGAATTCCATATTCAATTGACTTCGAATCTTCAATGCTGATAATTTAAGAAAACAACTTTTGAGCAGCTTCGAACTTAATGCTAGTGTGTTTTGGGATATTGGTCTGCGTGCAGTAACTAGAGAGTCTCTCTTCTTGCTGGGTTTATACTTTCAAAGTAGGTGTATCTTAGTGGAAGGTTCTGATTGGATTTGTGCTGTGTAGGTAGCAATATGCCATTTTTATTGAGGAAATTGGGATACTAGTTTCTGTGCAAAATTGTGAATGCTTCTTCTAATTTACTTCAAATCCTTAATGCTGATACGTATTTGGTTCCTAGAAAATTATTATACTTTCTGTATTATTCCTTTTTCATACCTTGAGATAGAAGGGGCTGCTGGATCTATGAGATATTTTCATATTTTTCTTGGTTCATGTAACGACTGAAGTTCATGTAGTTAGAGATAATCAACAAAATAAATTTAATGGCAGTTGTAGTGCATAGTACAGTAACTTTATCTCATAAAAACATGCTCACATCTTGTTACCATAATAACAAATATAGGAATTTCTAATATGTATAAATGGTTATAATTTGTGGTTTTGGGGTCAATTTGCAGCCCATCAATTGTTCAGGTTCAAATCTAGTGAGAGAAAGCTGGTAGGCCTACACACGAAAGAATGGGTCCATGGTCAGTGTGCACAGTATAAAAAAATCCTACAGCATACAGTGCATAATGAGAAAAAAAACTCCGACCATGTTTTTGGTTTAAAACAGCGACTTTGCAGTGTATTTTCGTATGGTATTTATGGTTGTATTTTAGTTTTCTTGGTCTCATTTTATAGAATGGAAGACATATTACAGAAATTGAGATGATTTTGATTGGTTTCTTAATGAAAAGTACCTTGAAATTGAGCTCAAAGTAGCAGAAATGTTCGATTTTTACCAAAGTTCAAAGGTAAACAAATCATGCCAAGCGTCCAATACACGTCAACTGGTGAGTCTAATATTCTTTCACAAGTGTGCTGATATTATTTATACCATTTCTACACTAATGCCGTAGTCTGCATAACAGTAAATCTTCAATTTTTTTGTGAGAATAAAAGTTCAAAGTGAAAAGCAAAAGAGATGTAAGAGGGGCCTGGGGACGTGACTAATGAACAGAGAAAATGTTATTTTAGTGCCAAGAATGTCTGTCTTGTTTATTCTGGACCCTATTTGGAATTGGCATCTTCTAAAATTTGTGTGAAATTGGCAACATTGCCAATGTCTGACCACTGTACTGGATAGTTAAAAATCAGTAAATGGGCAGTTTCTTGTACTCATTCGATAGAAAAAATAGAGTTCTAGTGAAATAGATATGATTTTTGACGACTAGTAAACGGGAATTGGCCGAAAACAGGGCTCAAAGTGGGTGAAATCGCCGATGCGTAAACATTGCCGAGACCACTAACTTTGCGAGAGCATAATTCCATAAGTTTTCCATCAAATTTCATACTTTTGGTGTCATTATGATTGGGAAAAGATTCTCTATCATTTCATAAGAAAAAATAATTTTTTTTTTTCCAAAAAATTTTCGACCCAGAGAACGAGTTTAGGAGAGGGCCTCTCAACCCTGAAAGGGTTAACTTGCTGTATGCTACAGTTGCATTACTCAAGAAATCGTAATGACACGATTGCAAATAAACCATACTCCCGGCCGGGATTGAACCCGCGGTCATAGAGTCTCAAAACTCCAGCCCGTCGCGTTAGCCACTAGACCAGCTAGCCACAATAAGATTCATCCAACTAGCCTACACCATAGGAAAGACCTTCTATAGAAATATACCTAGTTGGATGAATCTTATTGTGGCTAGCTGGTCTAGTGGCTAACGCGACGGGCTGGAGTTTTGAGACTCTATGACCGCGGGTTCAATCCCGGCCGGGAGTATGGTTTACAGTTGCATTATTTGTATATCACTCCCCAAAGAATTTTTTTATGTGATCATCTTTTTCTAATTTGATTTTTCTCTTCAGACTATGAGTTCATTGAAATTATTTGATGTAGAAAAATTCATATGTATACATCACCTAATTCTTCATGTTACATCTTTTGCATTTACTGGAGCATGTAGGTGTACAGTATCTCCATATCAGTGATAACACATGTAATGAATTGTTAGTGTTATTTAAGTTCTGTCATTAAAATTTAATAGTAATTAAATTTCAAATTCCTTCTTAATTTTTTTTTTGTCTAAGAAAATTTCCCTGGAATAGCCACCTTCAGCATTTGACACTAATATTTAGAAAACTTTTAGCTTGTGAAATATGCATGTCATGTATGCCTTGTCAGTTATACAGCTGTTAGCATCATACCGTACTGTGTTTGCAATTCTGTGTCCTCCATATCCTGAGAAACGCTAGTTCTTTGTCTGCGTTGTATTGTTCTTTAAGCTTTAATCTTTTTCCTAGGATGGGGAAAATTCTGATAGTCATAATGTTGTATTTATAATTATGAATAATTGTACTGTACTTGAATGGAATTATATTCTCGTATTTAATGTAATAAAGTGAATTTTGAAGAAATTACAACTAATTCCTCATATCTACTCTAATCAAGAGAGTGGATTAGTCAGTGGGATTTATATCCTTGTTTTGTTTAATGCTTTTATTCCCTTGTACATTAGTCAGTGGTAAGTCATTTGGTATAATTTATTATACTTACTAACCAAGTACCGTACATTTTAAAACTATATTGTAGTTAATTTGCCTTTCTGTAACTTAAAAGAAAGTCAGATTTTGCCAATGAACTTTTTTGTGGTGAATGTCTCAGTAAATGGTACCTAAAACTAAAATTCTCCACTTTTGCTGTTATAGTGAGAGAAAACTTGTAAAATTTGTGTATTCTTTATAGATTTGTCCTAAAATTGTAGTCTGTCATAGGTAGCTACTTTTCCTAGTTCTAATATTAAGCTCACTCTTCTCAGGTGAGTGAAATACTTCATAACATATACTTGCAGTAGAAATGTATGCAGTAATGGCCAGGCTTGAAGTACTGTATTAAGAGAGGAAATTCTTAATTCTGTCAGATTTCCTGGAATAAACTCAAGCTTGCTCGCAATAGAACAAAATGTGCATCAGCTCAGTTAAAGACTACTGTAGGGGTTTGAACAAAGCTTTTAAAGACTACAGTACTAGCATATGCTTAGCACGTAGCATAATGAAGCTAAAGCATCAATAATTTTTCTACATTTTCTTTACCTGTGAGGGAAATATTCATCAAACAGATTATGATATATGATTGTCATACTGATTTGTTAAATACCTAATTACATTTTTATATTTCTGTAGCCAAGTAACTGGAGGTAATTTGTAGGTGATCAAGCACTGGATATGGTTCTCAAAATTAGCTTTACTCTAATTTAGTGGATAATTTGTAGCACTGTTAAAACACACAATGCTTGTGCAAAAGTTATTTCAAAAGCAGATTCATAGATTATTTTGCTCTAAGTTAAAAATATGTTACTGAGTAGCAAATCTAATTTAGTTTCTTAGCCTTTATGTTGAATTGCCTTTGCTCAACCAGTAAATTGTTGCAGGTGCTAAAGTTATGGAAGATAAGATGCTCTATCAAAGTAGTTGGTGGTAATTTGAAGTTTTCTGTTTTCAGATATTTTTGATATACGGTACTGTATTTTTTTACACCACATCAGCCATCTCCCATAAATGGAAACACATTCACTATCATTCATGCAGGACTCATCTAGCCAGAGGTGCACAGACAACCGTAACATCTGCACTCCTTCAGATTGTAGCCACTCCTTCTCATGTCCATGACTCGAGTCCGGGTAACTGGTTTACCTTGATTCTCTTCCTAAATGTTAACTTGCTCACTCAGCAGCATCTCAGATTCTAAAAAAACACTTTTCTCCACTCATTCTGATTCATCATGCTTACACCTGCCTACATGATGTTCAATCCCCTCCCACCTTCACCTCTTTCCCCCAACCCTTCCTTATATGACCCCCAAGTCCTATATTTATCAATATATATATTATACCAAATGCTAGTGACATTTAGTTTTAGACGAGTTTCTATTAAATAGATTCTTATATGATGCTTCATACAGCTTTAATTCCAGGGTTGACCGTTATGTTACAGGTATAGAAGATTTGTGTTTGTATTTATATTGTGTACTGCTGTCTATTTATTATGTTGGTATGAAACCTCAAAAAAAAATTAAGTATTTATGGTATGCTGCAACACATTAAATTTTTTTCTAGGTAAACAGGGAATGTTCAGATGTCTTCCAAAACTAGATTAACCTTTAGTGCAGTACATAGTGTTGCAATCATGAAACTATGTGTTTTAGCATATTTTTATAATTACAACAAGTGTCTGTGTGGGAGATGTTTATTTTTGGTAGCTTATGGGCTAGAATGGTGATAACAATGTTCTGGAAAAATGTTGTCACTGTTTTTAGAGCTTTTTTTGCTGACTTCTCTCTTTCAAATTTGTGGCCATATTGTTAACAGCAAGTTTGAAATATGAGAGTTTTTAAATATATAGTACTTATTTCTAATTTTCCATTTGCACTCTAATTTATTTGCTCATTGAAGTGAAACATATGCAGTAAAGTTTCTTGAATAAATTAATAATATTTTTCAATTTAAAAAAAAAATCAACCTACCATAAAATATTAAAAATGGTACAACATAAACACTTAGAGAAATCTTATTTATTATTTAGTAATGACATATTTATTTACTCTGTTTCTTCATTTTACTATAAGAATTACAAGCAAACCTCAATAAAATTTATTTGATACAGTAGTTGCAAAAGAGATCACTTTAAAATAAGTGATGGTTCCAGACAAACCTTTTTTTATTTTGGTTGAAAACTGAAATATTCAGCTATAAATTTATGTTAAACTGTATTTTACACAGTAGCTATTGTTGTATTTTATAACAGTGTATTACATGTGATAGTCAACAGAATAGTAAAGCATCTCAGATTTCTCTGGAGAATTGTAGTTTAGTTTTATAGCTTTTTGAGTGAGTGGCCTCGTTAAATATTTTATTTATGTAGTATATAGAGGTATGGAATGAAATAATACATTCTCTGGAGTTATGAAGGTTGACTGGTAAGTGCTATTTATTTTGAGGCTTTCCTATACTGTATTGATGGTATTATTTCAATTATTATAGTTCCGCAGTGCTGTAATACATTACAACATACTATTATTATTATTACTGTTTTCAGTTCTGTGAATAAACATTTGATAAATGAGACACATGTGCAACATCAGGGTATATTTATTCTAAAAATGTTTTTCCAGCCAGTGACTTCTTCAGTCCAATGCAAATAAGGTGGAAAATGAGGAGGAGTTTGAGGTAATCAATTCCTCAGTCTGGAGTCATTGCATTCAGTCCATCAGTCTGGAGTTGAACACATCAACTCCAGGCTGAGGGACTGATTACCTCAAATTCATCTTCCACCTTACTCTACACTGGACTGAAGAAGCCACTGGCTGGCAAAATGTTTCCAAGATAAAGATACCCAGATTTTGCACAAGTGTCTTATTTATCATACAGTTGTGTGATCTCTCTCTCCTGCATACTTAAGTATTCTCCCAAATGCATGAAAACAGAATTTTAACCCTTAAACGGTCCAAACGTATATATACGTTCACTCGTGTAGTACCCCAAATTTTTCGAGAAAAAAAAAATCTTTTTTTTTTAAAAGGAAAAAAGAGCATATGGTACCCAGGCATCCCCCAATTATTTTAATATGGCGCACAGTGAGTGTGCACACCCATTCTCTCATGTCTAGGTGACTCAGGCTTATTGTGGCAATGTTGAATGAATGACAAAGAAAACGTATATATGCGTTTGGGGCGCTACACGTGTGAACGTATATATACGTTTGGACCGTTTAAGGGTTAAATTTGGAATTATCTCTGAATACAGTAATAGTGAAAATTTTGAATTTAAGACGCATGTTTTAATTGAGATTTTTTTTTCTGAATGTGAGAATACAGTTCAGTAAATACCTAAACTTGAAATTTTCCCTTACTCTTAAAATTTTATACAAGGGAGAAAATTCAGATATATCAGAAATTCTTCACCTTTGTCACTCATGAGCATTGATGAGAGAAAATACTCTCAATATTTGCATTGTTTTTTATAATTATTTTGATGTACAATACTGGTATATTTCAGATATTATCAAAGACAAAGACTTGTTAAACAGAATTTAATCATTTATAAAAGGGAGCATTACTAGTTTATGGTTGTTTGAATTTGCCAATGTGTTAACATCAGTTTAAAATTATGGTATAAGGATTACCAAAATTTTTAATTTCAGCTTCTGTCAATGGAACTTCAGTAAAATGAGCTTAGTACAGATTTGATTTATATTGTAAATAACTATGATGATAGGTAGATCATAGAGCCTTGCAGGATATTTAGAGTATAAAGAAATGACAAGGAAAAATAGATTATACTGATAGTACTTTTGGTGGCAAATGGCATCAGTTTCGATAAGTTGCGTAGTCTTGAAAAAATGGTTTGACTTTGAGTTAAAAATGTGTACAGTGTTAAATAAACAAACATATTTGGCAACTTACTGGATAATGGGAAATGGCATTTGTGTAATGAACTAGGTTTAAACATTATTGCTGTCAAATTAAATGTCTTGGATTTTAATGTTTCCTCTGGGGTTTCAAAATTATAATTTTGGGAGATGGCATTAATGGCTTGGTATAACCTTTCCAAATTTTCAAGCTTTATAGTATAACCAGTTAATGTAAAATGAACGAATCCAGAAAAGCATTTCATTATTCTGGATACAATTTGTAATGGCAGGCTATGTTTGGAACATTATCATTATTTGTTTTCTTTAAGCAAAATGAAATACCCATTGTTGTAAATATATACTATTTAGTTGAAATTTCTGAGAGGGAAATATAAAGAATATTAGTGTATTTTTTCATCAAATAAAATTTGTAAGATCTTTTCAAAGGTGTTTCACATGTTTTAAGTTCTTTTAAAAGTTCTTAGTAAAGGATTCCTTTATGTCCTTTTTTCATTATCTAAGAAGGATGTGAATAAAATTATCCAGTGTAAAAGTATTCACAAAAAAGTGTACAAGAGGTCCTAAAATTTGTGTTAGCAGACTAAGTGTGTTATCAGTGAAAATGTGTAAAACAAACGTAAGGTTTTAAATAACAAAAAAAAAAAACACATTACCGTGACTGGAATGATGCACAAATAACCCGCACACAAAAGAGAGGAACTTATGACGATGTTTCAGTCCGACTTGGACCATTTACGAAGTCTCTTCTTTTCATTAGTGTGATTTGTAAATGGTCCAAGTTGGACTGAAACGTCATCATAAGCTCCTCTCTTCCATGTGTGGGTTATTTATGTATTGCAAGGTTTTACCCAGATATAACATATGTGCCCTAGACTCAGGGCTCAACCACTTGCATCCTTAGATGAGAGCATCTTGATGCCAATGGAGGGGTCTTGATCTAAAAATTAAGGTTATTCTTCCCTTTCTTTGATCAAACCTGATTACCTCTCATTACCCAAGCACTGTACAGCCTTGAGACATTTGGTGGTGCTTTATAAATATAATAACCAGCCCATGCAAACTTAGCCTGATTATTATTATTATTATTATTATTATTATTATTATTATTATTATTATTATAGCACACTGCTTATATTAACACAAGCATTTGTATGTATATAGTATACAAACATTGCATACTGTTTATAAGTTAAGCAATACTTCTGCACATATACTAAGTGAAGAGACTTGGTGCTTATGATAATGATATTGTATAGTTCACGTCTGCCTCGTAAGTTAGAAATGAAAATGGCATGATATTTCAGTTCCTCTTAAACTGTTATAAAGTTGTGAGTTGAGAAGTGTTCTGAACAGACCAACATGTAATTTCATTGTCAATTTGTGTCTGTTGAATTATTGCAGCCATGTTCTGTGGCTTGAACAAACTCTTTCTTACTGTGCACTATATTACACTAGATTTCTTACAATAATGATTGTATACACAAGTTTGGCTTCTATCAATACTGTATTATTGTTGCATTCTTTAAATAAGTAGTACTGAATCCCCAAAATTCTTGAGGGTTATGCTTGTAGAGGCTCCACCAACCTGATGTCTGTAAATAATCCAAAATTATGTTTGCATAATACATTTAGTTTTAGATTTGTAATAATTTTGTGCATCAGAGGCCATATCTATTTCTCTCTATATCTTATCTTTCTGGTTAATATGGCTAGAAAGATAAGAGATAAATAAGTGGGGAAGCTAGTGAGCATAGTATGATCAAATTTCAATTTAGGGAATGTTGTCCCTTGTCCTAAAAGTGAGCACCACAAAATAACATGCGAATTATTGAATCCACTCATGGATTGACCATCAGTTTAAATGTTGAACAATCGAATCTCCCTAATTAGGAATCCTCTGAGTTTGAGAGGTTAACTGTAGAAACAATGTTAATAAAGTGCATAACTGAGTAACAATTAATATTCATGTTACAAGTGTAAAATTACAGTACTGTACATACAAAAATGTACTACAAATTTTAATTTACTTCTCGCAGTATGGTACAGTAAATGATAACACACACTTATAAGAAAGTGTTTCCTGCAATAATTAACTCTTACATAATGTCTCTGGACATGTATAAAATTCATAGATGATAATACAAGACTAAAATGCAGCTGATTAACTGCCTTTGCATTTGTATAGGATACTGACGACGACATTGCACTTTAACCATTTGACTGTTTCAGTCGTATGTATACATCTTACGAGCCAATGTGTTTGACGTATTTATACTCAAAAATTCTAGCGGCTTCAAATCAAGTAGGAGAAAGCTGGTAGGCCCACATGTGAGAGAATGGGTCTGTGGGGTCAGTGTGCACCATATAAAAAATCCTCCAGCATGCAGTACATGATGAGAAAAAAAAAAAAATGTGTTTTTGGATTAAAATGCCGACTTTGAGGTGTATTTACGTATAGTTTTTATGGATATATTCTCAATTTCGTAGTCACATCCCCTTCAAGGGGGGCTCCTTGGTGTGATGAAGAGGCTCTTGGTCTGAGGAATTAGACCTGTTGGTCTCCTTCCTCAGACCGAACCTAATTACCCCCCAATATCCCCTTCCCTATCCCATCCTCCCTTTTTCCTTTCCTCTTCCTCCCCCTTATTCCCTTCCTCTTTTTGGCCTTTGGGATTCTTCCCACAGGCACACTAGTTCCTAGGTAGGGGGAAGGGTACCGAGGTCAATCCCATTCCGTTGAGGTTCTTGGCGGTGGTATAGTTTGCCATGGAATCTAGATTGCCTGGGGATGTCCCGTTCCCTCTCCTGTCTCCCAAGGGGTGGCTTTGGGTGTCTTTCAGGCGACGGGTGTATCTCTGGAGGCCGCCTTTCGGATTCCGGGGGTGGTGGCCAAAGGAGGTGTGCTTTGTGGAGGATATCCGGCCGCCCTCTCTTTTGTCCACCGAGGTAGCTCGGCAGATGTGAGGTTGCTATCCTGGATTGCTGGTTTACTGGCATGAAGGGTAGGGTATGGCATGGGTTCCATGCCACATCTGCGATACTTGCGGTGTTGAGGTCCTCTTGGACACAGAGGGTGATTTCCAGCCCTTTCATTCCTCCTAGGAACTATTCCTCCCCGTTCCCCCCTTTTTTTATTCTTTTTTTATTTTTCTATTTTCTTCTTTCTTTTTTTTTTTCTTAAAAACAAAAAGAAAAAAGTAACCTAACAATGGAAGCCCTAGTCCATGAACCTGCTACCCCTGGACCCCTTACTGGTACCACACCCCGTTCTGACTGCCTCATTTTTTTGACCTCTCTTTCCTCTTCAAGGGGGGCTCCTTGGCGCAGTGAAGAGGCTCTTGGTCTGAGGAATTAGACCTGTCGGTCACCTTCCTCAGACCGAACCTAATTACCCCCCAATCCCCCCTTCCCTATCCCATCCTCCCCATTCTCCCCTTTTTCCTTTCCTCCTCCTCCTCCCCACCCCTCCCTTTTGCCCTTCCTCTTTTTGGCCTTTGGGATTTTTCCCACAGGCACACTAGTTCATAGGTAGGAGGAAGGGTACCGGGCTCCATCCCATTCCATTGAGGTTCTTGGCGGTGGCGTAGTTTGCCGTGAGATCTGGCTCGCCTGGGGATGTTTCAATCCCTCTACGGTATCCCGGAGGGTGGCCTTGGGTGTCTTTTGGGCGATGGGTGTATCTCTGGAAGCCACCTTTCGGATTCCGGGGGTGGTGGCCGAAGGAGGAATGCTTTGTGGCGGATATCCGGCCGCCCTCTCTTTTGTCCACCTAGGTAGCTCGGCAGATGTGAGGTTGCTATCCCGGATTGCTGGTTTACTGGCATGAAGGGTAGGGTATGGCACGGGTTCCATGCTGCATCTGCGCTACTTGCAGTGCTGAGGTCCTCTTGGGCGCGGAGGGAGATTTCCGCCCCTTTAATTCCTCCTAGGAACTATCCCTCCCCGGTCTCCCCTTTTTTTAGTTTTTTCTTATTTTTATTTTCTTTTCTTTCTTTTTTTTTTCTTAAAAACAAAAAGAAAGAAGTAACCGAACCATTGAGTCCCAAATCCATGACCCCGCTACCTCTGGGCCCCTTATTGTTACTGAACCCTGTTCTGACCTCGCCTCGTCTTTTGGCCACTCTTTGGACACTCCCAAGGCCCCTGTACCTCTTGCTGGTGCTGTTTCCTCACCCGCTTCAGGTACCAGGGCTTCCACTGACTCCTTCGATTTGTCTGACCTCCACTCTCCTTTGACTGTGCTTCTGGCCTCTCCCTCTATGGTGCGATGATTTTCGAATCGCCAGCCCGTCTCACGTCGGACCAACTATGGTCCCACTTCTAAATGCCAACGACAATCTCCAGATGATATTACTTCGTTACCTTCTCATTCTACTCGGAAAAGACCAACACGTCATGCACTCTCTCTCCACACTCAGTTTGGGACCACACAATGGACTAAATTCTTTACTTTACGACCGACTTCTTCTACTGCCTATCTTTCTGACCATAGTATTGGCAAAGCGCTCCTATGCCACGTTGGTAGAGATATTTCCTTTCGTGCTCTTAAGAGTGGTATGCGCATCATCACAGTCCAGAATTCTTCCCAAGCTCATGATCTTTCTCTTCTTTCACATATCGATACTATTCCTATCACTATCGAAAAACATCATTCCCTCAATTCTTGTAGTGGTACTGTTATTCTGCCCCATACCATAGTCCAACAGAATTTTCAGACATGTGGCAATGACATTCTTGAACAGCTGGAACTCCAAGATTTCCCAATTCTCAAGGTCGACACTTATATTCTTCCCTCCCGCGGGTGAAGACTATACCCTTGCAATGTGGCTCGTTTAACTTTTTACAGCCATGAACTCCCATCCTCTGTTTATGTAGCAGGACATCGGTTACAAGTTCAGAAGATGATCCCTACACCGCAACAGTGTAGGAATTGCTGGCGATTTGGCCACCCAGCAAAATATTGCAGATCTATAGCCAAATGCCCAGTCTGTGGTGCCGATGACCATTCTAATACATCTTGCAGTCGACCTCCCTCTTGCCTTAATTGTCATGAGGCTCACCCTTCGTACTCTCGCCGTTGCCAGGTCTACTTAAATGAGCGGGAAATTCGTTGCCTCAAAGAGGCAGGAGGTCTCCCTTACGCTATGGCAGTTTCTCATCTCCGCCTCCATGGGAGACTACCCCGTGTTTCTTATTCTCATGTTTCAAAACGTTCCCCCACTTCTGGGGTCCCATCTTCTGCAGCCTCCTCTGCGGTTGCCAGTCCCATAGTCACTCCTGTATCTAATTCTTTTGCAGTCCTGGGCTCAGATGTCCCTACTTCAACACCTCAGTCTGTCCTCACTACTTCGTGTTCTCCCTCACAAACCCCGGTATCGACAAGACCTTGTACGACACCTCCTCCCAATCGTCCCTCTACTTCTCAGAGGTCCAACAAATCTCCTTTAACCCCTCCTTCCCTTCATCCACCTCCACATTATCCCTTCCCAGTCTCTGTACCTAGGTTTTCCCCTTTCACTGGCTCCGTTACAAGTGTGGAGGTTCATCCTCCTCCTTGTACTGTGCCTTCCTCCCCTGTCCCCTCCCAAGTTTCTTCCTCTTCTGCCACCTCCCGAGTTTCTGCCTCTTCTGTCCCCTCCCACACTTCTCTAGGTCCCACCACCTTTCTCCCCCCCCCTACCTTGGTACAGTCCATTACAGCTCCGATCTTTACTCAAACTTCTCCTCCTTCCATCTCCAATATTGTCTCCCATACGACGTCTCTGAACTCCGAAACACTTGAAGTAATCTCTGAATATATTGCAGAGACCAAACCATCAATGGACACTGATCCACCCTCTGTGCCTTGTCTTTCCTCTTCTCCATCTGCGCATCTCCTTTCTTCACAACGCACCGTTCCTTCGCTACTTGAACGTTTTCCTTTGCCACCGCACGTGGACTTTTCTAACCCTTCTAGTCCGTAGGTACCCTTACCTGCGGATTTCAGGTATCTTTATCGTTGCCAATCATGGCCTATTTACAGTGGAATATTCACGGCCTCAGAGGTAATCGGGGTGAGCTTCAGATGTTACTTTCCCAGTTTTCCCCTGTTGGTGTTTGCTTACAGGAACCAAAATTACACTCTGCCGTTATCTATCCCATCTCAGGCTATAATTTATTGTATTCTTCAGATCCTTTTCCTGATGGGATCTTTAATGAAAGTGCCCTTCTTCTACGCACTGATCTTCCATACCATCAGCTATTTGTTCATACTTCGCTGCATTACACAGCAGCCTGTATCCACTTGCATAGGTGGTATACACTCTGTTCTTTGTATCTCTCTCCTTCTCGGGCATTATCTATCCCAGATATTGGCTTTCTTGTTTTGTCATTACTGCCACCACTTCTGTTACTTGGCGATTTTAATGCCCATCATTTCCTCTGGGGGGTCTCACTGTGATTCCTGTGGCATTAAGTTAGAGGCTTTTCTTGCTACCCACCCCCTCCATGTTTTAAATACAGGTACTCACACCCATTTTGATCCTCGGACTCATACTCTCTCTTGCATCGATCTCTCAGTCTGCTCTTCCTTCCTCAGACCGAACCTAATTACCCCCCAATCCCCCCTTCCCTATCCCATCCTCCCCATCCTCCCTTTTTCCTTCCCCCCCCATTCCTCCCTTATTCTCTTTCTCTTTTTGGCCTTTGGGATTCTTCCCACAGGCCTACTGGTTCCTAGGTAGGGGAAGGGTACCGGGGTCAATCCCATTCCGTTGAGGTTCTTGGTGGTGGTGTAGTTTGCTGTGGAATCTGGATCGCCTGGGGATATCCAGTTCCCTCTCCAGTCTTCCGGGGGGTGATTTCGGGTGTCTTTCGGGTGACGGGTGTATCTCTGTAGGCCGCCTTTCAGATTCCGGGGGTGGTGGCCAAAGGAGGTATGCTTTGTGGCGGATATCCGGCCGCCCTCTCTTTTGTCCACCGAGGTAGCTCGGCAGATGTGAGGTTGCTATCCTGGATTGCTGGTTTACTGGCATGAAGGGTAGGGTATGGCATGGGTTCCATGCCGCATCTGCACTATTTGCGGTGTTGAGGTCCTCTTGGGCGCGGAGGGTGATTTCCGGCCCTTTTATTCCTCCTAGGAGCTATTCCTCCCCGTTCCCCCTTTTTCTTTTTTTTTCTTTTTTATTTTCTTTTCTTTTTTTTTTCTTAAAAACAAAAAGAAAGAAGTAACCTAACCATGGAAGCCCTAATCCATGAACCTGCTATCCCTGGCCCCCTTACTGATACCGCACCCCGTTCTGACCCTGCCTCGTTTTTTGACCACTCTTTGGACACTCCTGATGCCCCTGTACCTCTTACTGGTGCTGTTTCATCACCAGCTTCAGGTACCGGGGTCTCGACTGACTCCTCCGATTTGTCTGATCTCCGGCCTCCTTTGACTATGCTTCTGGCCTCTCCCTCTACGGTGCGGCAATTTTCGAATCGCCAGCCTGTCCCACCTCGGACCAACTCTGGTCCCACTTCTAAACGCCAATGACAATCTCCTGATGATGTTACTTCGTTACCCTCCCATTCTACTCGGAAAAGACCGACACATCATGCACTCCCTCTCCACGCTCGGTTTCGGACCACACAATGGACTAAATTCTTTACTTTAAGACTGACTTCTTCTATTGCCTATCTTTCCGACCATAGTATTGGCAAAGCTCTCCTATGCCATGTTGGTAGAGATATTTCATTTCATATTCTCAAGAGTGGTATGCGCATCGTCACTGTCCAGAATGCTACCCAAGCTCATGATCTTTCTCTCTTTTCGCATATCGATACTACTCCTATCACTTGAAAAACATCATCCCTTCAATTCTTGTATGGTACTGTCATTCTGCCCCATACTATAGTCCAACAGAATTTCCAGACATGTAGTAATGACATTCTCGAACAGCTGGAACTCCAGGATCTCCCAATCCTCAAGGTAGACACTTACGTCCTTCCTGCCCGCGGGCGGAGACGATGCCCTTGCAATGTGGCTCGATTAACTTTCAACAGCCATGAACTCCCGTCCTCTGTTTATGTAGCAGGACATTAGTTACAAGTTTGAAAGGTGATCCTTACATCGCAACAGTGTAGAAATTGCTGGCGATTTGGTCACCCAGCAAAATATTGTAGATCTATAGCTGAATGCCCAGTCTGTGGTGCTGATGACAATGCTAATACGTCTTGTAGCTGACCTCCCTCTTACCTTAATTGTCATGAGGCTCATCCTTCTTACTCTCGCTGTTGCCAGGTCTACTTAAATGAGTGGGAAATCTGTTGCCTCAAAGAGGCAGAAGGTCTCCCTTATGCTATGGCAGTTTCTCATCTACGCCTCCAAGGGAGACTACCCCGTATTTCTTATTCCCGTGTTTCTAAATGTCCCCCCACTTCTAGGGTCACATCTTCTGCAGCCTCCTCTGTGGTTACCCCTCCCATAGTTACTCCTGTCTCTAATACTTTTGCTGTCCTGAACTCAGAAGCCCCTACTTCAACACCTCAGTCTGCTCTCACATCTTTGTGTTCTCCTTCACAAGCCCTGGTATCGACAAGACCTCGTAAGACACCTCTTCCCAATCGCCCCTCTACTTCTCAAAAGTCCAAAAAATCCCCATTGCTCAAATCTCCTTTAATCCCTCCTTCCCTTCTTCCACCTCCACATTTTACCTTTCCAGTATCTGTACCTGGTTCTTCCCCTCTCACTGGCTCTGTTACAAGTGTGGAGGTTCACCCTCCTCGTACTGTGCCTTCCTCCCCTGTCCCCTCTCGAGTTTCTTCCTCTTCTGCCACCTCCCAGGTTTCTGCCTCTTCTGTCCCCTCCCACACTACTTCTCCAGTTCCCTCCACTATTTCGTCCCCCCCGACTTTGGTACAGTCCGTTACTGTCCCAATCTTTACTCATCCTCCTCCTTCCATCTCCAATATTGTCTCCCATACGTCTTTAAATTCTGAAACACTGAAGCTATTTCAGAGTATACTGCAGAGACTAAACCATCAATGGACACTGATCCACCCCCTGTTCCTTCTCTTTCTCTCCTCCATCTGCACACCTGCTTTCTTCACAGCGCTCTGTTCCTTCGCTACTGGAACGTTTTCCGCTGCCCCCACATGTAGACTTTTCAAACCCCTCTAGTCCGTAGGTACCTTTACCTGTGGATTTCTGGTATCTTTATCGTTACCAATCATGGCTTATTTACAGTGGAATATCCGCTGCCTCGGGTAATCGGGGTGAGCTTCAGATGTTGCTTTCCCGGTTTTCCCATGTTGGTGTTTGCTTACAAGAACCAAAATTACGCTCCGCTGTTATCTATCCCATCTCCGGCTATAATTTATTGTATTCTTTGGATCCTTTTTCTGATGGGACCTTTAATGAAAGTGCCCTTCTTCTACTTGCTGATATTCCATACCATCAGCTATTTGTTCATACTTCGCTGCATTACACTGCAGCCCGTATCCACTTGCGTAAGTGGTATACAATCTGTTCTTTGTTTCTCTCTC
This sequence comes from Cherax quadricarinatus, assembly GCF_038502225.1. NCBI lineage: Eukaryota > Metazoa > Arthropoda > Malacostraca > Decapoda > Parastacidae > Cherax > Cherax quadricarinatus. The sequence continues at coordinate 13,725,643 of NC_091295.1, forward strand.
CTTCCCAGGCATTATCTATCCTGGATGTTGCCTTTCTTGTCTCGTCCTTACCGCCACCACTTTTATTCCTAGGCAATTTAAATGCTCGTCATTTCCTCTGGGTGGTCTCACTGTGATTCCCGTGGCATTCAGTTGGAGGCTTTCTTCACTTCTCACTCTCTCCATGTTTTAAATACAGGTACTCCCACCCATTTTGATCCTCGTACTCATACTCTCTCTTGCATCAATCTCTCAGTGTGCTCTTCCTCCACTGCACTAGACTTCACCTGGTCTGTTCTCCCGGATTTGCATGAGAGCAATCATTTTCCAATCATTCTTACTTCTCCTTCATATTCATCACCTCTTTGTAGCCCTCGCTGGCAATTTGAGCAAGCAAATTGGGACCTTTACTCGCAACTAACAGCTTTTAGTGAGGTTCCTTCTTTGTCCTCCATTGATGAGCTTTTACACCTCTTCTCATCCTCAGTTTTAACCGCAGCTTCTCATTCTATACCCCAAACCTCAAGCAGGCATTCTCAGAAGTGCGTGCCTTGGTGGTCTCCTGCTTGTGCTCGTGCAGTATGTTTGAAACGCACTGCATGGTGCAGGTACAGGTACAATAGAACCACTCAGAGACTTCTTGATTTTAAGCAGAAGTGTGCGGTCCCTCACCGTGTCATCCGTGATGCTAAACACACTTGCTGGCGAGATTATGTTTCCACCATCACCTCTGCTTCCTCTATGAGTGCAGTTTGGAAAAAAGTACAGAAACTGAATGGTAAATACTCTCCTGACCCGGCTCCTGTTCTGTAGGTTGCTGGTGTTGATATAGCAAACCCTCTTGATGTTGCTATTGAAATTGGTAATCATCTGGTCCGTATTTCTCGGGCTACATCTATGCCCCTCGTTTCTTTCCTCAAAGTCTGCCAGAGAGTTAGCGCCCTTAGACTTTTCTTCTCTCAAAGAAGAATCTTATAACGTGCCTTTTACTGGAAGCGTCACTTTAAGCTTGCCGATCATTGGCAGCTGGGCCAGACAACATTCATATTCAAATGTTACAACATTTACATCAGTCATCCCTTGCAGTCCTCTTACACCTCTTCAGTCTTATTTGGTTACAAGGAGTTTTCCCTAGCTGTGGAAATTTGCTATTGTTCTCCCTTTCCGCAAACCGGGTACTACGGGACATGATGCCTCCCACTATCATCCCATTGCTCTTACCAGTGCAGTTTGCAAAGTGATGGAACATCTGGTAAATCGATGTTTAATGTGGTATTTAGAGACACACAACAGTCTCTCCACTAGTCAATATGGCTTTTGTAAGGGCCGTTCTACCATAGACCCCTTACTATGCTTGGATATGTATGTTCGTAATGCCTTTGCAAATAACCACTCAGTTATTCCCATATTTTTTGACCTTGAGAAGGCATATGGCACATCTTGGAGGTATAATATTTTGGCCCAAGCCCACTCCTTAGGCCTCCGAGGCAATCTGCCATCCTTCCTTAAGAACTTCTTAACTGACAGACATTTCTGTGTTCGGGTTAATAATATGGTTTCCCTGGACTTTATCCAAGCTGAAGGTGTCCCTCAGGGATGTGTTCTGAGCACAACACTTTTTCTCCTTGCTATAAATGATTTGGCCTCCCTTCTTCCATCCAATATTTACTCATCACTCTATGTTGACGACTTCGCTATTGTTTGTGCAGGCACTGACTGTCACCTCATTACAGTTTCTCTCCGGCATGCAGTCGACCGTGTTTCCAATTGGGCCACCATGCATAGGTTTAAATTTTCCAGTACTAAAACTCTCCAAATTACTTTCACTAGACGCTCTGCCATCTCTGATCATCCATTGTACCTCTATGGCTCCTGTATCCCTGAATGTGATGAGGTCAGGTTTCTAGGCCTTCTCTTTGACCGTAGGTTATCCTGGAAACCTCACATTACCTCTCTGAAGGCAACTTGTCACAGCCGGCTGAACCTTCTTAAAACCCTTACACATCTTTCATGGGGAGCTGATCGTCGAACTCTCCTTCGCCTACATTCAGTCCTCATTTTATCGAAACTTGATTATGGTGATCAGATCTATTCGGTGGCCCCTCCTACTACTCTCTCGAGCCTTAATCCCATCCATCACCAGGGATTGCGTTTGTGCCTTGGTGCTTTTCACTCCTTCCCTGTTGAGAGCCTCTATGCAGTAGCAAATATTCCATACTTGTTTGATCGCCGTGATGCCCATTGCCTTCGCTACTATGTTCGCTCTCGTGACCTCCGCAATCCTTCCATATGTAGAATAGTCACCGATGTTAGTAGACATTCTTTATTTGTTCGTTGCCCCTGTTTGCTCCGTCCCTTTTCTCTTCGCCTACATTTGCTCTTGTCTTCCCTTCAGTTACCACCTTTCTATGTTCATGTAGCATCCCATTTTTCCCTTCCCCCCTGGTAAGTTCCAGCTGTTCGAGTCTGTTCTTTTTCACTGCCTTGCGCGAAAGCTCGACTGCCTACGGTAGCTTCCCGCTCTCTTTTTCTTGACCACTTCCGCTCTCATTCTCATGCGATCGCAGTGTACACAGATGGCTCTAAGTCTTCTGATGCTGTCGGATTCACAGCAGCATTTCCGGACAGTGTTGTGCGAGGATATTTACTATCCTCGGCTAGCATTTTTACAGCTGAATTGCATGCCATTCTTGCAGCACTTATCCGTATTACATCTATGCCTGTGTCATCATTTGTGGTTGTCTCTGACTCCCTTAGTGCTTTACAGGCTATATGAAAATTTGATACACCTCACCCTCTAGTTCTCTGTATCCAACTTTGGCTATGCCGTATCTCTACCAAGCATAAAGATATTGCTTTTTGTTGGGACCGTGGTCATGTTGACGTACAGGGCATTGAACAGGCAGACAATGCTGCACGGTCAGCAGTACATGACCTACCAGTTTCATATAGAGGTGTTCCATTTCCAGACTATGTTGCTGTAATAGCTACCCACCTTTGCATCCGTTGGCAACAATGTTGGTCTAATCTACTCAGCAACAAACTTCAGTCTATTAAACCGAGTATAGGTTACTGGCCATCTTCTTATCATCAGTATCGAGGTTGGGAGACTACTCTCCCATCTTCTCATTGGCCACACTCGTCTTACTCATGGGTATCTCAAGGAGAGGCACTCTGTTCCTCTCTGTGAGAAGTGTCAGGTTCCGGTATTGGTTAGCTGCATTCTGTTTGACTGCCTTCTCTATCAACGAGCATGCAGAATTTACCTCCAATGCCGTCTCCGCTCTAGTACTCTCTCTTTACCTTCCCTTCTTGCTGATGGACCCTCCTTTAATCCTGACTCTCTCATTGCCTTCTTGACAGCAACAAACTCTGAGGATAATAGCTTTTGCACTCCCCCTCAGCCCTTTCTATCTCAATCTCTTGCTACCCTCTACCCCTGCACTGTCCACTGCCCCGCTGTTCTCTGTAACCTAACCATCCTTCTCCCTTTTGCCACCTGATACCCTCGCTTCCTTCGTGCCCTGCAGCGCTGTATAGCCCTTGAGGTTTGGCGCTTCTTTTTTATTATAATAATAATAATCATAGTCGCATTTGATAGAAGGGAAAACATATTATAGAAATATAGGTGATTTTGATTGGATTTACTATGAAAAGGACCTTGAAATGGAGCTCAAAGTAGGGGAAATGTTTGATTTTTGCCAATGTTTAAGAGTAAACAAATGATGTCATTGTCCAATAAATGTCCAAGTAGCCATTCTAATATGCAGTCATGAATGGGTTGACATTATTTATGCAATTATTACAATATTGCAGTAGTCTGCATAACAGTAAATCTTCTATTTTTTGTTTGAATAAAAATTCAAAATAAAAAGCAAGACTAATATCAGAGGGGCCTTGAGACATGACTGATGAACAAAGAAAATGTTATTTTAGAGCCAGGAATGTCTGCATTGATCATTCTGGACCCTGTTTTGAAATTGGCATATTTTTTTAATTTGTGTGAAATTGGCCAAATTGCCAATTTCTGACCACTTTATTGGGTAGTTGAAATCAGTAAATGGACGGTTTCTTGTACTCAGTCGATAGAACAAATGGAGTTCTAAAGAAATAGTTATGAGTTTGGTTGACTGGAACAATGGAATTAGCCGAAAATAGGGCTCAAAGTGGGCGAAACCGCCGGTTTGTAAATATCGCCGAGGTTGCTAACTTTGCGAAAGCGTAAGTCCATAAATTTTCCATCAAATTTTGTACTTTTGTTGTCATTACCATTGGGAAAATATTTTCTATCATTTCATAAGAAAAAATAATAATTTTTTTTTTTTAATATTTTGCGACACCAGGAGACACCTCAGGATTTGGGGTTGCGACAGTCAAAGGGCTAAGTTCAGTTTTTCTTATGAAAAGCTGGCAATAGCCATCTTTTTGGACCATAGTACTTCCTATTTTGAAATGTTAGAACATTATTGAGTGTGATATTAAGGCAAGTTGAAGCTCGGTTAACTATAGTAAGGAATTTTTTGGGGGTCCACTGAAGATTTAGCAGCCTCTTTGCTCTCAACCTTTCCTTTTACCCACTTCTCTTTCTAATCTTTCCCTTCCCACCCTCCCCACAAATTCCCTTTCCCCTTTTCCTAAGATGAAACAGTTTTCCAGATTCTTAAATAAATTAAGTTGTACAATACTGTACTATATAGTTTTTAGCAAAGTAAAGTTTGGTTGCCAGGTTATAGTTTTGCTGCAAAAATAAACACTTGGCATACCCAGAATTTAAATAACTAAATGTTTTACGTTGATGGGTGATGTCCAACTTTTGAAAGGGATAAAAAAAAATGATCATATTATTTTTCTTATTAACCCTTTCACTGTCTCTTATGTAGATCTACATTACTGATGCCAGTGTCACTTAAATACATAGATCTGTCTTTGACTGTTTTGGCCATATACATACGTCTTATGAGCCAGAGTTTTGGACGTACAGTGGACCCCCGCATAACGATGGCATCGCATAGCGATTTTTCCGCATAACGATTACTTTTATCGCAAAATTTTTGCCGCGCATACCGATTAAAAACCCGCATACCGATTTTCGTCCGAGACGCGTCCAATGTGCCCTCAGCCAGCCTCACATGTGCCGCTCCGTCCCATTGTTTACCAGCCAGCCTCCGCGGTAACATCCAAGCATACACTCGGAATATTTCGTATTATTACAGTATTTTCGGTGCTGTTTCTGGAAAATAAGTGACCATGGGCCCCAAGAAAGCTTCTAGTGCCAACCCTGTGGTAAAAAGGGTGAGAATTAGTATGGAAATTAAGAAAGATTTTGAAGGGTTTGGGGCTAACCCTGAGAAGCCTATGCCAGTTGTGGAATCCATTGTGCCTACTTCAAAGATTAAGGAAATGTGTGCAGAGTGGGTTGAACTGCAAACCTTTATAGATGAAAATCACCCTGACACAGCTGTTGCAAGCCGTGCTTGTGACTATTTCAATGACAATGTTATGGCCCATTTTAGGAAAGTCTTGAAGGAACGGGAGGTACAGAGCTCTATGGACAGATTTGTTGTGCGACAGAGGTCCAGTGACTCTCAAGCTGGTCCTAGTGGCATTAAAAGAAGAAGGGAAGTAACCCCAGAAAAGGACTTGCTACCTCAAGTCCTAATGGAAGGGGATTCCCCTTCTAAACAGTAAGAAGATAATGCTCTCCCCTCCTCCCATCCCATCAATCATCACCAGATCTTCAATAAAAGTAAGTGTCATGTAATTGTGCATGCCTTTTTCAGTTTGTGTGTATTAAAATTAACATTTCATGTGGTAAAAAAAAATTTTTTTCATACTTTTGGGCGTCTTGCACGGATTAATTTTATTTCCATTATTTCTTATGGGGAAAATTCATTCGCATAACGATTATTTCGCATAACGATGAGCCCTCTTGCACGGATTAAAATCGTTAACCGGGGGTCCACTGTATATGTGCTCGATAATTCTAGCGGCTTCAAATCAAGCAGGAGAAAGCTGGTAGGCCCACATGTGAGAGAATGGGTCTGTGTGGTCAGTGTGTAATGTATAAAAAAATCCTGCAGCATGCAGTGCATAATGAGAAAAAAAAAAAAGACTGACGGTGTTTTTTGATTAAAATGCCGACTTTGAGGTGTATTTTCGTATAGTATTTATGGTTGTATTCTCGTTTTCTTGGTATCATTGATAGAATGGAAAACATATTACAGAAACAAAGATGATTTTGATTAGTTTCATGATGAAAACAATCTTGAAATTGAGCTCAAAGTAGTGGAAATGTTCAATTTTTACCAAAGTTCAAGAGTAAACAAATCACACCACATGTCCAATGCACGTAACTGGGGAGTCTAATATTCTTTCACTAGTGCACTGATATTACTTATACAGGTCAGCCATCACTAATCCGGCATCATTGGGACCTGTAGTGTGCCGGATTACAGAGTGGTTAGGTTAGAATACACTTAATTAACCTATCAGTAGAGACTTTCTGCTACATTTGCCTCATTTTCATCACAGCTTTCTCCTCCACTGGCTTGCTGCTGTGGATTTATAACCATCTGCACAATTTCCAAGTCAGTATAATGATGAAATTTGAGTCAGTATAATGATGAAATTTGAAATTATGCTAACCAAAATTAGTGCCGGATTACTGATGGAACTGGATAACTGATTGCCGGACTAATGATGGCTGACCCGTACCATTTTTACAACAATGCAGCAGTCTGCATAATAGTAAATCTTCTATTTTTTGCGAACAAAAAATCAAAATAGAAAGTAAGAGTAATGTAAGAGGGGCTTGGAGACATGACTAATGAACAGAGGATATGTTATTTTAGTGCCAAGAATGTCTGCATTGTTTATTCTGGACCCTATTTTGAAATTGGCATCTTTTTTAATTTGTGTGAAATTGGTAAACTTGCCAATTTCTGATCACTTTATTTATTTTTTTTTATTAACACACTTGCTGATTCCCACCAAGGCAGGGTGGCCCGAAAAACTTTCACCATCATTCACTCCATCACTGTCTTGCCAGAAGTGTGCTTTACACTACAGTTTTTAAACTGCAACATTAACACCCCTCCTTCAGAGTGCAGGCACTGTACTTCCCATCTCCAGGACTCAAGTCCGGCCTGCCGGTTTCCCTGAACCCCTTCATAAATGTTGCTTTGCTCACACTCCAACAGCACGTCAAGTATTAAAAACCATTTGTCTCCATTCACTCCTATCAAACACGCTCACGCATGCCCGCTGGAAGTCCAAGCCCCTCGCACACAAAACCACCTTTACCCCCTCCCTCCAACCTTTCCTAGGCCGACCCCTACCCCGCCTTCCTTCCACTACAGACTGATACACTCTTGAAGTCATTCTGTTTCGCTCCATTCTCTCTACATGTCCGAACCACCTCAACAACCCTTCCTCAGCCCTCTGGACAACAGTTTTGGCAATCCCGCACCTCCTCCTAACTTCCAAACTACGAATTCTCTGCATTATATTCACACCACACATTGCCCTCAGACGTGACATCCCCACTGCCTCCAGCCTTCTCCTCGCTGCAACATTCATCACCCATGCTTCACACCCATATAAGAGCGTTGGTAAAACTATACTCTCATACATTCCCCTCTTTGCCTCCAAGGACAAAGTTGTTTGTCTCCACAGACTCCTAAGTGCACCACTCACTCTTTTTCCCTCATCAATTCTATGATTCACCTCATCTTTCATAGACCCATCCGCTGACACGTCCACTCCCAAATATCTGAATACATTCACCTCCTCCTTACTCTCTCCCTCCAATCTGATATCCAATCTTTCATCACCTAATCTTTTTGTTATCCTCATAACCTTACTCTTTCCTGTATTCACTTTTAATTTTCTTCTTTTGCATACCCTACCAAATTCATCCACCAACCTCTGCAACTTCTCTTCAGAATCTCCCAAGAGCACAGTGTCATCAGCAAAGAGCAACTTTGACAACTCCCACTTTATGTGTGATTCTTTATCTTTTAACTCCACGCCTCTTGCCAAGACCCTCGCATTTACTTCTCTTACAACCCCATATATAAATACAGTGGACCCCCGGTTTACGATATTTCATTCCAGAAGTATGTTCAGGTGCTAGTACTGAACGAATTTGTTCCCATAAGGAATATTGTGAATTAAATTAGTCGATTTCAGACCCCCAAACCTACATGTACAAACGCACCTACATAAATACACTTACATAATTGGTCGCATTGGGAGGTGATTGTAAACCGGGGGTCCACTGTATATTAAACAACCATGGTGACATCACACATCCTTGTCTAAGGCCTACTTTTACTGGGAAATAATCTCCCTCTTTCCTACATACTCTAACTTGAGCCTCACTTTCCTCATAAAATCTCCACTGCTTTCAGTAACCTTCCTCCTATACCATACACCTGCAACATCTGCCACATTGCCCCCCTATCCACCCTGTCATGCGCCTTTTCCAAATCCATAAATGGCACAAAAACCTCTTTAGCCTTATCTAAATACTGTTCACTTACATGTTTCACTGTAAACACCTGGTCCACACGTCCCCTACCTTTCCTAAAGCCTCCGTGTTCATCTGCTATCCTATTCTCCGTCTTACTCTTAATTCTTTCAATAATAACTCTACCATACACTTTACCAGGTATACTCAACAGACTTATCCCCCTATAATTTTTGCACTCTCTTTTGTCCCCTTTGCCTTTATACAAAGGAATTATGCATGCTCTCTGCCAATCCCTAGGTACCTTACCCTCTTCCATACATTTATTAAATAATAGCACCAACCACTCCAACACTATATTTACCCCTGCTTTTAACATTTCTATCTTTATCCCATCAATCCCAGCTGCCTTACCCCCTTTCATTTTACCTACTACCTCACGAACTACAAGATGTTATTCCTTCTTGCCCTATACACGAAATCACAACTTCCCTATCTTCATCAACATTTAACAATTCCTCAAAATATTCCCTCCATCTTCCCAATACCTCTAACTCTCCATTTAATAGCTCTCCTCTCCTATTTTTAACTGACAAATCCATTTGTTCTCTAGGCTTCCTTAACTTGTTAATCTCACTCCAAAACATTTTCTTATTTTCAACAAAATTTGTTGATAACATCTCACCCGCTTTCTCATTTGCTCTCTTTTTACATTGCTTCGCCACTCTCTTAACCTCTCTCTTTTTCTCCATATACGCTTCCCTCATTGCATCACTTCTACTTTGTAAAAACTTCTCATATGTTAACTTTTTCTCCCTTACTACTCTCTTTACATCATCATTCCACCACTTTATTGGGTAGTTGAAATCGGTAAATGGGCGGTTTCTTGTACTCAGTTGATAGAAAAAATGGAGTTTTAAAGAAATAATTATGAGTTTGGTTGACCGGAGCAGTGGAAATGGCCGAAAATAGGGCTCAAAGTCAGCAAAATCGCAGATGCGTTTATATCACCGAGATCGCTAACTTTGCAGGGGCGTAATTTCATAAGTTTTTGATCAAATTTCATACTTTTGGTGTCATTACCATTGGGAAAAGATTCTCTATCATTTTATAAGAAAAAAATAATTGTTTTTTTTCCAAAAATTTTGCAACATAGAATGAGTTTCAGAAATGGGTTTGCGACAGTCAATGGTTTAAGCACAGTGTCCTCAAATATGCAAGTGGTAAATTTTGGCCTAGGCATGAGAGACTTGGTCTGTGTAGTGAGTATGTAAAGTATAAAAAAATCATGCCTCCATGCAGTGCATGATGGGAAAACTAACCTCTGACCTTGTGTTTGATTTGAAATAGTGACTTTGAGGTGTTTTCTAGGATGGTTTTTATTATTTTATTGGCTGTTTTTTGGTAAAAATTGATAAAATGAAAGTCATACCATTAAAACAGAAATAGCAGAAATAGTCAGTTTTTGATGATTTTCAACTTAATTTTTTTGTGTGATGATGGATTCAAAATGGAGGGATAGGAGAGATCTGGGGACATGATTAATGAACAGAGGATAGGTTGCTTAAGTGGCTTCAATGCATACAGTTTATTTTGAAATTCGAATTTGTTGAATTTTTTAGAAAATTGACCTAATTACCGAGTTCTCTGCACCTTTTAGGGTAGTTCTGATAGATGAATATATGGTTTGTTTTGCTCAATTGGCATAACAGAAGACTTACTAGCGAAATAGTTACAGCTTTGGTTGAATTGAGCAATGGAATTTGCCTAAAATAAGACTCAGTGGGCAAATTTGCTGATACAAAAATTGTGCCAATTCCGCCTACTTTGCGTTTGCGTAATTCCACAAGTTTTCCATCAAATTTTGTATTTTTGGTGTTCTTACCTTCAGAAAATGATTCTCGACCATTTCAAAATAATTTTTTTTTGTTCTTTAATTCAGACACTGCACTTTTAATTTCTAGGGTCATGACAGTGAAAGTTTTAAGTACCTGTATTAGTTGCTTATTGTAGAATTGTATTAAATTAGTTCTTCCATTTTTCTCTACTCAAGGTTTCAATTATTTATGAGGTTAGGTTTTTAGGGTATTATAAACTAATAATACCTGATAGGCAACCACTGAAAAACCAGTTTTGAAATATTTGAGATGAGATTAGTGTTGCTGCAAGAGAAACACTGACAAATTAATTACACCTACCATCCGACTTACGACCGAGTTCGGTTCCGAGAAACCGGTCGTAAGTCGAAATGGACGCAAGTCGAACTTTACTACTGAATATCAACAAAAATTTTTGTAATGACTTTATTTTATTGTTTTATTTTGGTATTTCATGTTTTACTTTGCTTTTTATGTTGTTAGTACTGTATTTTATACTGTAAGGTTTAGGATAAACACTGTGTACAACACAAATAGTTGTTTATTTCTCAGAAATTTGGCATAAAAAACACGGTCGTAAGTCGAGTGGCCGTAAGTTGAGCAGGTCATAAGTCGGGTGGTAGGTGTACTTATAAGGAAATCCTCTCTCTCGACAACTCTGCAATTACTAGCAACAACTTTGGTGTGAATTGGACCACAACATATTGTTTTCTGTCAAACTTTGTTTAGAATTTTGGCCATCTCCTTCCCCAGCACTGTTGTGTTTGGTAGACTGCACTCTTCAACTTATGCACTGGCCACACACACACCTCATGGAAAAATTCCCAGCACTGCTCTGCGAGGACCATCAGGTAGCATTGCCGGTTCACCATAATAGATTGTCTTGTCTCTCAGAGGACACTCAGAATTCACTGGCGGTCTCTGTTGCTCTAACTGACCTCCTTCCTGTAAGTTCCTGACACAGACTCGGTCTGACTTTTTAAGAGGCTAACCTGTTGCATTAACTTTGATGTAGATTTTATTCATGCATTCTCCCGTACCTCAACTAATCCCTACCCTTGCACATTCCTCTCCCCAACTCCCTCCAAACCTTTGCAAATTTCTTATTTTACACATCTCTCCCTGCAATGCTGTATAACCTTTTTGGGTTTAACTCTTCACTTGATCATATTATTGTTATTGCAAGGAAATCCTTTGATGCATTGTTATATTATAATAATCTATTACCACTATTTAATACTTTTTTACATTTCTTTCAGATTTATATTTTCATCAATTTCATATGTATATAGCTGAGTGACTTGTTTGTGACATTATGTATCACATGCTTATATTTGGGTTTAGTGCTTAATTTGATTATATTATTATTATTATCATGCTTGTAACATCTCAGACTTCACTACAATACCTGAATATTTGCTCATTGTGCACAGTACTTTGATATTGTTATTGTACCTGAGCTGCAACACAAGTGAGGACCACTTTCTTTACACAATAATTACTTGCTGCAGTGCTATGTCATGCATATTATATTGGATAATAAAGAATGTTTAACTTAGGAATATTGATTGTATTGCTTTTCAGATCTTACCTAATGTTATGTGCTTAACTAATATTTATATTAACATTTCTAGGAAATGTTAATCTGCTCAAAGGGAATTGGGCTGCCATGTAAAGTCAGACTTTGCTTCATGTGTTGGATTGCATGCAGCCAGCAGTAACAGCCTGGTTGATCAGGCTGATCACAGCCTGGTCAAGGACTGGGCTGTGGGGGTGTTGACCCTTGAGATGACCTCCAGGTAGAATATCACAAGAAATGTCAGTGGTATTCATATTGATTTTTAAATGCAGGGTACAGTACTAAACATTTTGTAAACTTTTTTTTTTTTTAACAAGTCGGTCGTCTCCCACCAAGGCAGGGTGACCCAAAAAGAAAGAAAATCCCCCCCAAAAAATACATACTTTCATCATCATTCAACACTTTCACCTCACTCACAGACAATCACTGTTTTTGCAGAGGTGCTCAGAATACAACAGTTTAGAAGCATATACGTATAGAGATACACAACATCTCTCTCCAAACTGCCAATATCCCAAACCCCTCCTTTAAAGTGCAGGCATTGTACTTCCCATTTCCAGGACTCAAGTCTGGCTATGTAAAAATAACCAGTTTCCCTGAATCCCTTCACTAAATATTACCCTGCTCACACTCCAACAGCTCGTCAGGTCCCAAATACCATTCGTCTCCATTCATTCCTATCTAACATACTCACACATTTGCTGGAAGTCCAAGCCCCTCGGCCACAAAACCTCCTTTACCCCCTCCCTCCAACCTTTTTGAGGACAACCCCTACCCCACCTTCCTTCCCCTACAGATTTATACGCTCTCCATGTCATTCTACTTTGATCCATTCTCTCTAAATGACCAAACCACCTCAACAGCCCCTCTTCAGCCCTCTGATTATTACTTTTATTAACTCCACACCCTCTCCTGATTTCCACACTCCAAATTCTCTGCATAATATTTACACCGAATATTGTCCTTAGACAGGACATCTCCACTGCCTCCAACCGTCTCCTTGCTGCAGCATTTACAACCCAAGCTTCACACCCATATAAGTATTGGTACCACTATACAGTGGACCCCCGGTTAACGATATTCTTTCACTCCAGAAGTATGTTCAGGTGCCAGTACTGACCGAATTTGTTCCCATAAGAAATATTGTGAAGTAGATTAGTCCATTTCAGACCCCCAAACATACACATACAAACGCACTTACATAAATACACTTACATAATTGGTCACATTTGGAGGTAATCGTTATGCGGGGGTCCACTGTACTTTAGTACATTCCCTTCTTTGCCTCCATAGATAACGCTTTTTTGTCTCCACAAATACCACAACGCACCGCTCCCCTTTTTTCTTTCATCAATTCTATAAGAACATAAGAAAGAAGGAACACTGCAACAGGCCTACTGACCCATGCAAAGCAGGCCCATGTCCCCCCCCCTAATTATCCCAATGACCCACCTAGTCAGGTCACTTCCATTTAAGGAAGGAGCAGGGCATTAGACCTAGTAGCACAAGCTAGTCAGGTCCAACTCACACCCACCCACACCCATTCATGTATTTATCTAACCTATTTTTTAAACTACACAACGTTTTAGCCTCTAGAACTGTACTCAGGGATTTGTTCCACTCATCCACAACTCTATTGCCAAACCAGTGCTTTCCTATATCCTTCCTGAATCTGAATTTTTCTAACTTGAAACCATTGCTGCAAGTCCTGTCTTGGCTGCAAATTTTCAGTATGCTATTTACATCCCCTTTATTTATTCCTGTTTTCCATTTATGCACCTCGACCATATCCCCCCTAATTCTACGCCTTTTGAGAGAGTGCAGATTCAGGGCCCTCAGTCTGTCCTCATAGGGAAGATTTCTGATACATGGGATCAACTTTGTCATCCTCCACTGTACGTTTTCAAGTGCATTTATATCCATTCTGTAATATGGTGACCAGAACTGTGCAGCCTAATCTAAATGAGGCCTAACCAAGGATATATAGAGTTAAAGAACAACCTGAGGACTTCTATTATTTATACTTCTAGATATGAAGCCAAGGATTCTGTTAGCTTTATTGCAAACACTAATGCACTGTTGTCTTGGTTTTAGATTATTGCTAACCAGAACTCCTAAATCCTTTTCACGATCAGTAGTATTAAGATCTACATTATTAAGTTTATATGTGGTATGGTTATTTTCCTGTCCAACATTTAGAACTTTGCTTTTGTCTATATTAAACTGCATCTGCCACTTCTCTGGCCATTGCATCAGTCTATTCAAATCATCCTTGAGTGCTCTAGTGTCCTCAGTAGAATGAACTGGCCGGCCTATTTTGGTGTCATCAGCAAATTTATTTATGTTGCTATTTATTCCCTCATCTATGTCGTTTAATAAATGTAAATTGTGAACAACAATGGGCCCAACACTGACCCCTGTGGAACACCGCTTGTGACATGCCCCATTCTGATTTCTCCCCATTTATGCAAACTCTCTGCTGCCTATATGTCAGCCATGCCTCTACCCAGGAAAAAATTTCTCTTCCTATTCCATGTGCCTTAAGTTTCCTCAATAGCCTCAGATGTGGAACTCTATTGAAAGCCTTACTGAAGTCCATATACACAATATCATATTCATTACCATGATCTACCTCCTCAAACACCTTAGTGAAAAAAGTTAGTAAATTCGTAAGGCAGGAACGCCCCTTTGTAAAACCGTGTTGAGAGTCATTAATCAATTTATGCCTATCTAGATGGTTGCTAATTGCTTCGGCAATTATTGATTCCATAAATTTTCCCACTATGGAAGTAAGGCTTATTGGTCTATAGTTCGAAGCCAAGGACCTGTCACCTACCTTGTAAATAGGTGTTACATTTGTCATTTTCCACTTATCAGGCACTATGCCAGTTTGTAGTGATATGTTGAAAAGATTAGCCAAAGGTATGCTAAGTTCCTCTTCACATTCCTTTAACCCTTTGACTGTTTTGGTTATATATATACATCTTAGGAGCCACCGTGTTTGATGTATATTTACTCATAAATTCTAGTGGCCTCAAATCAAGCAGTAGAAAGCTGGTAGGCCCACATGAGAGAGAATGGGTCTGTGTGGTCAGTGTTTACCTGGAGTTTACCTGGAGAGAGTTCCGGGGGTCAACGCCCCCCCGGCCCGGTCTGTGACCAGGCCTCCTGGTGGATCAAAGCCTGATCAACCAGGCTGTTGCTGCTGACTGCACGCAAACCAACATACGAGCCACAGCCCGGCTGGTCAGGAACCGACTTTAGGTGCTTGTCCAGTGCCAGCACCATATAAAAAAATCCTGCAGCACGCAGTGCATAATGAGAAAAAAAACTCCGACCGTTTTTTTTTTTTTAATTAAAATGTCGACTTTATGGTCTATTTTTGTATATTGTTTATGGTTGTACAGGTCTCCCTCTACATTCTCGTTTTCAACTTTCGCGGGCTTCACACATTCGCGAATTACCAACCGCCAAATTCCCAGCCGCCAAATCATATTTAAGTTTCCCGCCACCTGGGAGTCCCTACTACCCTCCCTCCGACTCCCCCAACTGGCAGCCAGTCCTCCCACCAGTGTGATGTTTTCTTTGTTTATTATTTGCTATTAAACTACAGTATAAATAATGTAAACCCATTCATGACTGTATATTGGAATGGCTATTCGGACAGGTATTGGACGGTGACATCATGTGTTGACTCTTGAACACAGCAATCAAACTTTTCTGCTACTGCTAATAATAACAATAGTAGTAGTAGTAATAATAATAATAATAATAATCAAAATAATAATAACTAATAATAATTATAATAATAAATACGAAAGAATTGAAGAAGGAAATTGTACAAAAATACGAGGGAGTGGTTGACACATGGTCAGTGTGGCATTGTTTATGCTGGAGAGAGCATTAGTCTCCATGCTCTTCCAAACATTTCACAATAATTCATTGTTTTATGCTTGTAGATTGAGTGGTAGAGGCAGTGGTTGAGGCAGTGGTTGAGGCAGCAGTTGAGGCAGTGGGTGAGGCAGTGGTTGAGGCAGTGGTTCAGGCAGTGGTTGAGGCAGCAGTTGAGGCAGCAGTTGAGGCAGTGGTTGAGGCAGTGGTTGAGGCAGTGGTTGAGGCAGTGGGTGAGGCAGTGGTTGAGGCAGTGGGTGAGGCAGTGGTTGAGGCAGTGGTTGAGGCAGTGGGTGAGGCAGTGGTTGAGGCAGTGGTTGAGGCAGTGGGTGAGGCAGTGGGTGAGGCAGTGGTTCAGGCAGTGGTTCAGGCAGCGGTTGAGGCAGTGGGTGAGGCAGCGGTTGAGGCAGTGGTTCAGGCAGTGGTTCAGGCAGTGGTTGAGGCAGTGGGTGAGGCAATGGTTGAGGCAGTGGTTGAGGCAGCAGTTGAGGCAGTGGTTGAGGCAGTGGTTGAGGCAGTGGTTGAGGCAGTGGTTGAGGCAGCAGTTGAGGCAGCAGTTGAGGCAGTGGTTGAGGCAATGGGTGAGGCAGTGGTTGAGGCAGTGGTTGAGGCAGTGGGTGAGGCAGTGGTTGAGGCAGTGGTTGAGGCAGTGGTTGAGGCAGCAGTTGAGGCAGTGGTTGAGGCAGTGGTT
The DNA here is from genome assembly GCF_038502225.1 of Cherax quadricarinatus. NCBI lineage: Eukaryota > Metazoa > Arthropoda > Malacostraca > Decapoda > Parastacidae > Cherax > Cherax quadricarinatus. Next base: position 13,742,130 of record NC_091295.1, read on the forward strand.
GAGGCAGGGGTTGAGGCAGTGGTTGGGGCAGTGGGTGAGGCAATGGTTGAGGCAGTGGTTGAGGCAGCAGTTGAGGCAGTGGTTGAGGCAGTGGTTGAGGCAGTGGTTGAGGCAGTGGTTGAGGCAGTGGTTGAGGCAGCAGTTTAGGCAGCAGTTGAGGCAGTGGTTGAGGCAATGGGTGAGGCAGTGGTTGAGGCAGTGGTTGAGGCAGTGGGTGAGGCAGTGGTTGAGGCAGTGGTTGAGGCAGTGGTTGAGGCAGCAGTTGAGGCAGCGGTTGAGGCAGTGGTTGAGGCAGGGGTTGAGGCAGTGGTTGAGGCAGTGGTTGAGGCAGCAGGTGAGGCAGTGGTTGAGGCAGTGGTTGAGGCAGTGGGTGAGGCAGCAGTTGAGGCAGCAGTTGAGGCAGTGGTTGAGGCAGTGGTTGAGGCAGTGGTTGAGGCAGTGGGTGAGGCAGTGGTTGAGGCAGTGGGTGAGGCAGTGGTTGAGGCAGCAGTTGAGGCAGTGGGTGAGGCAGTGGTTGAGGCAGAGGTTGAGGCAGTGGGTGAGGCAGTGGTTGAGGCAGTGGTTGAGGCAGTGGGTGAGGCAATGGTTGAGGCAGTGGTTGAGGCAGCAGTTGAGGCAGCGGTTGAGGCAGTGGTTGAGGCAGTGGTTGAGGCAGTGGGTGAGGCAGTGGTTGAGGCAGCAGTTGAGGCAGCGGTTGAGGCAGTGGTTGAGGCAGTGGTTGAGGCAATGGGTGAGGCAGTGGTTGAGGCAGTGGTTGAGGCAGTGGGTGAGGCAGTGGTTGAGGCAGTGGTTGAGGCAGTGGTTGAGGCAGTGGTTGAGGCAGTGGTTGAGGCAGTGGTTGAGGCAGTGTTTGAGGCAGTGGGTGAGGCAGTGGTTGAGGCAGCAGTTGAGGCAGCGGTTGAGGCAGCGGTTGAGGCAATGGGTGAGGCAGTGGTTGAGGCAGTGGTTGAGGCAGTGGTTGAGGCAGCAGTTGAGGCAGTGGTTGAGGCAGTGGTTGAGTCAGTGGTTGAGGCAGTGGTTGAGGCAGTGGTTGAGGCAGTGGTTGAGGCAGCAGTTGAGGCAGTGGGTGAGGCAGTGGTTGAGGCAGTGGTTGAGGCAGTGGGTGAGGCAGTGGTTGAGGCAGTGGTTGAGGCAGTGGTTGAGGCAGTGGTTGAGGCAGCAGTTGAGGCAGTGGTTGAGGCAGTGGTTGAGGCAGCAGTTGAGGCAGTGGGTGAGGCAGCGGTTGAGGCATTGGGTGAGGCAGTGGTTCAGGCAGTTGTTGAGGCAGTGGGTGAGGCAGTGGTTGAGGCAGTGGTTGAGGCAGCAGTTGAGGCAGTGGTTGAGGCAGTGGTTGAGGCAGTGGTTGGGGCAGTGGTTGAGGCAGTGGTTGAAACAGGGGTTGTGACAGTGGTTGAGGCAGCAGTTGAGGCAGCGGTTGAGGCAGTGATTGAGGCAGCGGTTGAGGCAGCGGTTGAGGCAGCGGTCGAGGCAGTGGGTGAGGCAGTGGTTGAAGCAGTGGTTGAGGCAGCAGTTGAGGCAGTGGTTGAGGCAGCGGTTGAGGCAGCGGTTGAGGCAGTGAGTGAGGCAGTGGGTGAGACAGTAGGTGAAGCAGCGGTTGAGGGAGTGGGTGAGACAGTGGTTGAGGCAGCAGTTGAGGCAGCAGTTGAGGCAGCGGTTGAGGCAGTGCGTGAGGCAGCGGTTGAGACAGTGGGTGAAGCAGTGGGTGAGGCAGCGGTTGAGACAGTGGGTGAGCAGCGGTTGAGGCAGTGGGTGAGGCAGTGGGAGAGGCAGTGGTTGAGGAAGCAGTTGAGGCAGTGGGTGAGGCAACAGTTGAGGCAGTGGTTGAGGCAGCGGGTGAGGCAGTGGGTGAGGCAGCGGTTGAGGCAGCGGTTGAGGCAGCAGTTGAGGCAGCGGTTGAGGCAGTGGCTCAGGCAGCGATTGAGGTAGTGGTTGAGGCAGTGGGTGAGGCAGTGGTTGAGGCAGTGTTGCAACCCCTGAATGGGTTACAATGATTATTATGTATATATAATGTATATTATCTTTTCATTTAATTTTATATTGCTTATATTTGCGATAATAGCTAAATCGCAAATGTATTGCCTTATATTCTTATTTGACGTAGCTTATGTTAGGATGTATATAATATGTGCTCAGTTAGTCTTGATTGTCAAACTACTGTAATTATCGCTTGTCGCTCGTTATACTGCCGGCCTCTGAGCTGCAGTTGTCCACGTAGCTATCACGTGATCGAGGGGGGGGTGTCCTCACCTCTCGTGAAGTATTCAGTTTGCTGGAGACTCGCTTGGTGGTTGGACAGATTGTCTGTCTCATTATTCTTGTTAGTTCTGTAGAACTCTGTTCACAGAACATTGTATAGACTTAGTGATTTTCGACGTTGTACTGAGGTTGTGTGTCGCTTAGACACTCTGAACATCTCAGGTCCTTAGCTATAGCTTCTGGCCTAATTTTGTACTGGTTTCTGTGTATTGTCACAGTCGCGTTTTTCCTATGCTGAACGTAGATTCAGTATTATGGGAGTTTTGTAACTTTTGTGGAGGATCTGCTGATGGTCCCTACTTAGTGTCGTTATATTATCTCCTTGATCCTGATTGTGTCGCAGTCGCATATTGCATTGCTATTGGGCTTAGCATTCTTTGTTGTTCAAGCAGACTGTTCGGGTTGCCAGTCGGTCAAGAAGTTAGTTTATTTGAGGACTTTGTCAGTCACTTGTTTAAGTCTTATTCGAGTCTTGAGACATAGCTAACTACTTAAGAGCACTTACACGCATACTCACACTTGTACATATTTGTAATATCTTATTAAATGTTAATGTACCTGACAGTACTTAAGAATTATAAATGTGATATGTGCTTTCAGCACAATAATATTGAACTCGAGAGATTGATTTTATTTTGATTGCTGTGATTTAAGACAACTTATAGCAGTAGTAGCCTACCAGTTGAGGCAGTGGACTACTTGAGGCAGTGGATGTGAGGCAGTGGAGGTGAGGTCGTGGGTGAGGCAGTGGTTGAGGCAGTGGGTGAGGCAGTGGGTGAGGCAGTGGTTGAGGCAGTGGGTGAGGCAGTGGTTGAGGCAGTGGTTGAGGCAGCGGTTGAGGCAGTGGGTGAGGCAGCGGTTGAGGCAGTGGTTGAGGCAGTGGGTGAGGCAGTGGGTGAGGCAGTGGTTGAGGCAGTGGGTGAGGCAGTGGTTGAGGCAGTGGTTGAGGCAGTGGTTGAGGCAGTGGTTGAGGCAGTGGGTGAGGCAGTGGTTGAGGCAGTGGTTGAGGCAGTGGTTGAGGCAGTGGTTGAGGCAGTGGTTGAGGCAGTGGGTGAGGCAGTGGGTGAGGCAGTGATTGAGGCAGTGATTGAGGCAGTGGTTGAGGCAGTGGTTGAGGCAGTGGTTGAGGCAGTGGTTGAAGTGGTTGAGGCAGTGGTTGAGGCAGTGGTTGAGGCAGTGGTTGAGGCAGCGGTTGAGGCAGTGGTTGAGGCAGTGGTTGAGGCAGTGGTTGAGGCAGCGGTTGAGGCAGTGGTTGAGGCAGTGGTTGAGGCAGTGGTTGAGGCAGTGGGTGAGGCAGTGGTTCAGGCAGTAGTTCAGGCAGTGGTTGAGGCAGTGGTTGAGGCAGCGGTTGAGGCAGTGGTTGAGGCAGCGGTTGAGGCAGTGGTTGAGGCAGTGGTTGAGGCAGTGGGTGAGGCAGTGGTTGAGGCAGTGGTTGAGGCAGTGGTTGAGGCAGTGGTTGAGGCAGTGGTTGAGGCAGTGGGTGAGGCAGTGGTTGAGGCAGTGGTTGAGGCAGTGGTTGAGGCAGTGGGTGAGGCAGTGGTTGAGGCAGTGGTTGAGGCAGTGGTTGAGGCAGTGGGTGAGGCAGTGGTTGAGGCAGTGGTTGAGGCAGTGGGTGAGGCAGTGGTTGAGGCAGTGGTTGAGGCAGTGGGTGAGGCAGTGAGGCAGTGGTTGAGGCAGTGGGTGAGGCAGTGGGTGAGGCAGTGGGTGAGGCAGCAGTTGAGGCAGTGGTTGAGGCAGTGGTTGAGGCAGTGGGTGAGGCAGTGGGTGAGGCAGTGGGTGAGGCAGTGGGTGAGGCAGTGGTTGAGGCAGTGGGTGAGGCAGTGGGTGAGGCAGTGGTTGAGGCAGTGGTTGAGGCAGTGGGTGAGGCAGTGGTTGAGGCAGTGGGTGAGGCAGTGGTTGAGGCAGTGGTTGAGGCAGTGGTTGAGGCAGTGGTTGAGGCAGTGGTTGAGGCAGTGGGTGAGGCAGTGGGTGAGGCAGTGGTTGAGGCAGTGGTTGAGGCAGTGGGTGAGGCAGTGGGTGAGGCAGTGGGTGAGGCAGTGGGTGAGGCAGTGGTTGTGGTTGAGGCTGTGGGTGAAGCAGTGGGTGAGACAGCAGTTGAGGCAGTGGTTGAGGCAGTGGGTGAGGTAGTGGGTGAGGCAGTGGGTGAGACAGCAGTTGAGGCAGTGGTTGAAGCAGTGGGCGAGGCAGCAGTTGAGGCAGTGGGCAAGGCAGCAGTTGAGGCAGTGGGTGAGGCAGTGGGCGAGGCAGCAGTTGAGGCAGTGGGTGAGGCAGTGGTTGAGGCAGTGGGTGAGGCAGTGGGTGAGGCAGTGGTTGAGGCAGTGGGTGAGGCAGTGGTTGAGGCAGTGGTTGAGGCAGTGGGTGAGGCAGTGGTTGAGGCAGCAGTTGAGGCAGTGGTTGAAGCAGTGGGTGAGGCAGTGGTTGAGGCAGTGGTTGAGGCAGTGGTTGAGGCAGCAGTTGAGGCAGTGGGTGAGGCAGCAGTTGAGGCAGTGGGTGAGGCAGTGGGTGAGACAGCAGTTGAGGCAGTGGGTGAGGCAGCAGTTGAGGCAGTGGGTGAGGCAGTGGGCGAGGCAGTGGTTGAGGCAGTGGTTGAGGCAGTGGTTGAGGCAGTGGTTGAGGCAGTGGGTGAGGCAGTGGGTGAGGCAGTGGGTGAGGCAGTGGGTGAGGCAGTGGGTGAGACAGCAGTTGAGGCAGTGGGTGAGGCAGTGGGTGAGACAGCAGTTGAGGCAGTGGGTGAGGCAGTGGGTGAGGCAGTGGGTGAGGCAGTGGGTGAGACAGCAGTTGAGGCAGTGGGTGAGGCAGTGGTTGAGGCAGTGGGTGAGGCAGTGGGTGAGGCAGTGGGTGAGGCAGTGGTTGAGGCAGTGGTTGAGGCAGTGGTTGAGGCAGTGGTTGAGGCAGTGGGTGAGGTAGTGGGTGAGGCAGTGGGCGAGGCAGCAGTTGAGGCAGTGGGTGAGGCAGTGGGTGAGGCAGTGGGTGAGGCAGTGGGTGAGGCAGTGGGTGAGGCAGTGGGTGAGGCAGTGGTTGAGGCAGTGGGTGAGGCAGTGGGTGAGGCAGTGGGTGAGGCAGTGGGTGAGGCAGTGGTTGAGGCAGTGGGTGAGGCAGTGGTTGAGGCAGTGGGTGAGGCAGTGGTTGAGGCAGTGGGTGAGGCAGTGGTTGAGGCAGTGGGTGAGGCAGTGGGTGAGGCAGTGGGTGAGGCAGTGGTTGAGGCAGTGGGTGAGGCAGTGGTTGAGGCAGTGGTTGAGGCAGTGGGTGAGGCAGTGGGTGAGGCAGTGGTTGAGGCAGTGGTTGAGGCAGTGGTTGAGGCAGTGGGTGAGGCAGTGGGTGAGGCAGTGGGTGAGGCAGTGGTTGAGGCAGTGGTTGAGGCAGTGGGTGAGGCAGTGGTTGAGGCAGTGGGTGAGGCAGTGGGTGAGGCAGTGGTTGAGGCAGTGGGTGAGGCAGTGGTTGAGGCAGTGGTTGAGGCAGTGGGTGAGGCAGTGGTTGAGGCAGTGGGTGAGGCAGTGGTTGAGGCAGTGGTTGAGGCAGTGGTTGAGGCAGTGGTTGAGGCAGTGGTTGAGGCAGTGGTTGAGGCAGTGGTTGAGGCAGTGGGTGAGGCAGTGGTTGAGGCAGTGGGTGAGGCAGTGGTTGAGGCAGTGGGTGAGGCAGTGGTTGAGGCAGTGGTTGAGGCAGTGGTTGAGGCAGTGGGTGAGGCAGTGGTTGAGGCAGTGGTTGAGGCAGTGGTTGAGGCAGTGGTTGAGGCAGTGGGTGAGGCAGTGGGTGAGGCAGTGGTTGAGGCAGTGGTTGAGGCAGTGGTTGAGGCAGTGGTTGAGGCAGTGGGTGAGGCAGTGGTTGAGGCAGTGGTTGAGGCAGTGGGTGAGGCAGTGGGTGAGGCAGTGGGTGAGGCAGTGGGTGAGACAGCAGTTGAGGCAGTGGGTGAGACAGCAGTTGAGGCAGTGGGTGAGACAGCAGTTGAGGCAGTGGGTGAGACAGCAGTTGAGGCAGTGGGTGAGGCAGTGGGTGAGACAGCAGTTGAGGCAGTGGGTGAGGCAGTGGTTGAGGCAGTGGGTGAGGCAGTGGTTGAGGCAGTGGGCAAGGCAGCAATTGAGGCAGTGGTTGAGGCAGCGGTTGAGGCAGTGGTTGAGGCAGTGGTTGAGGCAGTGGGTGAGGCAGTGGGTGAGGCAGCGGTTGAGGCAGTGGTTGAGGCAGTGGTTGAGGCAGTGGTTGAGGCAGTGTTTGAGGCAGCGGTTGAGGCAGTGGTTGAGGCAGTGGTTGAGGCAGTGGGTGGGTGAGGCAGTGGTTGAGGCAGTGGTTGAGGCAGTGAGGCAGTGGGTGAGGCAGTGGTTGAGGCAGTGGTTGAGGCAGTGGTTGAGGCAGTGGGTGAGGCAGTGGGTGAGGCAGTGGTTGAGGCAGTGGTTGAGGCAGTGGGTGAGGCAGTGGGTGAGGCAGCAGTTGAGGCAGTGGTTGAGGCAGTGGGTGAGGCAGTGGGTGAGGCAGTGGGTGAGGCAGTGGTTGAGGCAGTGGTTGAGGCAGTGGTTGAGGCAGCAGTTGAGGCAGTGGTTGAGGCAGTGGTTGAGGCAGTGGTTGAGGCAGTGGTTGAGGCAGTGGTTGAGGCAGTGGGTGAGGCAGTGGGTGAGGCAGTGGGTGAGGCAGTGGGTGAGGCAGCAGTTGAGGCAGTGGTTGAGGCAGTGGGTGAGGCAGTGGTTGAGGCAGTGGGTGAGGCAGTGGTTGAGGCAGTGGTTGAGGCAGTGGTTGAGGCAGTGGTTGAGGCAGTGGTTGAGGCAGCAGTTGAGGCAGTGGTTGAGGCAGTGGTTGAGGCAGTGGTTGAGGCAGTGGTTGAGGCAGTGGTTGAGGCAGTGGTTGAGGCAGTGGTTGAGGCAGCGGTTGAGGCAGTGATTGCGGAAGTGGTTGAGGCTGTGGTTGAGGCTGTGGTTGAGGCAGTGGGTGAGGCAGTGGGTGAGGCAGTGGTTGAGGCAGTGGTTGAGGCAGTGGTTGAGGCAGTTGTTGAGGCAGTGGTTGAGGCAGTGGTAGAGGCAGTGGGTGAGGCAGTGGTAGAGGCAGTGGGTGAGGCAGTGGGTGAGGCAGTGGTAGAGGCAGTGGGTGAGGCAGCAGTTGAGGCAGTGGTAGAGGCAGTGGGTGAGGCAGTGGTTGAGGCAGTGGGTGAGGCAGTGGGTGAGGCAGTGGTAGAGGCAGTGGGTGAGTGGTAGAGGCAGTGGGTGAGGCAGTGGTTGAGGCAGCAGTTGAGGCAGTGGGTGAGGCAACAGTTGAGGCAGTGGTTGAGGCAGTGGGTGAGGCAGTGGGTGAGGGTTGAGGCAGCAGTTGAGGCAGTGGTTGAGGCAGTGGTTGAGGCAGTGATTGAGGCAGTGGGTGAGGCAGCAGTTGAGGCAGTGGTTGAGGCAGTGGGTGAGGCAGCAATGTTGAGGCAGTCAAGATTGTCTGTCTCATTATTCTTGTTAGTTCTGTAGAACTCTGTTCACAGAACATTGTATAGACTTAGTGATTTTCGACGTTGTACTGAGGTTGTGTGTCGCTTAGACACTCTGAACATCTCAGGTCCTTAGCTATAGCTTCTGGCCTAATTTTGTACTGGTTTCTGTGTATTGTCACAGTCGCGTTTTTCCTATGCTGAACGTAGATTCAGTATTATGGGAGTTTTGTAACTTTTGTGGAGGATCTGCTGATGGTCCCTACTTAGTGTCGTTATATTATCTCCTTGATCCTGATTGTGTCGCAGTCGCATATTGCATTGCTATTGGGCTTAGCATTCTTTGTTGTTCAAGCAGACTGTTCGGGTTGCCAGTCGGTCAAGAAGTTAGTTTATTTGAGGACTTTGTCAGTCACTTGTTTAAGTCTTATTCGAGTCTTGAGACATAGCTAACTACTTAAGAGCACTTACACGCATACTCACACTTGTACATATTTGTAATATCTTATTAAATGTTAATGTACCTGACGGTACTTAAGAATTATAAATGTGATATGTGCTTTCAGCACAATAATATTGAACTCGAGAGATTGATTTTATTTTGATTGCTGTGATTTAATTTAATTTGATAATATACCTCTAGACAACTTATAGTTTAATAAATTTATTAAATTTTAATTTCTCTAGTTAGTAGCCTACCAGTTGTAATCCTAAAGCACTATTGAACCATACTGAATTTTAATGGATAATTGGACAAGGATACTGACTACTTGTTACGAAAACCCAGTAACAGGCTGGATGCTAGAAGGGCAGTCCTTTCTAGTATTCACTGGAGATCTCTAAGCTTTTAGAATCGCGTTTTTTATAACAGGCAGTGGGTGAGGCAGTGGTTGAGGCAGTGGTTGAGGCAGTGGTTGAGGCAGTGGTTGAGGCAGTGGTTGAGGCAGCGGTTGAGGCAGTGGTTGAGGCAGTGGTTGAGGCAGTGGTTGAGGCAGTGGGTGAGGCAGTGGGTGAGGCAGTGGTTGAGGCAGTGGTTGAGGCAGTGGGTGAGGCAGTGGTTCAGGCAGTGGTTGAGGCAGTGGTTCAGGCAGTGGGTGAGGCAGTGGTTGAGGCAGTGGTTGAGGCAGTGATTGAGGCAGTGATTGAGGCAGTGGTTGAGGCAGTGGTTGAGGCAGCGGGTGAGGCAGTGGTTGAGGCAGTGGGTGAGGCAGTGGGTGAGGCAGTGGGTGAGGCAGTGGTTGAGGTAGTGGTTGAGGCAGTGGTTGAGGCAGTGGTTGAGGCAGTGGGTGAGGCAGTGGTTCAGGCAGTAGTTCAGGCAGTGGTTGAGGCAGTGGTTGAGGCAGTGGTTGAGGCAGTGGTTGAGGCAGTGGTTGAGTCAGTGGTTGAGTCAGTGGTTGAGGCAGTGGTTGAGGCAGTGGTTGAGGCAGTGGTTGAGGCAGTGGTTGAGGCAGTGGGTGAGGCAGTGGTTCAGGCAGTGGGTGAGGCAGTGGTTGAGGCAGTGGGTGAGGCAGTGGGTGAGGCAGTGGTTGAGGCAGTGGTTGAGGCAGTGGGTGAGGCAGTGGGTGAGGCAGTGGTTGAGGCAGTGGTTGAGGCAGTGGTTGAGGCAGTGGTTGAGGCAGTGGTTGAGGCAGTGGTTGAGGCAGTGGTTGAGGCAGTGGTTGAGGCAGTGGTTGAGGCAGCGGTTGAGGCAGCGGTTGAGGCAGCGGTTGAGGCAGCGGTTGAGGCAGCGGTTGAGGCAGCGGTTGAGGCAGCGGTTGAGGCAGCAGTTGAGGCAGTGGTTGGGGCAGTGGTTGAGGCAGTGGTTGAGGCAGCGGTTGAGGCAGCAGTTGAGGCAGTGGGTGAGGCAGTGGTTGAGGCAGTGGTTGAAGCAGTGGTTGAGGCAGCGGTTGAGGCAGCGGTTGAGGCAGCGGTTGAGGCAGCGGTTGAGGCAGCGGTCGAGGCAGTGGGTGAGGCAGCGGTTGAGGCAGCAGTTGAGGCAGTGGTTGAGGCAGCTGTTGAGGCAGTGGTTGAGGCAGCGGTCGAGGCAGTGGGTGAGGCAGCGGTTGAGGCAGTGGTTGAGGCAGCGGTCGAGGCAGTGGGTGAGGCAGTGGTTGAGGCAGCAGTTGAGGCAGTGGTTGAGGCAGCGGTTGAGGCAGCAGTTGAGGCAGCAGTTGAGGCAGCAGTTGAGGCAGTGGTTGAGGCAGTGCGTGAGGCAGCGGTTGAGACAGTGGGTGAGCAGCGGTTGAGGCAGTGGGTGAGGCAGTGGTTGAGGAAGCAGTTGAGGCAGTGGGTGAGGCAACAGTTGAGGCAGTGGTTGAGGCAGTGGGTGAGGCAGTGGGTGAGGCAGTGGGTGAGGCAGTGGGTGAGGCAGTGGGTGAGGCAGTGGTTGAGGCAGCGGTTGAGGTAGCGGTTGAGGCAGTGGGTGAGGCAGTGGGTGAGGCAGTGGGTGAGGCAGTGGTTGAGGCAGTGGTTGAGGCAGTGGTTGAGGCAGTGGGTGAGGCAGTGGGTGAGGCAGTGGTTCAGGCAGTGGTTGAGGCAGTGGTTGAGGAAGTGGGTGAGGCAGTGGTTGAGGCAGCGGTTGAGGCAGCGGTTGAGGCAGGGGTTGAGGCAGGGGTTGAGGCAGGGGTTGAGGCAGGGGTTGAGGCAGCGGTTGAGGCAGTGGGTGAGGCAGCGGTTGAGGCAGTGGTTGAGGCAGTGATTGAGGAAGTGGTTGAGGCAGTGGTTGAGGCAGTGGTTGAGGCAGTGGTTGAGGCAGTGATTGAGGAAGTGGTTGAGGCAGTGGTTGAGGCAGTGGTTGAGGCAGTGGGTGAGGCAGTTGTTGAGGCAGTTGTTGAGGCAGTGGTTGAGGCAGTGGTTGAGGCCGTGGTTGAGGCCGTGGTTGAGGCCGTGGTTGAGGCCGTGGTTGAGGCCGTGGTTGAGGCCGTGGCTGAGGCAGCGGTTGAGGCAGCGGTTGAGGCAGCGGTTGAGGCAGCGGTTGAGGCAGCGGTTGAGGCAGCGGTTGAGGCAGCGGGTGAGGCAGCGGGTGAGGCAGTGGAAGCAGTGGTTGAGGCAGTGGGTGAGGCAGTGGGTGAGGCAGTGGGTGAGGCAGTGGTTGAGGCAGTGGTTGAGGCAGTGGTTGAGGCAGTGGTTGAGGCAGTGGTTGAGGCAGCGGTTGAGGCAGCGGTTGAGGCAGCGGTTGAGGCAGCGGGTTGAGGCAGCGGGTTGAGGCAGCGGTTGAGGCAGTGGGTGAGGCAGCAGTTGAGGCAGCAGTTGAGGCAGTGATTGAGGCAGTGGTTGAGGCAGTGGGTGAGGCAGTGGTTGAGGCAGTGGTTGAGGCAGCAGTTGCAGTGAGGCAGTGGTTGAGGGAGTGGGTGAGGCAGTGGTTCAGGCAGTGGGTGAGGCAGTGGTTGAGGCAGTGGTTGAGGCAGTGGGTGAGGCAGTGGTTGAGGCAGTGGTTGAGGCAGTGGGTGAGGGAGTGGTTCAGGCAGTGGGTGAGGCAGTGGTTGAGTCAGTGGTTGAGTCAGTGGTTGAGTCAGTGGTTGAGTCAGTGGTTGAGTCAGTGGTTGAGTCAGTGGTTGAGTCAGTGGTTGAGGCAGTGGTTGAGGCAGTGGTTGAGGCAGTGGTTGAGGCAGTGGTTGAGGCAGTGGTTGAGGCAGTGGTTGAGGCAATGGTTGAGGCAGTGGTTGAGGCAGTGGTTGAGGCAGTGGTTGAGGCAGTGGTTGAGGCAGTGGTTGAGGCAGCGGTTTAGGCAGTGGGTGACGCAGCGGTTGAGGCAGCGGTTGAGGCAGCGGTTGAGGCAGCGGGTGAGGCAGCGGTTGAGGCAGCGGTTGAGGCAGCGGTTGAGGCAGCGGTTGAGGCAGCGGTTGAGGCAGTGGGTGAGGCAGCGGTTGAGGCAGTGGTTGAGGCAGTGATTGAGGAAGTGGTTGAGGCAGTGGTTGAGGCAGTGGTTGAGGCAGTGGTTGAGGCAGTGATTGAGGAAGTGGTTGAGGCAGTGGTTGAGGCAGTGGTTGAGGCAGTGGTTGAGGCAGTGATTGAGGAAGTGGTTGAGGCAGTGGTTGAGGCAGTGGTTGAGGCAGTGGGTGAGGCAGTGGTTGAGGCAGTGATTGAGGCAGTGATTGAGGAAGTGGTTGAGGCAGTGGTTGAGGCAGCAGTTGAGGCAGTGGTTGAGGCAGTGGTTGAGGCAGTGGTTGAGGCAGTGGTTGAGGCAGTGGTTGAGGCAGTGATTGAGGCAGTGATTGAGGCAGTGGTTGAGGCAATGGTTGAGGCAGTGGTTGAGGCAGTGGTTGAGGCAGTGGTTGAGGCAGTGGTTGAGGCAGTGGTTGAGGCAATGGTTGAGGCAGTGGTTGAGGCAGTGGTTGAGGCAGTGGTTGAGGCAGTGGTTGAGGCAGTGGTTGAGGTAGCGGTTTAGGCAGTGGGTGACGCAGCGGTTGAGGCAGCGGTTGAGGCAGCGGTTGAGGCAGCGGGTGAGGCAGCGGTTGAGGCAGCGGTTGAGGCAGCGGTTGAGGCAGTGGGTGAGGCAGTGGTTGAGGCAGAGGTTGAGGCAGTGGTTGAGGCAGCGGTTGAGGCAGCGGTTGAGGCAGCGGTTGAGGCAGCGGTTGAGGCAGCGGTTGAGGCAGTGGGTGAGGCAGTGGTTGAGGCAGTGGTTGAGGCAGTGGTTGAGGCAGCGGTTGAGGCAGCGGTTGAGGCAGCGGTTGAGGCAGCGGTTGAGGCAGCGGTTGAGGCAGCGGTTGAGGCAGCGGTTGAGGCAGTCTTTGAGGCAGTGGTTGAGGCAGTGGTTGAGGCAGTGGTTGAGGCAGTGGTTGAGGCAGTGGTTGAGGCAGTGGTTGAGGCAGCGGGTTGAGGCAGCGGGTTGAGGCAGCGGGTTGAGGCAGCGGGTTGAGGCAGTGGTTGAGGCAGTGGTTGAGGCAGTGGTTGAGGCAGTGGTTGAGGCAGTGGTTGAGGCAGTGGTTGAGGCAGTGGTTGAGGCAGCGGTTGAGGCAGTGGTTGAGGCAGCGGTTGAGGCAGCGATTGAGGCAGTGGTTGAGGCAGTGGTTGAGGCAGCGGTTGAGGCAGCGGTTGAGGGAGCGGTTGAGGCAGCGGTTGAGGCAGCGGTTGAGGCAGCGGTTGAGGCAGCGGTTGAGGCAGTGGTTGAGGCAGTGGATGACTAAATTAATACATAGCATTAGAAATCTTCCTTATGAAGAAAGATTGAAGACTCTTAAGTTACATTCACTTGTTAGACGAAGAATGAGTGGAGACCTGATCGAAGTGTATAAGTGGAAGATAGGTATTAATAAAGGGGATATTAATAAGGTCTTGAGGATCTCTCTCCAAGAGAGAACCCGCATTAATGGATTTAAATTAGATAAGTTTAGATTTAGAAAGGACATAGGAAAGTATTGGTTTGGAAATAGGGTAGTTGATGAGTGGAACAGTCTACCTAGTTGGGTTATTGAGGCTGGGACTTTGGGTAGTTTCAAATTTAGGTTGGATAAGTACATGAGTGGGAGGGGTTGGATTTGAGTGGGACTTTCACATCAGAGCTTATTTCTTGGGTGGCATTGAAAATTGGGTTGGGCAAATGTTTTGTTAGTGGGATGAATTGTAAAGGACCTGCCTAGTATGGGCCAACAGACCTCCTGCAGTGTTCCTCCTTTCTTATGTTCTTATGTGAGAGCATAATTCCATCAGTTTTCCATCATATTTCGTTCTTTTGGTGTCATTACCATCGGGAAAAGATTCTCTGTCATTTCATAAGAATTTTTTTTTTAATTTTTCCACACCAGGAGACACCTCAGGATTTGGGGTTGCGACAGTAAAGGGGTTAACACCCTTGCAAACAGTTCATCAGGGCCTGGGGATTTGTTAGGTTTTAATGTCTATTTGTCTGAGGATCATGTCACTAGTTACAGCAATCGTGTGTAGTTTATTATCGTCCTGTTCTACATAATCTATTATTTCAGGAATTTCGCTAGTATTTTCTCAGGTAAAAACTGAGAGGAAGTAAATATTGAAAATTTCACACATATCCTTATCACTGTTAGTGATCTGACCTGAGTTACTCTTAAGTGGGCCTATCTTGTCCCTAATCTTACTTCTGTATACCTGAAAGAACCCTTTTGGGTTAGTCTTCGAATCTCTTGCGACCTTAGCCTCATAATCCCTTTTTGCTTTTCTTATTCTTTTTTTTATTTCTCTCTCTAATGAATATATTGATTTCTTAATTGCCCATCCCCTCTTTTGATACACCTATATATGCCTCTCTTTTGACCAATGAGATGTTTTAATCTATTGTTCATTCATTTGGGATCATTTTTGTTAGATCTAATTTCCCTACTTGGAACAGAAGTTGTCTGGGCAGCTAGAACTATGCTCTGAAAAATGTTATATTGGCAACCAAGATCACCTCCCTGACCCATAGTCCGGACATTCCAACTTAGCCCACCCAGGTAATTTCTCAGTCCCATGAAATTGGCCAAGCAAAAGTCTGGGACAGATTTGAATGCAGTTATCTGGGTAATTCCATGATATATTGAAATTAAGTGATTTATGATCACTTTCCCCAAGCTCATCATTAACCTCAAGATTATTAATTAGTGAGTCTTTGTTGGCAAGAACCAAGTCAAGCAGATTGTTTACTCTAGTTGGTTCTGTCACAAACTGTTCTAAAAAGCAATCCTGAACTGTGTCAAGAAAGTCACTAGACTCGAGATTTCCTCTCGTATTGTTCCAATCAGTTTGCCTAAAGTTAAAATCTCCCATTAACACAAAACATTTTCATATCTAGATGCCTTTGAATTTCGTCCCATAACAGCTTACCATACTCCCCATGAAGGTTTGGGGGCCTATAAATCGAGAAACTGTAGCCAAACAGATTCTGTCCTATAAAAACGAAACAGATCACAAACAAACGGCTTGGTTGCCCATGGCTAACCAGCACCATTCTGAAATCCATTGGTAAGAAACACCAATATGAAAAGCACTATAGACAGGGCTTAATACACAAAGATATTCTTAAACACTATTCATCAGTTCTCACCAAAGTAATAAAGAAAGCCAGACAACTATACTACTCCAGCAGATTCACTGACACAAGAGGAGATATAAAAAAGACCTGGAAAACACTCTCTCAGATTCTAGGGACCCACAAACTGAAAAAAACCCAAGAATATTGTCGTAACTAAACCTAATAAACACCACTGCATCCCACTGACACAGCTAACAAGATAAACGACTTCTTCTCAACCATAGGATCTAATCTCGCCAATAAAATCCCACTTACCAATGCCCATGCCGGGGACTACCTAGCCTGGAGTTTACCTGGAGAGAGTTCCGGGGGTCAACGCCCCCGCGGCCCGGTCTGTGACCAGGCCTCCTGGTGGATCAGAGCCTGATCAACCAGGCTGTTGCTGCTGGCTGCACGCAAACCAACGTACGAGCCACAGCCCGGCTGATCAGGAACTGACTAGGTGCTTGTCCAGTGCCAGCTTGAAGACTGCCAGGGGTCTGTTGGTAATCCCCCTTATGTGTGCTGGGAGGCAGTTGAACAGTCTCGGGCCCCTGACACTTATTGTATGGTCTCTTAACGTGCTAGTGACACCCCTGCTTTTCATTGGGGGGATGGTGCATCGTCTGCCAAGTCTTGCTTTCGTAGTGAGTGATTTTCGTGTGCAAGTTCGGTACTAGTCCCTCTAGGATTTTCCAGGTGTATATAATCATGTATCTCTCCCTCCTGCGTTCCAGGGAATACAGGTTTATGAACCTCAAGCGCTCCCAATAATTGAGGTGTTTTATCTCCGTTATGCGCGCCATGAAAGTTCTCTGTACATTTTCTAGGTCGGCAATTTCACATGCCTTAAAAGGTGCTGTTAGTGTGCAGCAATATTCCAGCCTAGATAGAACAAGTGACCTGAAGAGTGTCATCATGGGCTTGGATTCCCCAGTTTTGAAGGTTCTCATTATCCATCCTGTCATTTTTCTAGCAGATGCGATTGATACAATGTTATGGTCCTTGAAGGTGAGATCCTCCGACATGATCACTCCCAGGTCTTTGACGTTGGTGTTTCGCTCTATTTTGTGGCCAGAATTTGTTTTGTACTCTGATGAAGATTTAATTTCCTCATGTTTACCATATCTAAGTAATTGAAATTTCTCATCGTTGAACTTCATATTGTTTTCTGCAGCCCACTGAAAGATTTGGTTGATGTCCGCCTGGAGCTTTGCAGTGTCTGCAATGGAAGACACTGTCATGCAGATTCGGGTGTCATCTGCAAAGGAAGACACGGTGCTGTGGCTGACATCCTTGTCTATGTCGGATATGAGGATGAGGAACAAGATGGGAGCGAGTACTGTGCCATGTGGAACAGAGCTTTTCACCGTAGCTGCCTCGGACTTTACTCTGTTGATGACTACTCTCTGTGTTCTGTTAGTGAGGAAATTATAAATCCATCGACCGACTTTTCCTGTTATTCCTTTAGCACGCATTTTGTGCGCTATTACGCCATGGTCACACTTGTCGAAGGCTTTTGCAAAGTCTGTATATATTACATCTGCATTCTTTTTGTCTTCTAGTGCATTTAGGACCTTGTCGTAGTGATCCAATAGTTGAGACAGACAGGAGCGACCTGTTCTAAACCCATGTTGCCCTGGGTTGTGTAACTGATGGGTTTCTAGATGGGTGGTGATCTTGCTTCTTAGGACCCTTTCAAAGATTTTTATGATATGGGATGTTAGTTCTATTGGTCTGTAGTTCTTTGCTGTTGCTTTACTGCCCCCTTTGTGGAGTGGGGCTATGTCTGTTGTTTTTAGTAACTGTGGGATGACCCCCATGTCCATGCTCCCTCTCCATAGGATGGAAAAGGCTCGTGATAGGGGCTTCTTGCAGTTCTTGATGAACACAGGTTCCATGAGTCTGGCCCTGGGGCAGAGTGCATGGGCATGTCATTTATCGCCTGTTCGAAGTCGTTTGGCGTCAGGATAACATCGGATAGGCTTGTGTTAATCAAATTTTGTGGCTCTCTCATAAAAAATTCATTTTGATCTTCGACTCTCAGTCTGGTTAGCGGCTTGCTAAAAACTGAGTCATATTGGGACTTGAGTAGCTCACTCATTTCCTTGCTGTCATCTGTGTAGGACCCATCTTGTTAAAGTAGGGGCCCAATACTGGACGTTGTTCTCGATTTTGATTTGGCATAGGAGAAGAAATACTTTGGGTTTCTTTCGATTTCATTTATGGCTTTTAGTTCTTCCCGCGATTCCTGACTCCTAAAGGATTCTTTTAGCTTAAGTTCGATGCTTGCTATTTCTCTGACCAGTGTCTCCCTACGCATTTCAGATATATTGACCTCTTTTAGCCGCTCTGTTATTCTTTTCCGTCGCCTGTAAAGGGAGCGCCTGTCTCTTTCTATTTTACATCTACTCCTCCTTTTTCTTAGAGGAATAAGCCTTGTGCATACATCGAGTGCCACCGAGTTAATCTGTTCTAGGCATAAGTTGGGGTCTGTGTTGCTTAGTATATCTTCCCAGCTTATATCGGTTAGGACTTGGTTTACTTGGTCCCACTTTATGTTTTTGTTATTGAAGTTGAATTTGGTGAATGCTCCCTCGTGACTAATCTCATTATGTCGGTCTGGGGCTCCGCGCATTCATGACTGAACCTGAATTATGTTGTGATCTGAGTATATTGTTTTTGATATGGTGACATTTCTTATCAGCTCATCATTGTTAGTGAAGATGAGGTCTAGTGTATTCTCCAGTCTAGTAGGCTCTATTATTTGCTGGTTTAAATTGAATTTTGTGCAGAGATTTGAAAGCTCGCGTGAGTGTGAGTTTTCATCAGAGCTGCCTCCTGATGTTATTACTGCAACAATATTATTTGCTATATTCCTCCATTTTAGGTGCCTTAAGTTGAAATCCCCCAGGAGCAAGATGTTGGGTGCAGGAGCTGGAAGATTTTCCAGACAGTGGTCAATTTTTAACAGCTGTTCCTGGAATTGCTGGGATGTTGCATCCGGAGGCTTGTAGACTACCACAATGACTAGGTTTTGGTTCTCGACCTTTACTGCTAAAACTTCCACTACATCATTTGAGGCATTAAGCAGTTCTGTGCAAACAAGTGACTCTGCAATGTACAGGCCAACCCCACCCTTTTGCCTGTTCACTCTGTCACATCTGTATAGGTTGTAACCTGGGATCCATATTTCGTTGTCCAAGTGATCCTTTATGTGGGTCTCAGTGAAAGCCACGAACATTGCCTTTGCCTCTGCAAGCAGTCCACGGATGAAAGGTATTTTGTTGTTTGTTGCTGGCTTTAGACCCTGTATATTTGCCAAGAAGAATGTTATCGGACTGGTGGTATTGTTGGTACTGGTGGGGGATTTTTTTTCCGGCGTTAGTATCTGTATCTGTTGGATTGGAGTGGAGGCCATCGACTGTGGTTCCACTCCAGGAATGACTGGATTTGGTGTACGATTTCTGCCATTTCCTGCCAGTTTTTTTCCTTCCTGTCACTAAAAATCCTCTCCCTTTTGAGTGGCTGTGGCTACCCAGGTTTTCCCATGGCCTGGATGTTTTGTATCTTTTTGTCCCCTTTAGATGGTATGCCTGGCAATTTAAGTTATAGCACAGTCTTTCCTGTACTGAAGAGGTACACAGTTCAGGGTGAAAAAGCTTACAGGAAGGGAGTTTGCATTTTCCTGTTGTCATATGGGCATGGCATTTTCTAGGATGGTCATAGTTGCACGTCCCATCTGTTTTTCCAGATTTCCCATGCCAGCAGATACCGAGTGCATAGTATGTGCACAGGCTTGGTTTCCGTTTGCCTTGGGTTTCTGTGACTGTATTCGCTGTTGGTGCATGTTTCCCTGTCTTACTTCTATCCTCCCTAGCACCAACAATGGAGCTCCCACCAGTTGTTTTTGGTAATATATCCTCACTATTGCTAGTGGGGTCCTCTTGTTTGCTATTTCCTGCGGTATTTCTAGTTTGCAATATTGATTTTATCTTATCTTTGACTACACTTGTTTCCCTACTATGGCTCCTGTCCCCTATGAGGTCATTTATATGTATTCCTTCCTGCGTATAATTCCCGACTACCTGGACAAAATCTCCAGCTTCACCATTACTGTCTCCCAGGACAGCATCTCCAGCTTCACCATTACTGTCTCCCAGGACAGCACCTCCAGCTTCACCATTACTGTCTCCCAGGACAGCATCTCCAGCTTCACCATTACTGTCTCCCAGGACAGCATCTCCAGCTTCACCATTCCCAAATTCCTTCTATCTTGCACCAACTGAGCCCACGGAAGTCACCGAGATTATTAAGTCACTTAAAAATAACTCAGGGAATCTGTCTCATGTCCCACCATTATTGTACAAGAGAGCGGCCCATGTCCTTTCGCATGCTATTTCATTACTTTTTAACAAGTCACTAGAAACTAGCACCTTCCCGAAACTACTCAAGATGGCAAGGGTTACACCAATACATAAAGGTGGTGACCCTACAGATTTAAACAACTATAGGCCAATATCAAACTTACCATTGCTATCCAAAATCTTTGAGAAACTCGTGCACAGGAGACTATAATCATTTATAACGGCACAAAACATACTCAACCCCTGCCAGTTTGAATTCAGGAAAAATAAAAGCACTAATAATGCAATCATAAAAATGCTAGATCTGCTTTACACAGCATTGGAAAATAAGGAATATCCACTAGGAATTTTTATTGACCTAAGAAAAGCTTTTGACACAGTAGACCACGACATCCTACTCCACAAACTTGACCATTATGGTATAAGAGGCCATGCGCTTGCACATTTCAAATCTTACCTTACTAATAGGTATCAGTATGTCACCATTAAAGACACAGCATCAACAACACGGCCACTTGATACTGGAGTTCCGCAGGGAAGTGTCCTTGGTCCCCTGCTCTTCATCATATACATCAATGATCTTCCAAACGTATCCCAACACCTGAACCCCATTCTCTTTGCTGAAGACACGACTTACGTCATCTCTCACCCTAATCTTGCCACCCTCAACACCATTGTTAACGAGGGGCTGATCAAAATATCGACTTGGATGACAGCCAATAAACTTATGCTTAACACTGACAAAACCTACTATATTATGTTTGGTAGCAGAGCAGGAGTTGCGCAAATTAACATTAAGATCGACAACACTCTAATTGCCAGACATAATGAGGGCAAATTGCTAGGCATATACCTCGACAACAACCTGAATTTCAGCACCCATATCCAACACAACCAAAAAAAGTATCCAAAATGGTTAGGATCCTCTCCAAGATATGATACTACGTGCCGCAAAATGCCCTTCTCACACTATACCACTCATTTATCCATACCTCACCTATGCTATTTGTGGTTGGGGATCAACTGCAGCAACACACCTAAAGCCAGTAATAACCCAACAAAAAGCCGAAGTAAGAATAATCACTAAATCCCATCCCTGGCAACACCCCCCCCCCACTCATCATAGATCTAAACTTACTCCCTGTTCAGTACATCCACACTTACTACTGTGCAATCTACATCTACAGGACCTTAAATTCCAATATTAACCTTGACCTAAAACGCTTTCTTGATAGTTGTGACAGAACCCACAGGCATAACACCAGACACAAACATCTCTATGACATTCCCCGTGTCCGACTAAACCTTTACAAAAAATCAATGTATGTCAAAGGCCCTAAAATCTGGAACACCCGACCTGAAAACTCTAGAACTGCAGACACATTCATCACCTTCAAAACTACCATTAGAAAACATCTTATCTCCCTGATACACCCCGTCAACTAATTACACGAATACCACCTGGTGGTTCACACTTACACTCACTCGCCCATTTGACCATAAACAGAAATATCAATCTCGATCTTAAAATAATGAATCCTAACTAGTCATAAGTTGGCCTGTGATACTCCAATACTGAAACTATGTATTGTGCCAAAACAAAAGCATTCACATTGCTAAACTCACAAACTAGTATTTAGTCACTTAGCCATAATACCAACTTACCTCATAAGTCACTCTGTCTGACTTTTTTGGGTTATCCTAGGTTCTCTACACATATGCTGCTATGTATGATAATTCTATGTAACTGTATTTGTGTATACCTGAATAAATTTACTTACTTACTTACTTAAATTTGAGAATTAATCTAAGTCTGCCCGAAATGCCTAGCCATGCTAGGTGTTCTAGTGGTACACTCTGTAATTAGTATTTTACTACATGTAAACCACTCAATAACCAAATTCTGTAAACTCAGCATTGTAATCCTTATAGAGAATAAACTTTGAATTTGAATTGTTTCTGGTATTTATCCCGTTTTCATTACTCTTCTGAAGATTTTTGCTGGGGGCACAGTGTCCATGATGCTTATCAGGCACCATTACTTTTAAGTATCCACCTCCCTCAGTAGGTTCTTCAGTTCAACCTCTGGTGTGAGGATATTCTTAAGTTTTCGTTGGCTTTCCTTATACTTCATCTTTGTAGTGTCGTCCCAGATTCCAGAGAACACCTTGAGCTGTTGTGTTCAGCTCTACACACTGTCATCTCCAGTTAAGCTCTTTTCTTTTCATCTTTAACATAATTATTTTGGTTCATTTTGTTATCTGGCATATATCCCAGTTTCTGCTCAATAACTTGTGTTTGTTCGGGTCATGTCTCAATTCCTGGCCTCTATCAACAGTGCGTGCGCACATGTGCATGCGTACGTGCGTCTGGGCATATACATCCTAGTCCCCGAGACGCTCATACTTCCCTCCCGGATCTTGTTTTCTGTCTTCCACGACCACCTCTCACTGTTCACCATCCACGATCACCTCTCACTGTTCACCATCCACGATCACCTCTCACTGTTCACCATCCACGATCACCTCTCACTGTTCACAATCCACGATCACCTCTCACTGTTCACCATCCACGATCACCTCTCACTGTTCACCATCCACGATCACCTCTCACTGTTCACAATCCACGACCACCTCTCACTGTTCATCATCCACGATCACCTCTCACTGTTCACCATCCACGACCACATCTCACTGTTCACCATCCACGACCACGTCTTACTTCACCATCCACGACCACCTCTCACTGTTCACCATCCACGACCACCTCTCACTGTTCACCATCCACGACCACCTTTCACTGTTCACCATCCACGACCACCTCTCACTGTTCATCATCCACGATCACCTCTCACTGTTCACCATCCACGATCACCTCTCACTGTTCACCATCCACGATCACCTCTCACTGTTCACAATCCACGATCACCTCTCACTGTTCAATATCCAAGATCACCTCTCACTGTTCACCATCCACGACCACATCTCACTGTTCACCATCCACAACCACCTCTCACTGTTCACCATCCACGACCACCTCTCACTGTTCACCATCCACGACCACCTCTCACTGTTCACCATCCACGACCACCTCTCACTGTTCACCATCCACGATCACCTCTCACTGTTCACCATCCACGATCACCTCTCACTGTTCACCATCCACGATCACCTCTCACTGTTCACCATCCACGATCACCACTCACTGTTCACCATCCACGACCACATCTCACTGTTCACCATCCACGACCACATCTAACTGTTCACCATCCACGACCACCTCTCGCTGTTCACCATCCACGACCACCTCTCACTGTTCACCGTCCACGACCACCTCTCACTGTTCACCATCCACGACCACCTCTCACTGTTCACCATCCACGACCACATCTCACTGTTCACCATCCAATACCACCTCTCACTGTTCACAATCCATGACTACATCTCACTGTTCACCATCTACGACCACCACTCACTGTTCACTATCTATGATCACTTCTCACTATTCACTATCCATGACCACCTCTCACTGTTCACTATCCACGACCACCTCTCCCTGTTCACCATCCACGACCACCTCTCACTGTTCTCTATCCACTACCACCTCTCACTGTTCACCATCCACGACCACCTCGCACTGTTCACCATCCACGACCACCTCTCACTGTTCACCATCCACGACCACCTCTCACTGTTCACCATCTACGACCACCACTCACTGTTCACTATCTGTGATCACTTCTCACTATTCACTATCCATGACCACCTCTCACTGTCACCATCCACGATCACCTCTCACTGTTCACCATCCACGATCACCTCTCACTGTTCACCATCCACGATCACCTCTCACTGTTCACCATCCACGACCACCTCTCACTGTTCAACATCCACGACCACCTCTCACTGTTCAACATCCACGACCACCTCTCACTGTTCACCATCCACGACCACCTCTCACTGTTCACCATCCACGATCACCTCTCACTGTTCACCATCCACGATCACCTCTCACTGTTCACCATCCACGATCACCTCTCACTGTTCATCATCCACGATCACCTCTCACTGTTCACCATCCACGACCACATCTCACTGTTCACCGTCCAATACCACCTCTCACTGTTCACAATCCACGACCACATCTCACTGTTCACCATCTACGACCACCACTCACTGTTCACTATCTATGATCACTTCTCACTATTCACTATCCATGACTACCTCTCACTGTTCACCATCCACGACCACCTCTCACTGTTCACCATCCACGACCACCTCTCACTGTTCACTATCCACGACCACCTCTCACTGTTCACCATCCACGACAACCTCTCTCTTCACCATCCACGACCACCTCTCACTGTTCACCATCCACGACCACCTCTCACTGTTCCCCATTCACGACCACATTTCACTTCATCAACGACCACCTCTCACTGTTCACCATCCACGACCACATCTCACTGTTCACCATCCACTACCACCTCTTACTGTTCACAATCCACTACCACATCTCACTGTTCACCATCCACGACCACCACTCACTGTTCACCATCCACGACCACCTCTCACTGTTCACCATCCACGACCACCTCTCACTGTTCATCCACGACCACCTCTCACTGTTCACCATCCACGACCACCTCTCACTGTTCACCATCCACGACCACCTCTCACTGTTCACCATCCATGACCACCTCTCACTGTTCACCATCCACGACCACCTCTCACTGTTCACTATCCACGACCACCTCTCACTGTTCACAATCAACGGCCACCTCTCACTGTTCACCATCCACGACCACCTCTCACTGTTCACCATCCACGACCACCTCTCACTGTTCACCATCCACGACCACCTCTCACTGTTCACCATCTACGACCACCACTCACTGTTCACTATCTATGATCACTTCTCACTATTCACTATCCATGACCACCTCTCACTGTTCACTTTCCACGACCACCTCTCACTGTTCACCATCCACGACCACCTCTCACTGTTCACCATCCACTACCACATCTCACTGTTCACCATCTACGACCACCACTCACTGTTCACTATCTATGATCACTTCTCACTATTCACTATCCATGACCACCTCTCACTGTTCACCATCCACGACCACCTCTCACTGTTCACCATTCACGACCACATCTCACTTCATCAACGACCACCTCTCACTGTTCACCATCCACGACCACCTCTCACTGTTCACCATCCACGATCACCTCTCACTGTTCACCATCCACGACCACATCTCACTGTTCACCATCCACGACCACATCTCACTGTTCACCATCCACGACCACGTCTTACTTCACCATCCACGACCACCTCTCATTGTTCACCATCCACGATCGCCTCTCACTGTTCACCATCCACGACCACATCTCACTGTTCACCATCCACGACCACATCTAACTGTTCACCATCCACGACCACCTCTCGCTGTTCACCATCCACGACCATCTCTCATTGTTCACCGTCCACGACCACCTCTCACTGTTCACCATCCACGACCACCTCTCACTGTTCACCATTCACGACCACATCTCACTTCATCAACGACCACCTCTCACTGTTCACCATCCACGACCACATCTCACTGTTCACCATCCAATACCACCTCTCACTGTTCACAATCCACGACCACATCTCACTGTTCACCATCTACGACCACCACTCACTGTTCACTATCTATGATCACTTCTTACTATTCACTATCCATGACCACCTCTCACTGTTCACCATCCACGACCACCTCTCACTGTTCACCATCCACGACCACCTCTCACTGTTCACTATCCACGACCACCTCTCACTGTTCACTGTCCACGACCACCTCTCGTTGTTCACTACCCACTACCACCTCTCGTTGTTCACTAACCACGACCACCTCTCGCTGTTCACCATCCTCGACCACCTCTCACTGTTCATCCACGACCACCTCTCACTGTTTACCATCCACGACCACCTCTCACTGTTCACCATCCACGACCACCTCTCACTGTTCACCATCCATGACCACCTCTCACTGTTCACTATCCACGACCACCTCTCACTGTTCACAATCAACGGCCACCTCTCACTGTTCACCATCCACGACCACCTCTCACTGTTCACCATCCACGACCACCTCTCACTGTTCACCACCCACAACCACCTCTCACTATTCACCATGCACGACCACCTCTCACTGTTCACCCTCCACAACCACCTCTCGCTGTTCACCATCCACGACCACATCTCACTGTTCACCATCCACGACCACATCTCACTTCACCATCAACGACCACCTCTCACTGTTCACCACCCACGACCACCTCTCACTGTTCACCATCCACGACCACCTCTTGTTGTTCGCTATCCACGACCATCTCTCGCTGTTCACCATCCACGACCACCTCTCACTGTTCACCATCCACGACCACCTCTCACTGTTCACCACCCACGACCACCTCTCACTTTTCACTATCCACGACCACCTCTCACTGTTCACCATCCACGACCACCTCTCACTGTTCACCATCCACGACCACCTCTCACTGTTCGCATCCACGACCACCTCTCACTGTTCACCACCCACAACCACCTCTCACTATTCCCCATCCACGACCACCTTTCAATGTTCACCATCCACGACCACCTCACTGTTCACCATCCACGACCACCTCTCGTTGTTCACTATCCACTACCACCCCTCACTGTTCTCTATCCACGACCACCTCTCACTGTTCACCATCCACGACCACCACTCACTGCTCACTATCCACGATCACCTCTCACTGTTCACTATCCACGACCACCTCTCACTGTTCACCATCCATGACCACCTCTCAGTGTTCACCATCCATGACCACCTCTCACTGTTCACCACCCACGACCACCTCTCACTGTTCACCCACGACCACCTCTCGCTGTTCGCTATCCATGACCACCTCTCGCTGTTCATCCACGACCACATCTCACTGTTCACCATCTACGATCACCTCTTACTGTTCACCATCCACGACCACCTCTCGCTGTTCACCATCCACGACCACCTCTTACTGTTCACCATCCACGACCACCACTCACTGTTCACTATCCCCGACCACCTCTCACTGTTCACCATCCACGACCACATCTCACTGTTCACCATCCACGACCACATCTCACTGTTCACCATCCAAGGCCACACCTCACTGTTCACCATCCACGACCACCTTTCACTGTTCACCATCCACGACCACATCTCACTGTTCACCATCCACGACCACATCTCGCTATTCACCATCCACAACCACCTCTCGCTGTTCACTATCCATGACGAACTCTCGCTGTTCATCCACGACCACCTCTCGCTGTTCACTATCCATGACGAACTCTCGCTGTTCATCCACGACCACCTCTCGCTGTTCACTATCCATGACGAACTCTCGCTGTTCATCCACGACCACCTCTCGCTGTTCACTATCCATGACGAACTCTCGCTGTTCATCCACGACCACATCTCACTGTTTACCATCTTCGACCATCTCTCACTGTACACCATCTACAGCCACAGTCAGTGACTTTTTTTGGGGTTATCCTTGGTAATTTACACTATGTATGATAATTGTACCTGTGTGTACCTGAGCCTAAAAAAAACTTACTTTGACCTGTCATTATAAGCCGGAACTGGGAAGGTAGCGAGTGCTGAGTTCTGGGTATTCTGCGCGACAGTAGGAAAATATTGGTCATTCAAGCTAGGTGAGAACTGCTCACAGTATATATGTTGCCAATGTCTTGACAATATATGTACTACCAGAGTTCAAATCTCATTGAATCCCATTCTACAGACGCTGTATGATCCCTAAGGGTCAAAGAGTAGGAGAGAAGTGCACGAGAAGACGTGCACGAGGAGACGTGCACGAGGAGACGTGCACGAGGAGACGTGCACGAGACGTGCACGAGGAGACGTGCACGAGGAGACGTGCACGAGGAGACGCGCACGAGAAGACGTGCACGAGAAGACGTGCACGAGGAGACGTGCACGAGAAGACGTGCACGAGGAAAAGTACAAGTGCACATCGAGGCCATGAAGACTAATGCTGCTGAGCACTTTGGTATCACTGAGTAGTGAAGGTAAGTGTTGATGGTAGGAACACTGGTGTTGATGGTAGGAACACTGGTGTTGATGGTAGAGATACTGGTGTTGATGGTAGGAACACTGGTGTTGATGGTAAGAACACTGGTGTTGATGGTAGAAACACTGGTGTTGATGGTAGGAACACTGGTGTTGATGGTAAGAACACTGGTGTTGATGGTAGGAAAACTGGTGTTGATGGTAGGAACACTGGTGTTGATGGTAAGAACACTGGTGTTGATGGTAGGAACACTGGTGTTGATGGTAAGAACACTGGTGTTGATGGTAGGGACACTGGTGTTGATGGTAGAGATACTGGTGTTGATGGTAGGAACACTGGTGTTGATGGTAAGAACACTGGTGTTGATGGTAGAAACACTGGTGTTGATGGTAGGAACACTGGTGTTGATGGTAAGAACACTGGTGTTAATGGTAGGAAAACTGGTGTTGATGGTAGGAACACTGGTGTTGATGGTAAGAACACTGGTGTTGATGGTAGGGACTCTGGTGTTATTGGTAGGAACACTGGTGTTGATCGTAGGAACACTGGTGTTGATGGTAGGAACACTGGTGTTGATGGTAAGAACACTGGTGTTGATGGTAGGAACACTGGTGTTGATGGTAGGAACACTGGTGTTGATGGTAAGAACACTGGTGTTGATGGTAGGAACACTGGTGTTGATGGTAAGAACACTGGTGTTGATGGTAGGAACACTGGTGTTGATGGTAAGAACACTGGTGTTGATGGTAGGAACACTGGTGTTGATGGTAGGAACACTGGTGTTGATGGTAAGAACACTGGTGTTGATGGTAGGAACACTGGTGTTGATGGTAGGAACACTGGTGTTGATGGTAGGAACACTGGTGTTGATGGTAGGAACACTGGTGTTGATGGTAGGAACACTGGTGTTGATGTTAGGAACACTGGTGTTGATGGTAGGAACACTGGTGTTGATGGTAGGAACACTGGTGTTGATGGTAGGAACACTGGTGTTGATGGTAGGAACACTGGTGTTGATGGTAGGGACACTGGTGTTACTGGTAGGAACACTGGTGTTGATGGTAGGAACACTGGTGTTGATGGTAGGAACACTGGTGTTGATGGTAAGAACACTGGTGTTGAGGGTAGGAACACTGGTGTTGTTGGTAGGAACACTGGTGTTGATGGTAAGAACACTGGTGTTGATGGTAGGGACACTGGTGTTATTGGTAGGAGCACTGGTGTTGATGGTAGGGACACTGGTGTTATTGGTAGGAACACTGGTGTTGATGGTAGGAGCACTGGTGTTGATGGTAGGAACACTGGTGTTGATGGTAGGAACACTGGTGTTGATGGTAGGAACACTGGTGTTGATGGTAAGAACACTGGTGTTGATGGTAGAAACACTGGTGTTGATGGTAGGAACACTGGTGTTGATGGTAAGAACACTGGTGTTGATGGTAGGAACACTGGTGTTGATGGTAAGAACACTGGTGTTGATGGTAAGAACACTGGTGTTGATGGTAGGAACACTGGTGTTGATGGTAGGAACACTGGTGTTGATGGTAGGAACACTGGTGTTGATGGTAGGAACACTGGTGTTGATGGTAGGAACACTGGTGTTGATGGTAGGGACACTGGTGTTGATGGTAGGGACACTGGTGTTATTGGTAGGAGCACTCTTGTTGATGATAGGGACACTGGTGTTGATGGTAGGAACACTGGTGTTGATGGTAGGAACACTGGTGTTGATGGTAGGAACACTGGTGTTGATGGTAGGAACACTGGTGTTGATGTTAGGAACACTGGTGTTGATGGTAGGAACACTGGTGTTGATGGTAGGAACACTGGTGTTGATGGTAGGAACACTGGTGTTGATGGTAGGAACACTGGTGTTATTGGTAGGAACACTGGTGTTGATGGTAGGAACACTGGTGTTGATGGTAGGAACACTGGTGTTGATGGTAAGAACACTGGTGTTGATGGTAGAAACACTGGTGTTGATGGTAGGAACACTGGTGTTGATGGTAAGAACACTGGTGTTGATGGTAGGAACACTGGTGTTGATGGTAAGAACACTGGTGTTGATGGTAAGAACACTGGTGTTGATGGTAGGAACACTGGTGTTGATGGTAGGAACACTGGTGTTGATGGTAGGAACACTGGTGTTGATGGTAGGAACACTGGTGTTGATGGTAGGAACACTGGTGTTGATGGTAGGAACACTGGTGTTGATGGTAGGAACACTGGTGTTGATGGTAGGAACACTGGTGTTGATGGTAGGGACACTGGTGTTATTGGTAGGAACACTGGTGTTGATGGTAGGAACACTGGTGTTGATGGTAGGAACACTGGTGTTGATGGTAAGAACACTGGTGTTGATGGTAGAAACACTGGTGTTGATGGTAGGAACACTGGTGTTGATGGTAAGAACACTGGTGTTGATGGTAGGAACACTGGTGTTGATGGTAAGAACACTGGTGTTGATGGTAAGAACACTGGTGTTGATGGTAGGAACACTGGTGTTGATGGTAGGAACACTGGTGTTGATGGTAGGAACACTGGTGTTGATGGTAGGAACACTGGTGTTGATGGTAGGAACACTGGTGTTGATGGTAGGGACACTGGTGTTGATGGTAGGGACACTGGTGTTATTGGTAGGAGCACTCTTGTTGATGATAGGGACACTGGTGTTATTGGTAGGAACACTGGTGTTGATGGTAGGAACACTGGTGTTGATGGTAGGAACACTGGTGTTGATGGTAGGAACACTGGTGTTGATGGTAGGAACACTGGTGTTGATGGTAGGAACACTGGTGTTGATTGTAGGAACACTGGTGTTGATGGTAGGGACACTGGTGTTATTGGTAGGAACACTGGTGTTGATGGTAGGAACACTGGTGTTGATGGTAGGAACACTGGTGTTGATGGTAAGAACACTGGTGTTGATGGTAGAAACACTGGTGTTGATGGTAGGAACACTGGTGTTGATGGTAAGAGCACTGGTGTTGATGGTAGGAACACTGGTGTTGATGGTAGGAACACTGGTGTTGATGGTAAGAACACTGGTGTTGATGGTAGGAACACTGGTGTTGATGGTAGGAACACTGGTTTTGATGGTAGGAACACTGGTGTTGATGGTGGGAACACTGGTGTTGATGGTAGGAACACTGGTGTTGATGGTAGGAACACTGGTGTTGATGGTAGGGACACTGGTGTTATTGGTAGGAACACTGGTGTTGATGGTAGGAACACTGGTGTTGATGGTAGGAACACTGGTGTTGATGGTAAGAACACTGGTGTTGATGGTAGGAACACTGGTGTTGATGGTAAGAACACTGGTGTTGATGGTAGGAACACTGGTGTTGATGGTAGAAACACTGGTGTTGATGGTAGGAACACTGGTGTTGATGGTAAGAACACTGGTGTTGATGGTAGGAACACTGGTGTTGATGGTAGGAACACTGGTGTTGATGGTAGGAACACTGGTGTTGATGGTAGGAACACTGGTGTTGATGGTAGGAACACTGGTGTTGATGGTAAGAACACTGGTGTTGATGGTAAGAACACTGGTGTTGATGGTAGGAACACTGGTGTTGATGGTAGGAACACTGGTGTTGATGGTAAGAACACTGGTGTTGATGGTAAGAACCCTGGTGTTGATGGTAAGAACACTGGTGTTGATGGTAAGAACACTGGTTTGTAGATGAATGGTTCACAGAACCGACACGTTGATAAATTAGACACATGTGCATCTCTTGGATATCTTTATTAAGGAAACGTTTCGCCACACAGTGGCTTCATCAGTCCATACACAGGAGAAGCTTGAAGAATAGGAGGAGAATGAGGTAATCAGTCCCTCAACCTTGAGTCGATGTGGTCAGTCCATCAATCTTGAGTAGAATGCGGCATATGAGCGGAGAAGGAGCTTATAAACCGTAGGTAGGAGAGGTGCAGAGTTGCACATGTGTCTAATTTATCAACGTGTCGGTTCTGTGAACCTTTCATCTACAGTCCTGTCAGACACTGCAACTTCTTGGGATCTTAATACTTGGGAATTCTTCGCTTGCCTAACCCTTGGGCACGACCTACTTCCACATTGGGCAAATGTGACACCACCTATGACTGCTGCACCTCTCCTACCTACGATTTATAAGCTGCTTCTCCGCTCATATGCCGTATTCTACTCAAGATTGATGGACTGACCACATCGACTCAAGGTTGAGGGACTGATTACCTCATTCTCCTCCTATTCTTCAAGCTTCTCCTGTGTATGGACTGATGAAGCCACTGTGTGGCGAAACGTTTCCTTAATAAAGATATCCAAGAGTTGCACATGTGTCTAATTTATCAAGAACACTGGTGTTGATGGTAGGAACACTGGTGTTGATGGTAGGAACACTGGTGTTGATAGTAGGAAGTGTGAACAGTCTGGTTACAAACACTTTGCAGATTGAGACACTTATGCAGCATATGGGAATCTTTATTCAGGAAACGTTTCGCCACACAGTGGCTTCATCAGTCCAATACAAAGAGGAAGTGCAAGAAAGGTATAAAATACCGACAATATGAAAGTTAAGACACATGTGCAACATCTGGATATCTTTATTGTAGACGTTTCGCCACCCAGACTCTCCTCCACCACGATGCTGTGAACACTAACTCCAAGGCCGAGGGACTGATTACCTCATCTTTTGTATATAGTTCCACTGTCTTCCTATTATGTCCTAGAATCTGTATTGATAAAGCCACTGGATGGCGAAACGTCTACAATAAAGATATCCAGATGTTGCACATGTGTCTTAACTTTCACAAAGAGGAAGGCGTAAGGAGATGAGGAGTATGAGGTAATCAGTCCCTCAACCTGGAGTCGATGTGTTCAGTCCATCAATCTTGTAGAATGTACAACATAGGGCCATAGACGTGGCTTATATACTGTAGTGAGGTGAGGTGAAGCAGGCGGAGGCGGGGTCATAGTGGTACCATCCACTAGTCGAAGTAGGTCTTCGTCCAAAGGTTGAACAAGTGTTGAAGAATTCTTTGTAACAAGATCCCATGATGCTGCAGTGTCTGACAGTTGTGATGAATGGTTTGAAAAACCGACAAGTTGAAGATTGAGACACTTATGCAGCATATGGGAATCTTTATTCAGGAAACGTTTCGCCACACAGTGGCTTCATCAGTCCAATACAAAGAGGAAGGCGTAAGGAGAGGAGGAGTATGAGGTAATCAGTCCCTCAGCCTGGAGTCACAACTGTCAAACACTGCAGCATCATGGGATCTTGTTACAAAGAATTCTTCAACACTTGTTCAACCTTTGGACGAAGACCTACTTCGACTAGTGGATGGTACCACTATGACCCCGCCTCCGCCTGCTTCACCTCACATCACTACAGTATATAAGCCACGTCTACGGCCCTATGTTGTACATTCTACAAGATTGATGGACTGAACACATCGACTCCAGGTTGAGGGACTGATTACCTCATACTCCTCCTCTCCTTACGCCTTCCTCTTTGTATTGGACTGATGAAGCCACTGTGTGGCGAAACGTTTCCTGAATAAAGATTCCCATATGCTGCATAAGTGTCTCAATCTTCAACTTGTCGGTTTTTCAAACCATTCATCAACACTCTGCAGTTGAAGGATAAAGGAAGGGGAGTTGAGCTGCCAACCATGTGTATGGGGGCGCCACATTTATTATGTATTGTAATTTGTAAGACAATTTTAATGAAGCTAACAAGTTAATGTACTATACACTGCTAGTTATACGTGTTTAAGCTAAGTTAGACAGAATTTAGCTTAATAATAATATCTTTATTTGTATATGTACAAGGTATACAGACCTTGCAGACATCAATGAGATACTAGTATATAGAAAGACACTTGTTATGCTGAACATTTCTGGCAAATTTGGTCAATTATTGTCCTAGGATGCGACGCACACCAGTCGACTAACACCCAGGTACCCATTGTTACTGATGGGTGAACATGACCAACCGGTGCAAGGAAACACGTCCAACGTTTCCACCCCTTTGCCGGGAATCCAGACCGAACCCTCACCTTGTGAAGCGAGAGCCACCAGGCCACGGGGCACCGTAAACTATACCTCACATCCTACACAATAGGCCGTAGGAACCCTGCAGCCAGTCTGAGTGCCTACGGGGATGAAGGAGCCGGCTGCGCCACTACCCTCAGTCACACCATAGTCATAGTGAGTCGCGGGTTAACTTACGACAGTCCTTGTATAAAGGCTATACCTCGCTCGCTATACTAAGAGAGAGTTGTAGGTGACTCACATAGGTATTTCTAGGTGTACCACGACTTATCACCCTTCCAAGTAAATATCATGAGTGAGTGTATTGAATGGATTCATGTAGCTTGGGACCCACTTGCAAAGGGTCTGGCCGCTTACCTCCACCAGAAACCTACTGTTGCGACTAACACACACTGCCCAGTGTGAGAACAGAGGTACGTATGTGTTCGTTCAGGTAATTTAAGAATGGGATGGCAGGTTCCTAGTCAGGATCTAATGACTTTAGAAGGCTCACTAACCTAATAAATCATAACCCATTGATACCTTCTACTCTACACGGGAACACCTGGTATTCGTGCCCTCAGACGCACCCTAAATATCCATATATTTCATTTTCATTATTCGTCACATACTATGAATGCAGCAACATTTATGGTTCAGAGGAGAGATGCTCTCCCGTGTTACTGTCTTATAATGCTCACCATTAACGATTTTCGGGATGAGGTGGTGGGAGGAGATGAGGCAGGTGGTGGGAGAAGGTGGTATAGACGGAGGTGGTGGTGGAGGCATACAAAAGGGAGAACAGGTTTGGTCAAGGTCACAGCTTGCGTCACTGAGGCACACTGGCTGACTCCTATACTTGACCGGACACACATTCCCTTCCTGAATTTCCTACTCATATTGGTGGGTCTGACACAGTGCTACTGGTGGTGCACGGTGGCACTGGTGGTGCACGGTGGCACTGGTGGTGCACGGTGCCACTGGTGGTGCACGGTGGCACTGGTGGTGCACGGTGCCACTGGTGGTGCACGGTGGCACTGGTGGTGCAGGTGCCACTGGTGGTGCACGGTGCCACTGGTGGTGCACGGTGCCACTGGTGGTGCACGGTGCCACTGGTGGTGTACGGTGCCACTGGTGGTGCACGGTGCCACTGGTGGTGCACGGTGCCACTGGTGGTGCACGGTGCCACTGGTGGTGCAGGTGCCACTGGTGGTGCACGGTGCCACTGGTGGTGCACGGTGCCACTGGTGGTGCACGGTGCCACTGGTGGTGCACGGTGCCACTGGTGGTGCACGGTGCCACTGGTGGTGCACGGTGCCACTGGTGGTGCACGGTGCCACTGGTGGTGCACGGTGCCACTGGTGGTGCACGGTGCCACTGGTGGTGCACGGTGCCACTGGTGGTGCACGGTGCCACTGGTGGTGCACGGTGCTACTGGTGGTGCACGGTGGCACTGGTGTTGCACGGTGCCACTGGTGGTGCACGGTGCCACTGGTGGTGCACGGTGGCACTGGTGTTGCACGGTGCCACTGGTGGTGCACGGTGCCACTGGTTGTGCACGGTGCCACTGGTGGTGTACAGTGCCACTGGTGGTGCACGGTGCCACTGGTGGTGCACGGTGGCACTGGTGGTGCACGGTGGCATTGGTGTTGCACGGTGCCACTGGTGGTGCACGGTGGCACTGGTGGTGCACGGTGCCACTGGTAGTGCACGGAGCCATTGGTGGTGCACGGTGCCACTGGTGGTGCACGGTGCCACTGGTGGTGTACGGTGCCACTGGTGATGCGAGGTACTTCTGGTGGTGCACGGTGCTGCTTGTGGCGCACAGTGCCTCTGGTGGTGCACGGTGCCACTGATGGTGCACGGTGCCACTGGTGATGCAATGACCTCTGGTGGTGCACGGTGCTGCTTGTGGCGTACGGTGCCGCTGGTGGTGCACGGTGCCACTGGTGATGCAAGGTACCTCTGGTGGTGCACGGTGCTGCTTGTGGCGCACGGTGCCACTGGTGGTGCACGGTGCCACTGGTGATGCAAGGTACTTCTAGTGGTACACGGTGCTGCTGGTGGTGCACGGTGCCGCTGGTGGTGCACGGTGTCGCTGGTGGTGCACGGTGCCGCTGGTGGTGCACGGTGCCACTGGTGATGCAAGGTACCTTAGGTGGTGCACGGTGCCACTGGCGATGCAAGGTACCTCTGGTGGTACACGGTGCTGCTGGTGGTGCACGGTGCCGCTGGTGGTGCACAATGCCACTGGGGGTGCACGGTGCCTCTGGTGGTGTACGGTGCTGCTTGTGGTGCAAGGTGCCACTGGTGGTGCACGGTGCCACTGGTGATCCAAGGTACCTCTG
Source organism: Cherax quadricarinatus (assembly GCF_038502225.1). Classification (NCBI taxonomy): domain Eukaryota; kingdom Metazoa; phylum Arthropoda; class Malacostraca; order Decapoda; family Parastacidae; genus Cherax; species Cherax quadricarinatus. Next base: position 13,777,569 of record NC_091295.1, read on the forward strand.
GTGATGCACAGTGCCACTGGTGATGCAAGGTATGTCTGCTGGTACATGGTTCTGCTGGTGGTGCACGGTGCCGCTGGTGGTGCACGATGCCACTGGTGGTGCACAGTGCCACTGATGGTGTACGGTGCCGCTGGTGGTGCACAGTGCTGCTGCTAGTGCACGATGCCACTGGTGATGTAAGGTGTCTGGAGGTGCAGTGTGCACATGCACGGTACCATTGGTGGTGTACGGTGCCGATGGTGGTGCATGGTGCTGCTAGTGGTTCATGGTGCTACTGGTGGTACGTGGTTCATCTGGTGGTGCACGGTCCCGCCTGTGATTCACGATGCCGCTGGTGGTGCACGAGGCCTTTGGTGGTGAATAGTGCCACTGGTGGTGCAGGGTGTCACTGGTGGTGCACGGTACCGCAGGTGGTGCACGGTGCCTCTGGTGGTGCAAGGTATTACTGGTGGTGCACGGTGCACTGCTGGAAGCCTGTGTTTATGGTAGTGATGAAGAGACAGGGGAGTTTCCTGTGGTCAGTGATCAACACTTGCTTAACATCTCACCTGCAACTGTTGTTAATATTACAGTGTTCACTTTGGCAGTGTTCACTCTAACTGGCGGTGTTCACTATGGCGGTGTTCACTCTGGCAGTGTTCACAAGCTTTACAAAACACTCACATCCCGTGCGCTCCCAATGAACAAGAATATTCCTAATGTCTTGAGACACTGAACACTGTCATTGGGCATCCCCTGAACACTTATTAGGTATCCCCTGAATACTGTTGTGAGGTATCCCCTGAACACTGTCGTCAGGTATCCCCTGAACACTGTTGTGAGGTATCCCCCGGACACTTTTGTCAGGTATCCCCTGAACAATGTTGTCAGGTGTCCCCTGAACACTGTCGTCAGGTATCCCCTGAACATTGTCGTCAGGTATCCCCTGAACACTGTTGTCAGGTATCCCCTGAACACTGTTGTCAGGTGTCCCCTGAGCACTGTCGTCAGGTATCCCCTGAACATTGTCGTCAGGTATCCCCTGAACACTGTCGTCAGGTATCCCCTGAACACTGTTGTCAAGCATTCCCTGAACACTTATCAGGTATCCCCCTGAACACTTATCAGGTATCTCCTAAACACTGTCGTCAAGTATCCCCTGAACACTGTTGTGAGGTATCCCCCAGACACTTTTGTCAGGTATCCCCTGAACACTGTTGTCAGGTGTCCCCTGAACACTGTCGTCAGGTATCCCCTGAACATTGTCGTCAGGTATCCCCTGAACACTGTTGTCAGGTATCCCCTGAACACTGTTGTCAGGTGTCCCCTGAGCACTGTCGTCAGGTATCCCCTGAACATTGTCGTCAGGTATCCCCTGAACACTGTCGTCAGGTATCCCCTGAACACTGTTGTCAAGCATTCCCTGAACACTTATCAGGTATCCCCCTGAACACTTATCAGGTATCTCCTAAACACTGTCGTCAAGTATCCCCTGAACACTTGTCATGTGGGTTTCTTTAACGTGGATGGGGTAAGAATACTCACGTAGGCTGGTAGTACGTATAATTAAACGGAAAGTATGGGAAACGCCAACAGCCGACCTGCCTCTCTCTGCTCCCTATCTTCAACTGACCCACAAGTGCCTACAGGGTGAGGGGTGTTTGAAATCCTGCTATGGTCAGCAGCAATATGAATAACAGTCAATGATTCACGCAGACGGTTGGTAGTGAGTCATCTACTGGTACACTGGTTACTGGTAACTGGTTACTAGGAACTGGTACTACTACTTAGAGCTCGGCGACGCTAATGTATGTCTTCCCGACATACAGCTACTACAAACTAGAGACGGCAGGTGTACGGCTTGGGCTGATTCTATACAATGTCAAAGTACACAACAATTGAACATTATAACATACATAAGTAGAATATTGGAATGGAAGCTTACGTAATTGAAACTGTAATAAAACTGTAACGCATTACAAGGTATAATATAGCACAACTCATCGAATGAAACTCAACATTGGGATTACACAATAAAAGTGATAAAAAAAAAATCGATCGATCTGTATTCATGTGATCTACGGATTCTGAGGAAGGAATATATACAAGGAAAGAAGTGTTTAACAGAAAGGTAGATTCGGTGCACTCAAATCCAGACTGTTAACTCTCAGAATTTGGAGAGAACGTGAACACAAAAAAAATTCTTGAATACTGGTAAGTTGATACTGTAATTATTCATCTATACAGGTTATTTACATTTAACCCCAACTCTGCTAGGGTGAGATTGACATATACAGAATGGGTGTCTCTCTGAGAGGATCAAACTCTATTGCACTGGCTAACTCATGCTGTATTTGAGGCAAATCTGAATTGGTAGTTACAAATGATACTTGAGGATTTCTCAATACCTGTCGTGTACGTAGGGAATAACGACATTCAGGTTGATCGTCTGACTGAGTATCAGAGGTAGAGAGTACAGGATCAGGAGGATTGTCAGAGTCTGTCACATTAGTCTGGGTTAGAACATCATTATCATCACATACTAACTTCATATGATCTAAATGCGAGTCTTTATACTGACCAGTACTAATTTCTCTAACCTTATACTTATTACCAGTGATATGTTCAACTACTCGATAAGGACCAACAAACTTTTGATCAAGCTTAGGCATTGCAGACGTTTTGTTAAAGTTAGTCAGCATAACTCTCGAACCTACTTTGATTTTGGATGGCTTTGCTCGAGTGTTTGCGACTCTTGTAAATTCTGCTGTTGATTTATGAAGTGTTTCACGGATTCTTCTAAAAACACTTTGAGCTAAGCTGGTACGAGTTGCTATGAAATCATTAGGGTTGTAATTTGGTTTCGGATTATAATATAGCAACTCATAAGGCAAAAGTTTATCTACACCGTACAATGCATAATGTGGAGTGTCACCTATAGAAACATTGTAAGCAGAATTTATAGCACACTGCACATCAGGTATAACTTCATCCCAAGTTTCACTGTTGGGATTGATAGTGGCTCTCAAGACATCAAGTACTTTCTTATTGGTACGTTCCGCTAACCCTTTACTGGCAGGATGATGAGGAACAATGGTGGATTTAGAGATCTTGTACAAGGTACACAAATTTTCAAGAATCTCATTACAGAATTCACCTCCATTATCTGTTACTAGGGACTTAGGGGTGGTATGCCTGCAGATAATGCGTTCTTTAAACGCTTTAGCTACTGTCTCGGCAGTCTTATCTGCAATAGGAACTAACTCACAATATCTGGTGAAATGGTCTACCATAACACATAGAGGTTTGTTGCCCTGGAGGGAATATTGGAAATTAGTTAACAGATCTAGCGCAACTCTTTCCCACGGTTCGCTAGTAGTTGGATACACTTGGATTGGATTAGGGCCATTAGCATTACCTTTATGTTGCATGCAGACACTACATTTCTTAACATACTCAGAAATATCAGTTGCCATACGAGGCCAAAAGTATTTCAATCTGGCTTGTTTTACTGAACGATCCATACCAGGGTGTGCAACACCTGGTACATCGTGAACTAGCTGTAAGGCTACATTCACTAGTGACTGTGGAATTACTAACTGGTAAACTCTTCTGCTAGGAGTACCCAACTCGGCTGTTCGATACAGTAATTCTTGGTTCATGACAAAGTCACTGATGGGTGCTGGTGGCTTCACAGTCAGAATAAGATCTTCCTGGAGCAGGAATCGAATCACACCAGACCACATGGGATCTGTTCGTTGAGCATTCTTTACATCCTCAGCACTAAATGGAGGGTCTGCAGTTACTATACTAACATGTCGTGATAAGGCATCTGCGACTACATTTGACTTGCCAGGTAAGTGTTCAAAGGTGGGATTGAACTCTTGGGTAGTCAAAGTCCATCTGGCTAACCTTCCAGTAGGTTGTTTGTTCTGGAATAAAGGTATCAGTGGAGCATGGTCTGTCAAGACATGAACAGAGTACTGATAAATAATGTCTCGGAAGTGCTTTAAAGACCATACTATTGCTAAAGCTTCTTGCTCAGTTACTGTATAATTATGTTCAGCCTTTGTAAGGACTCGGCTAGCAAATGCAACTGCGTTGTACTTGCCATCAGTCTTCTGAGCTAGTACAGCACCTATGCCAATAGAACTAGCATCAGTTGTCAGATAGAAGGGCTTAGAAAAATCTGGAAATTTCAAAATTGGAGCAGATGCTAGCTTTTCTTTTAGAGTTTAGAATGCTCTTTCTTGACGGAAGGTCCAAACAAAAGGAGCATCTTTCTTAAGCAACTCAGTTAGAGGAGTAGCTATGGAAGAAAAATTGGCAATGAAAGATCTATAAAAACCTGCTAAGCCCACAAAGGATCTCACGGCATCAGCAGTTTTGGGAGTTGGAAAATTTAGTACTGCAGTTACTTTACTTTGGTCAGTCGTAGCCCCTCTAGGAGTGACTACTTGACCAAGAAACTTAATTTCTGATCTGAAAAATTAACATTTACACAGTTTGATCTTTAAATTGGCTTCTTCAAGCTTACCAAGTACTACATCAAGTCTTTTCAAGTGTGTATCCACGTCTTTAGACATGACGATTACATCATCTAAGTACACCATAAGTGCATTACCTATGAGACCTCTAAAGATATTAGTCATGAGCCTTGAGAACGTGATAGGGGAGGATCGTAATCCAAACACCATACAGAGGAAGTGATAATGACCTGTAGGAGTGGAGAATGCAGTTAGCTCTTGGCTGTCCTCGTGAAGAGGGACTTGCCAAAACCCTTGTAACAAGTCCAGGGTTGAAAAGACTTTGTTATCTCCGATGTTACGTAAAAGATCACCCAGTACAGGAAGTGGGAAGTGATCTGGAATAGTTTTCGCATTTACCTTCCTAAAGTCAATCACTGGGCGCCAAGTACCACCCTTCTTAGGTACTAGGATCAAGGGCGCATTCCAAGGTGAATTGCTAGGTGCAATAACTCCATCATCAAGCATTTGATTGATCAATTCTTCTGCGACAGCAACTTGTGAATGAGGCATTCTGTACGCAGGTATGTAGATAGGTCTAGTACCAGGTTCAAGTGGAATACGATGGGACAATAAGTTCGTTATATCCATCTTCTCACCTGGTAAGGCAATGGCTTTACGACGTTTGTTCAACAGAGTCAACAAACGCTTGACTTCATCTGGGAAGTCAGTGGGAGCTAAGTCTTTCTCCTTAACTGGTGGAACAGATTGATCCAGTGAAGTGGATGAGGTCTCCCCAGTAGAAATAGCACCGACCCACTGGTCAGGTGACAACTCATCCTCTACCTGAACAGGGTAAGGATAGTGAACAAGGTCAACAAGATTGGTATTTGCTCTGAGACGAACACTGTGACCAGAAGTGTTAGCTAGGAAGAAATGGATCTTACTATCTCTTACAACATGTAAGGATGGTTCAACAAATAGACCTTTTACTTTGCAAGAATCACTGTCAACTAGGACATTATCACCATCTGGAACACTAGGAACAACAACAGACACTCTAGTGAGGGCACTACCTGCGACAGAAACGTCTTTCTGCAGACGGCATGTGACATCAACAAGAGATGGCATTACTCAGATCACAACATAATTGAGGTTCAGACATGTATGCGTGGAGCCCCAGACCGACATAATGAGATTAGTCACGAGGGAGCATTCACCAAATTCAACTTCAATAACAAAGACATAAAGTGGGACCAAGTAAACCAAGTCCTAACCGATATAAGCTGGGAAGATGTACTAAGCAACACAGACCCCAACTTATGCCTAGAACAGATTAACTTGGTGGCACTCGATGTATGCACAAGGCTTATTCCTCTAAGAAAAAGGAGGAGTAGATGTAAAATAGAAAGAGACGGGCGCTCCCTTTACAGGCGATGGAAAAGAATAACAGAGCGGCTAAAATAGGTCAATATATCTGAAATGCGTAGGGAGACACTGGTCAGAGAAATAGCAAGCATCGAACTTAAGCTAAAGGAATCTTATAGGAGTCAGGAATCGTGGGAAGAACCAAAAGCCATAAATGAAATCGAAAGAAACCCAAAGTATTTCTTATCCTATGCCAAATTAAAGTCGAGAACAACGTCCAGTATTGGGCCCCTACTTAAACAAGATGGGCCCTACACAGATGACAGCAAGGAAATGAGTGAGCTACTCAAGTTCCAATATTACTCAGTTTTTAGCAAGCCGCTAACCAGACTGAGAGTCAAAGATCAAAATGAATTTTTGTGAGAGAGCCACAGAATTTGGTTAACACAAGCCTATCCGATGTTATCCTGACGCCAAATGACTTCGAACAGGCGATAAATGACATGCCCATGCACTCTGCCCCACGGCCAGACTCATGGAACTCCGTGTTCATCAAGAACTGCAAGAAGCCCCTATCACGAGCCTTTTCCATCCTATGGAGAGGGAGCATGGACACGGGGGTCGTCCCACAGTTACTAAAAACAACAGACATAGCCCCACTCCACAAAGGGGGCAGTAAAGCAACAGCAAAGAACTACAGACCGATAGCACTAACATCCCATATCATAAAAATCTTTGAAAGGGTCCTAAGAAGCAAGATCACCACCCATCTAGAAACCCATCAGTTACACAACCGAGGGCAACATGGGTTTAGAACAGGTCGCTCCTGTCTGTCTCAACTATTGGATCACTACGACAAGGTCCTGGATGCACTAGAAGACAAAAAGAATGCAGATGTAATATATACAGACTTTGCAAAAGCCTTCGACAAGTGTGACCATGGCGTAATAGTGCAGAAAATGCGTGCTAAAGGAATAACAGGAAAAGTCGGTCGATGGATCTATAATTTCCTCACTAACAGAACACAGAGAGTAGTCGTCAACAGAGTAAAGTCCGAGGCAGCTACGGTGAAAAGCTCTGTTCCACATGGCACAGTACTCGCTCCCATCTTGTTCCTCATCCTCATATCCGACATAGACAAGGATGTCAGCCACAGCACCGTGACTTCCTTAGCAGATGACACCCGAATCTGCATGACAGTGTCTTCCATTGCAGACACTGCAAGGCTCCAAGCGGACATCAACCAAATCTTTCAGTGGGCTGCAGAAAACAATATGAAGTTCAATGATGAGAAATTTCAATTACTCAGATATGGTAAACACGAGGAAATTAAATCTTCATCAGAGTACAAAACAAATTCTGGCCACAAAATAGAGCGAAACACCAACGTCAAAGACCTGGGAGTGATCATGTAGGAGGATCTCACCTTCAAGGACCATAACATTGTATCAATCGCATCTGCTAGAAAAATGACAGGATGGATAATGAGAACCTTCAAAACTTGGGAGGCCAAGCCCATGATGACACTCTTCAGGTCACTTGTTCTATCTAGGCTGGAATATTGCTGCACACTAACAGCACCTTTCAAGGCAGGTGAAATTGCTGACCTAGAAAATGTACAGAGAACCTTCACGGCGCGCATAACGGAGATAAAACACCTCAATTACTGGGAGCGCTTGAGGTTCCTAAACCTGTATTCCCTGGAACGCAGGCGGGAGAGATACATGATTATATACACCTGGAAAATCCTAGAGGGACTAGTATCGAACTTGCACACGAAAATCAATCACTACGAAAGCAAAAGACTTGGCAGACGATGCAACATCCCCCCAATGAAAAGCAGGGGTGTCACTAGCACGTGAAGAGACCATACAATAAGTGTCAGGGGCCCGAGACTGTTCAACTGCCTCCCAGCATACATAAGGGGGATTATACCAACAGACCCCTGGCAGTCTTCAAGCTGGCACTGGACAAGCACCTAAAGTCTGTTCCTGAGCAGCCGGGCTGTGGCTCGTACGTTGGTTTGCGTGCAGCCAGCAGTAACAGCCTGGTTGATCAGGCTCTGATCTGCCAGGAGGCCTGGTCACAGACCGGGCCGCGGGGGCGTTGACCCCCGGAACTCTCTCCAGGTAAACTCCAGGTAAACTAGTTGCAGGTAATCGTTTTCCGACAAGGCGTCCCGAACTGGTACTATTACTGAGACACTGTCGTCAAGTATCCCTTGAACACTGTTGTCAGGCATACCTGAACAATGTTGTCAGGTATCCCAGGACCACTATCATCATGTATCCCCTAAACACTATAGTCAGGTATACCCTGAACACTGTCGTCAGGTATCCCCTGAATACTGTCATCAGGTATCCCCTAAGCATACTCATCAAGTATCCGCGACGACCCACCATATAACTGTACTGGGTATCTTAATGAGATACATATCATTAAGAAACCCAGCATGTATCTCATTAACTAAGATATACAGGTGTTGCGCATGTGACAGATGACAGCAAAGAAATGAGTGAGTTAGTAAAGTCAGAGAATGACTCTGTATTTAGCAAGTCGTTAATCAGACTTAGGGTCAACAATCTAAATGAAATTTTATGACTAAATTCAAAACTTGGTTAATTCAAGAATTTCTGATGTGATCTTAACTCTGGTGAACTTAAAAAAAACAAACAAACAGTGAATGACATACCCATGCACCCTGCCCCAGGTGTTGCACATGTGTCATTAACACACCCAGGTGTTGCACATGTATCATTAACACAACCAGGTGTTGCGCATGTGTCATTAACACACCCAGGTGTTGCACATGTGTCATTAACACACCCAGGTGTTGCACATGTGTCACTAACACACCCAGGTGTTGCACATGTGTCATTAACACAACCAGGTGTTGCACATGTGTCACTAACACAACCAGGTGTTGCACATGTGTCACTAACACAACCAGGTGTTGCACATGTATCATTAACAACCGGGTGTTGCACATGTGTCATTAACACACCCAGGTGTTGCACATGTGTCATTAACACACCCAGGTGTTGGACATGTGTCATTAACACACCCAGGTGTTGCACATGGGTCATTAACACACCCAGGTGTTGCACATGTGTCATTAACACACCCAGGTGTTGCACGTGTGTCATTAACACACACAGGTGTTGCACATGTGTCATTAACACACCCAGGTGTTGCACATGTGTCATTAACACATCCAGGTGTTGCACATGTGTCATTAACACACCCAGGTGTTACACGTGTCATTAACACACCCAGATGTTGCACATGTGTCATTAACACATCCAGGTGTTGCACATGTATCATTAACACTCCCAGGTGTTGCGCATGTGGCATTAACACATCCAGGTGTTGCACATGTGTCATTAACACATCCAGGTGTTGCACATGTGTAGTTAACACACCCAGGTGTTGCACATGTGTCATTAACACACCTAGGTGTTGCACATGTGTCATTAAGACACCCAGGTGTTGCACGTGTAACATTAATACATCCAGGTGTTGCACATGTGTCATTAACACACCCAGGTGTTGCACATGTGTCATTAACACACCCAGGTGTTGCACATGTGTCATTAACACACCCAGGTGTTGCATGTGTGTCATTAACACATCCAGGTGTTGCACATGTGTCATTAACACACCCAGGTGTTGCACGTGTCTCATTAATACACCCAGGTGTTGCACCACACGTGTAATTAACACATCCAGGTGTTGCACATGTGCCATTAACACACCCAGGTGTTGCACGTGTATCATTATAACATCCAGGTGTTGCACATGTGTCATTAACACACCTAAGTGTTGCACATGTGTAATTAACACACCCAGGTGTTGCACATGTGTCATTAACACACCCAGGTGTTGCACGTGTGTCATTAACACACCCAGGTTTTGCACATGTGTCATTAACACATCCAGGTGTTGCACATGTGTCATTAACACCCAGGTGTTGCACGTGTGTCGTAAACACACCCAGGTGTTGCACATGTGCCATTAACACACCCAGGTGTTGCACATGTGTCATTAACACACCCAGGTGTTGCACATGTGTCATTAACACACCCAGGTGTTGCACATGTGTCATTAACACACCCAGGTGTTGCACATGTGTCATTAACACACCCAGGTGTTGCACATGTGTCATTAACACACCCAGGTGTTACACATGTGTCATTAACACACCCAGGTGTTGCACATGAGTCATTAACACACCCAAGTGTTGCACATGTGTCATTAACACACCCAGGTGTTGCGCATGTGGCATTAACACATCCAGGTTTTGCACATGTGTCATTAACACACCCAGGTGTTGCACATGTGTCATTAACACACCCAAGTGTTGCACATGTGTCATTAACACACCCAGGTGTTGCGCATGTGGCATTAACACATCCAGGAGTTGCACATGAGTCATTAACACACCCAGGTGTTGCACATGTGTCATTATCACATCCAGGTGTTGCACGTGTAACATTAATACATCCAGGTGTTGCACATGTGTCATTAACACACCCAGGTGTTGCACATGTGTCATAAACACACCCAGGTGTTGCACGTGTGTGATTAATACATCCAGGTGTTGCACATGTGTCATAAACACACCCAGGTGTTGCACGTGTGTGATTAATACATCCAGGTGTTGCACATGTGTCATTAACACACAAAGGTGTTGCATGTGTGTCATTAACACATCCAGGTGTTGCAGATGTGTCATTAACACACCCAGGTGTTGCACATGTGTCATTAATACATCCAGGTGTTGCACATGTGTAGTTAACACACCCAGGTGTTGCACATGTGTCATTAACACACCTAGGTGTTGCACATGTGTCATTAAGACACCCAGGTATTGCACGTGTAACATTAATACATCCAGGTGTTGCACATGTGTCATTAACACACCCAAGTGTTGCACACGTGTCATTAACACACCCAGGTGTTGCACGTGTGTCATTAACACACCCAGGTGTTGCACATGTGTCATTAACACACCAAGGTGTTGCATGTGTGTCATTAACACATACAGGTGTTGCACATGTCATTAACAAACCCAGGTGTTGCACATGTGTCATTAACACACCCAGGTGTTGCACGTGTATCATTAATACACCCAGGTGTTGCACATGTGTAATTAGCACACCAGGTGTTGCACATGTGTCATTAACACACCCAGGTGTTGCACGTGTAACATTAATACATCCAGGTGTTGCACATGTGTCATTAACACACCCAGGTGTTGCACATGTGTCATTAACACACCCAGGTGTTGCACGTGTGTCATTAACACACCCAGGTGTTGCACATGTGTCATTAACACACCCAGGTGTTGCATGTGTGTCATTAACACATCCAGGTGTTGCACATGTGTCATTAACTCACCCAGGTTTTGCACGTGTATCATTATAACATCCAGGTGTTGCACATGTGTCATTAACACACCCAGGTGTTGCACGTGTAACATTAATACATCCAGGTGTTGCACATGTGTCATTAACACACCCAGGTGTTGCACATGTGTCATTAACACACCTAAGTGTTGCACATGTGTAATTAACACACCCAGGTGTTGCACATGTGTCATTAACACACCCAGGTGTTGCACGTGTGTCATTAACACACCCAGGTTTTGCACATGTGTCATTAACACACCCAGGTGTTGCGCATGTGGCATTAACACAACCAGGTGTTGCACATGTGTCATTAACACATCCAGGCGTTGCACATGTGTCATTAACACCCAGGTGTTGCTCGTGTGTCGTTAACACACCCAGGTGTTGCACATGTGCCATTAACACACCCAGGTGTTGCACATGTGTCATTAACACACCCAGGTGTTGCACATGTGTCATTAACACTCCCAGGTGTTGCACATGTGTCATTAACACACACAGGTGTTGCACAAGTGTCATTAACACACCCAGGTGTTACACATGTGTCATTAACACATCCAGGTGTTGCACATGTGTCATTAACACCCAGGTGTTGCTCGTGTGTCGTTAACACACCCAGGTGTTCCACATGTGTCATTAACACACCCAGGTGTTGCACATGTGTCATTAACACACCCAGGTGTTGCACATGTGTCATTAACACACCCAGGTGTTACACATGTGTCATTAACACACCCAGGTGTTGCACATGTGTCATTAACACACCCAGGTGTTGCACATGTGTCATTAACACACCCAGGTGTTGCACATGTGTCATTAACACATCCAGTTGTTGCACATGTATCATTAACACTCCCAGGTGTTGCACATGTGTCATTAACACACCCAGGTGTTGCACATGAGTCATTAACACACCAAGGTGTTGCAAATGTGTCATTAACACATTCAGGTGTTGCACATGTGTGATTAACACACCCAGGTGTTGCACATGTGTCATTAATACACCCAGGTGTTGCACATGTGTCATTAACACACCCAGGTGTTGCACATGTGTCATTAACACACCCAGGTGTTGCACTTGTGTCATTACACCCAGGTGTTGCACATGTGTCATTAACACACTCAGGTGTTGCACATGTGCCATTAACACATCCAGGTGTTGCACATGTGTCATTAACACACCCAGGTGTTGCACATGTGTCATTAACACACCCAGGTGTTGCACATGTGTCATTAACACACCCAGGTGTTGCATGTGTGTCATTAACACATCCAGACGTTGCACATGTGTCATTAACACACCCAGGTGTTGCACGTGTATCATTAATACATCCAGGTGTTGCACATGTGTCATTAACACACCCAGGTGTTGCACATGTGTCATTAACACACCCAGGTGTTGCATGTGTGTCATTAACACATCCAGTCGTTGCACATGTGTCATTAACACACCCAGGTGTTGCACGTGTGTCATTAACACATCCAGTCGTTGCACATGTGTCATTAAGACACCCAGGTGTTGCATGTGTGTCATTAACACCCAGGTGTTGCATGTGTGTCATTAACACATCCATGTATAGTCAGGTGTTGCACATGTGTCATTATCACACCTAGGTGTTGCAGATGTGTCATTAAGACACCCAGGTGTTGCACGTGTAACATTAATACATCCAGGTGTTGCACATGTGTCATTAACACACGCAGGTGTTGCACGTGTGTCATTAACACACCAAGGTGTTGCATGTGTGTCATTACCACATCCAGGTGTTGCACATGTGTCATTAACACACCCAGGTGTTGCACGTGTATCAGTAATACACCCAGGTGTTGCACATGTGTAATTAGCGCACCCAGGTGTTGCACATGTGTCATTAACACACCTAGGTGTTGCACATAGGTCATTAACACACCCGTGTTGCACATGTGTCATTAACACACTCAGGTGTTGCACATGTGTCATTAACACACCCAGGTGTTGCACATGGGTCATTAACACACCCAGGTGTTGCACATGGGTCATTAACACACCCAGGTGTTGCACGTCTCATTAACACACCCAGGTGTTGCACGTGTGTCATTAACACACCCAGGTGTTGCACATGTCTCATTAACACACCCAGGTGTTGCACATGTGTCATTAACACACCCAGGTGTTGCACATGTGTCATTAACACACCCAGGTGTTGCACGTGAGTCATTAACACACCCAGGTGTTGCACATGTGTCATTAACACACCCAGGTGTTGCACGTGTGTCATTAACACACCCAGGTGTTGCACATGTGTCATTAACACACCCAGGTGTTGCATATGTGTCATTAACACACCCAGGTGTTGCACGTGTGTCATTAACACACCCAGGTGTTGCACGTGTGTCATTAACACACCCAGGTGTTGCACATGTGTCATTAACACACCCATATGTGTCATTAACACACCCAGGTGTTGCACGTGTGTCATTAACACACCCAGGTGTTGCACATGTGTCATTAACACACCCAGGTGTTGCATATGTGTCATTAACACACCCAGGTGTTGCATATGTGTCATTAACACACCCAGGTGTTGCATATGTGTCATTAACACACCCAGGTGTTGCACATGTGTCATTAACACACCCAGGTGTTGCACATGTGTCATTAACACACCCAGGTGTTGCACATGTGTCATTAATACACCCACGTGTTGCACATGTGTCATTAACACACCCAGGTGTTGCACATGTGTCATTAACACACCCAGGTGTTGCACATGTGTCATTAACATACCCAGGTGTTGCACATGTGTCATTAATACACCCAGGTGTTGCACATGTGTCATTAACACACCCAGGTGTTGCACATGTGTCATTAACACACCCAGGTGTTGCACATGTGTCATTAACACACCCAGGTGTTGCACATGTGTCATTAACACACCCAGGTGTTGCACGTGTGTCATTAACACACCCAGGTGTAGCACATGTGTCATTAACACACCCAGGTGTTGCACATGTGTCATTAACACACCCAGGTGTTGCACATGTGTCATTAACACACCCAGGTGTTGCACATGTGTCATTAACACACCCAGGTGTTGCTCATGTGTCATTAACACACCCAGGTGTTGCACATGTGTCATTAACACACCCAGGTGTTGCACATGTGTCATTAACACACCCAGGTGTTGCACGTGTGTCATTAACACACCCAGGTGTTGCACATGTGTCATTAACACACCCAGGTGTTGCACGTGTGTCATTAACACACCCAGGTGTTGCACATGTATCATTAACACACCCAGGTGTTGCATATGTGTCATTAACACACCCAGGTGTTGCACGTGTGTCATTAACACACCCAGGTGTTGCACGTGTGTCATTAACACACCCAGGTGTTGCACATGTGTCATTAACACACCCATATGTGTCATTAACACACCCAGGTGTTGCACGTGTGTCATTAACACACCCAGGTGTTGCACATGTGTCATTAACACACCCAGGTGTTGCATATGTGTCATTAACACACCCAGGTGTTGCACATGTGTCATTAACACACCCAGGTGTTGCACATGTGTCATTAACACACCCAGGTGTTGCACATGTGTCATTAATACACCCAGGTGTTGCACATGTGTCATTAACACACCCAGGTGTTGCACATGTGTCATTAACACACCCAGGTGTTGCACATGTGTCATTAACATACCCAGGTGTTGCACATGTGTCATTAATACACCCAGGTGTTGCACATGTGTCATTAACACACCCAGGTGTTGCACATGTGTCATTAACACACCCAGGTGTTGCACATGTGTCATTAACACACCCAGGTGTTGCACATGTGTCATTAACACACCCAGGTGTTGCACGTGTGTCATTAACACACCCATGTGTTGCACATGTGTCATTAACACACCCAGGTGTTGCATATGTGTCATTAACACACCCAGGTGTTGCACGTGTGTCATTAACACACCCAGGTGTTGCACGTGTGTCATTAACACACCCAGGTGTTGCACATGTGTCATTAACACACCCATATGTGTCATTAACACACCCAGGTGTTGCACGTGTGTCATTAACACACCCAGGTGTTGCACATGTGTCATTAACACACCCAGGTGTTGCATATGTGTCATTAACACACCCAGGTGTTGCACATGTGTCATTAACACACCCAGGTGTTGCACATGTGTCATTAACACACCCAGGTGTTGCACATGTGTCATTAATACACCCAGGTGTTGCACATGTGTCATTAACACACCCAGGTGTTGCACATGTGTCATTAACACACCCAGGTGTTGCACATGTGTCATTAACATACCCAGGTGTTGCACATGTGTCATTAATACACCCAGGTGTTGCACATGTGTCATTAACACACCCAGGTGTTGCACATGTGTCATTAACACACCCAGGTGTTGCACATGTGTCATTAACACACCCAGGTGTTGCACATGTGTCATTAACACACCCAGGTGTTGCACATGTGTCATTAACACACCCAGGTGTTGCACATGTGTCATTAACACACCCAGGTGTAGCACATGTGTCATTAACACACCCAGGTGTTGCACATGTGTCATTAACACTCCCAGGTGTTGCACATGTGTCATTAACACACCCATATGTGTCATTAACACACCCAGGTGTTGCACGTGTGTCATTAACACACCCAGGTGTTGCACATGTGTCATTAACACACCCAGGTGTTGCATATGTGTCATTAACACACCCAGGTGTTGCATATGTGTCATTAACACACCCAGGTGTTGCATATGTGTCATTAACACACCCAGGTGTTGCACATGTGTCATTAACACACCCAGGTGTTGCACATGTGTCATTAACACACCCAGGTGTTGCACATGTGTCATTAACACACCCAGGTGTTGCACATGTGTCATTAACACACCCAGGTGTTGCACATGTGTCATTAACACACCCAGGTGTTGCACATGTGTCATTAACACACCCAGGTGTTGCACATGTGTCATTAACACACCCAGGTGTTGCACATGTGTCATTAACACACCCAGGTGTTGCACATGTGTCATTAATACACCCAGGTGTTGCACATGTGTCATTAACACACCCAGGTGTTGCACATGTGTCATTAACACACCCAGGTGTTGCACATGTGTCATTACATGTGTCACACCCAGGTGTTGCACATGTGTCATTAACACACCCAGGTGTTGCACATGTGTCATTAACACCCAGGTGTTGCACATGTGTCATTAACACACCCAGGTGTTGCACATGTGTCATTAACACACCCAGGTGTTGCACATGTGTCATTAACACACCCAGGTGTTGCACATGTGTCATTACATGTGTCACACCCAGGTGTTGCACATGTGTCATTAACACACCCAGGTGTTGCACATGTGTCATTAACACACCCAGGTGTTGCACATGTGTCATTAACACACCCAGGTGTTGCACATGTGTCATTAACACACCCAGGTGTTGCACATGTGTCAATAACACAACCAGTAGTTGCACATGTGTCATTAACACACAGGTGTTGCACATGTGTCATTAACACACCCAGGTGTTGCACATGTGTCACACCCAGGTGTTGCACATGTGTCATTAACACACCAAGGTGTTGCACATGTGTCATTAACACACCCAGGTGTTGCACATGTGTCATTAACACACCCAGGTGTTGCACATGTGTCATTAACACACCCAGGTGTTGCACATGTGTCATTAATGTGTCACACCCAGGTGTTGCACATGTGTCATTAACACACCCAAGTGTTGCACATGTGTCATTAACACACCCAGGTGTTGCACATGTGTCATTAACACACCCAGGTGTTGCACATGTGTCATTAACACACCCAGGTGTTGCACATGTGTCATTAACACACCCAGGTGTTGCACATGTGTCATTAACACACCCAGGTGTTGCACATGTGTCATTAACACACCCAGGTGTTGCACATGTGTCATTAACACACCCAGGTGTTGCACATGTGTCATTAACACACCCAGGTGTTGCACATGTGTCATTAACACACCCAGGTGTTGCACATGTGTCATTAACACACCCAGGTGTTGCACATGTGTCATTAACACACCCAGGTGTTTCACAGTTGTCATTAACACAGCCAGGTGTTGCACATGTGTCATTAACACACCCAGGTGTTGCACATGTGTCATTAACACACCCAGGTGTTGCACATGTGTCATTAACACACCCAGGTGTTGCACATGTGTCATTAACACACCCAGGTGTTGCACATGTGTCATTAACACACCCAGGTGTTGCACATGTGTCATTAACACACCCAGGTGTTGCACATGTGTCATTAACACACCCAGGTGTTGCACATGTGTCATTAACACACCCAGGTGTTGCACATGTGTCATTAACACACCCAGGTGTTGCACATGTGTCATTAACACACCCAGGTGTTGCACATGTGTCATTAACACACCCAGGTGTTGCACATGTGTCATTAACACACCCAGGTGTTGCACATGTGTCATTAACACACCCAGGTGTTGCACATGTGTCATTAACACACCCAGGTGTTGCACATGTGTCATTAACACACCCAGGTGTTGCACATGTGTCATTAACACACCCAGGTGTTGCACATGTGTCATTAACACACCCAGGTGTTGCACATGTGTCATTAACACACCCAGGTGTTGCACATGTGTCATTAACACACCCAGGTGTTGCACATGTGTCATTAACACACCCAGGTGTTGCACATGTGTCATTAACACACCCAGGTGTTGCACATGTGTCATTAACACACCCAGGTGTTGCACATGTGTCATTAACACACCCAGGTGTTGCACATGTGTCATTAACACACCCAGGTGTTGCACATGTGTCATTAACACACCCAGGTGTTGCACATGTGTCATTAACACACCCAGGTGTTGCACATGTGTCATTAACACACCCAGGTGTTGCACATGTGTCATTAACACACCCAGGTGTTGCACATGTGTCATTAACACACCCAGGTGTTGCACATGTGTCATTAACACACCCAGGTGTTGCACATGTGTCATTAACACACCCAGGTGTTGCACATGTGTCATTAACACACCCAGGTGTTGCACATGTGTCATTAACACACCCAGGTGTTGCACATGTGTCATTAACACACCCAGGTGTTGCACATGTGTCATTAACACACCCAGGTGTTGCACATGTGTCATTAACACACCCAGGTGTTGCACATGTGTCATTAACACACCCAGGTGTTGCACATGTGTCATTAACACACCCAGGTGTTGCACATGTGTCATTAACACACCCAGGTGTTGCACATGTGTCATTAACACACCCAGGTGTTGCACATGTGTCATTAACACACCCAGGTGTTGCACATGTGTCATTAACACACCCAGGTGTTGCACATGTGTCATTAACACACCCAGGTGTTGCACATGTGTCATTAACACACCCAGGTGTTGCAACTGTGTCAGTAACACACCCAGGTGTTGCAAAAGTGGCATTAACACACCCAGGTGTTGCACATGTGTCATTAACACACCCAGGTGTTGCACATGTGTCATTAACACACCCAGGTGTTGCACATGTGTCATTAACACACCCAGGTGTTGCACATGTGTCATTAATGTGTCATTAACACCCAGGTGTTGCACATGTGTCATTAACACACCCAGGTGTTGCACATGTGTCATTAACACACCCAGGTGTTGCACATGTGTCATTAACACACCCAGGTGTTGCACATGTGTCATTAACACACCCAGGTGTTGCACATGTGTCATTAACACACCCAGGTGTTGCACATGTGTCATTAACACACCCAGGTGTTGCACATGTGTCATTAACACACCCAGGTGTTGCACATGTGTCATTAACACACCCAGGTGTTGCACATGTGTCATTAACACACCCAGGTGTTGCACATGTGTCATTAACACACCCAGGTGTTGCACATGTGTCATTAACACACCCAGGTGTTGCACATGTGTCATTAACACACCCAGGTGTTGCACATGTGTCATTAACACACCCAGGTGTTGCACATGTGTCATTAACACACCCAGGTGTTGCACATGTGTCATTAACACACCCAGGTGTTGCACATGTGTCATTAACACACCCAGGTGTTGCACATGTGTCATTAACACACCCAGGTGTTGCACATGTGTCATTAACACACCCAGGTGTTGCACATGTGTCATTAACACACCCAGGTGTTGCACATGTGTCATTAACACACCCAGGTGTTGCACATGTGTCATTAACACACCCAGGTGTTGCACATGTGTCATTAACACACCCAGGTGTTGCACATGTGTCATTAACACACCCAGGTGTTGCACATGTGTCATTAACACACCCAGGTGTTGCACATGTGTCATTAACACACCCAGGTGTTGCACATGTGTCATTAACACACCACAGGTGTTGCACATGTGTCATTAACACACCCAGGTGTTGCACATGTGTCATTAATACACCCAGGTGTTGCACATGTGTCATTAACACACCCAGGTGTTGCACATGTGTCATTAACACACCCAGGTGTTGCACATGTGTCATTAACACACCCAGGTGTTGCACATGTGTCATTAACACACCCAGGTGTTGCACATGTGTCATTAACACACCCAGGTGTTGCACATGTGTCATTAACACACCCAGGTGTTGCACATGTGTCATTAACACACCCAGGTGTTGCACATGTGTCATTAACACACCCAGGTGTTGCACATGTGTCATTAACACACCCAGGTGTTGCACATGTGTCATTAACACACCCAGGTGTTGCACATGTGTCATTAACACACCCAGGTGTTGCACATGTGTCATTAACACACCCAGGTGTTGCACATGTGTCATTAACACACCCAGGTGTTGCACATGTGTCATTAACACACCCAGGTGTTGCACATGTGTCATTAACACACCCAGGTGTTGCACATGTGTCATTAATGCACATGTGTCATTAACACACCCAGGTGTTGCACATGTGTCATTAACACACCCAGGTGTTGCACATGTGTCATTAACACACCCAGGTGTTGCACATGTGTCATTAACACACCCAAGTGTTGCACATGTGTCATTAACACACCCAGGTGTTGCACATGTGTCATTAATGTGTCACACCCAGGTGTTGCACATGTGTCATTAACACACCCAGGTGTTGCACATGTGTCATTAACACACCCAGGTGTTGCACATGTGTCATTAACACACCCAGGTGTTGCACATGTGTCATTAACACACCCAGGTGTTGCACATGTGTCATTAACACACCCAGGTGTTGCACATGTGTCATTAACACACCCAGGTGTTGCACATGTGTCATTAACACACCCAGGTGTTGCACATGTGTCAGTAACATACCCAGGTGTTGCACATGTGTCATTAACACACCCAGGTGTTGCACAACACACCCAGGTGTTGCACATGTGTCATTAACACACCCAGGTGTTGCACATGTGTCATTAACACACCCAGGTGTTGCACATGTGTCATTAACACACCCAGGTGTTGCACATGTGTCATTAACACACCCAGGTGTTGCACATGTGTCATTAACACACCCAGGTGTTGCACATGTGTCATTAACACACCCAGGTGTTGCACATGTGTCATTAACACACCCAGGTGTTGCACATGTGTCATTAACACACCCAGGTGTTGCACATGTGTCATTAACACACCCAGGTGTTGCACATGTGTCATTAACACACCCAGGTGTTGCACATGTGTCATTAACACACCCAGGTGTTGCACATGTGTCATTAACACACCCAGGTGTTGCACATGTGTCATTAACACACCCAGGTGTTGCACATGTGTCATTAACACACCCAGGTGTTGCACATGTGTCATTAACACACCCAGGTGTTGCACATGTGTCATTAACACACCCAGGTGTTGCACATGTGTCATTAACACACCCAGGTGTTGCACATGTGTCATTAACACACCCAGGTGTTGCACATGTGTCATTAACACACCCAGGTGTTGCACATGTGTCATTAACACACCCAGGTGTTGCACATGTGTCATTAACACACCCAGGTGTTGCACATGTGTCATTAACACACCCAGGTGTTGCACATGTGTCATTAACACACCCAGGTGTTGCACATGTGTCATTAACACACCCAGGTGTTGCACATGTGTCATTAATGTGTCACACCCAGGTGTTGCACATGTGTCATTAACACACCCAGGTGTTGCACATGTGTCATTAACAAACCCAGGTGTTGCACATGTGTCATTAATGTGTCACACCCAGGTGTTGCACATGTGTCATTAACACACCCAGGTGTTGCACATGTGTCATTAACACACCCAGGTGTTGCACATGTGTCATTAACACACCCAGGTGTTGCACATGTGTCATTAACACACCCAGGTGTTGCACATGTGTCATTAACACACCCAGGTGTTGCACATGTGTCATTAACCTACCCAGGTGTTGCACATGTGTCATTAATACACCCAGGTGTTGCACATGTGTCATTAACACACCCAGGTGTTGCACATGTGTCATTAACACACCCAGGTGTTGCACATGTGTCATTAACATACCCAGGTGTTGCACATGTGTCATTAATACACCCAGGTGTTGCACATGTGTCATTAACACACCCAGGTGTTGCACATGTGTCATTAACACACCCAGGTGTTGCACATGTGTCATTAACACACCCAGGTGTTGCACATGTGTCATTAACACACCCAGGTGTTGCACATGTGTCATTAACACACCCAGGTGTTGCACATGTGTCATTAACACACCCAGGTGTTGCACATGTGTCATTAACACACCCAGGTGTTGCACATGTGTCATTAGCACACCCAGGTGTTGCACATGTGTCATTAACACACCCAGGTGTTGCACATGTGTCATTAACACACCCAGGTGTTGCACATGTGTCATTAATACACCCAGGTGTTGCACATGTGTCATTAACACACCCAGGTGTTGCACATGTGTCATTAACACACCCAGGTGTTGCACATGTGTCATTAACATACCCAGGTGTTGCACATGTGTCATTAATACACCCAGGTGTTGCACATGTGTCATTAACACACCCAGGTGTTGCACATGTGTCATAAACACACCCACATGTGTCATTAACACACCCAGGTGTTGCACATGTGTCATTAACACACCCAGGTGTTGCACATGTGTCATTAACACACCCAGGTGTTGCACATGTGTCATTAACACACCCAGGTGTTGCACATGTGTCATTAACACACCCAGGTGTTGCACATGTGTCATTAACACACCCAGGTGTTGCACATGTGTCATTAACACACCCAGGTGTTGCACATGTGTCATTAACACACCCAGGTGTTGCACATGTGTCATTAATACACCCAGGTGTTGCACATGTGTCATTAACACACCCAGGTGTTGCACATGTGTCATTAACACACCCAGGTGTTGCACATGTGTCATTAACACACCCAGGTGTTGCACATGTGTCATTAACACACCCAGGTGTTGCACATGTGTCATTAACACACCCAGGTGTTGCACATGTGTCATTAACACACCCAGGTGTTGCACATGTGTCATTAACACACCCAGGTGTTGCACATGTGTCATTAACACACCCAGGTGTTGCACATGTGTCATTAACACACCCAGGTGTTGCACATGTGTCATTAATACACCCAGGTGTTGCACATGTGTCATTAACACACCCAGGTGTTGCACATGTGTCATTAACACACCCAGGTGTTGCACATGTGTCATTAATACACCCAGGTGTTGCACATGTGTCATTAACACACCCAGGTGTTGCACATGTGTCATTAACACACCCAGGTGTTGCACATGTGTCATTAATACACCCAGGTGTTGCACATGTGTCATTAACACACCCAGGTGTTGCACATGTGTCATTAACACACCCAGGTGTTGCACATGTGTCATTAACATACCCAGGTGTTGCACATGTGTCATTAATACACCCAGGTGTTGCACATGTGTCATTAACACACCCAGGTGTTGCACATGTGTCATTAACACACCCAGGTGTTGCACATGTGTCATTAACACACCCAGGTGTTGCACATGTGTCATTAATACACCCAGGTGTTGCACATGTGTCATTAACACACCCAGGTGTTGCACATGTGTCATTAACACACCCAGGTGTTGCACATGTGTCATTAACATACCCAGGTGTTGCACATGTGTCATTAATACACCCAGGTGTTGCACATGTGTCATTAACACAACCAGGTGTTGCACATGTGTCATTAACACACCCAGGTGTTGCACATGTGTCATTAACACACCCAGGTGTTGCACATGTGTCATTAACACACCCAGGTGTTGCACATGTGTCATTAACACACCCAGGTGTTGCACATGTGTCATTATTACACCCAGGTGTTGCACATGTGTCATTAACACACCCAGGTGTTGCACATGTGTCATTAACACACCCAGGTGTTGCACATGTGTCATTAACATACCCAGGTGTTGCACATGTGTCATTAATACACCCAGGTGTTGCACATGTGTCATTAACACACCCAGGTGTTGCACATGTGTCATTAACACACCCAGGTGTTGCACATGTGTCATTAACACACCCAGGTGTTGCACATGTGTCATTAACACACCCAGGTGTTGCACATGTGTCATTAACACACCCAGGTGTTGCACATGTGTCATTAATACACCCAGGTGTTGCACATATGTCATTAACACACCCAGGTGTTGCACATGTGTCATTAACACACCCAGGTGTTGCACATGTGTCATTAACATACCCAGGTGTTGCACATGTGTCATTAATACACCCAGGTGTTGCACATGTGTCATTAACACACCCAGGTGTTGCACATGTGTCATTAACACACCCAGGTGTTGCACATGTGTCATTAACACACCCAGGTGTTGCACATGTGTCATTAACACACCCAGGTGTTGCACATGTGTCATTAACACACCCAGGTGTTGCACATGTGTCATTAACACACCCAGGTGTTGCACATGTGTCATTAACACACCCAGGTGTTGCACATGTGTCATTAATACACCCAGGTGTTGCACATGTGTCATTAACACACCCAGGTGTTGCACATGTGTCATTAACACACCCAGGTGTTGCACATGTGTCATTAACATACCCAGGTGTTGCACATGTGTCATTAATACACCCAGGTGTTGCACATGTGTCATTAACACACCCAGGTGTTGCACATGTGTCATTAACACACCCAGGTGTTGCACATGTGTCATTAACACACCCAGGTGTTGCACATGTGTCATTAACACATTTCAACATTTAACGTAATTATTAACATTTTTTTTAGACTTGCACTGTATTTTTTTTTAATTTATCGTTTCTTTCCTTAAAATATTATTCCTGTGTTGTTTATCTTAGTTTGTCTCTTCCTCCTCATTATAGTCTATCTTCCTCCTCATTATAGTCTATCTTCCTCCTCATTATAGTCTATCTTCCTCCTCATTATAGTCTATCTTCCTTCTCATTATAGTCTATCTTCCTCCTCATTATAGTCTATCTTCCTCCTCATTATAGTCTATCTTCCTCCTCATTATAGTCTATCTTCCTCCTCATTATAGTCTATCTTCCTCCTCATTATAGTCTATCTTCCTCCTCATTATAGTCTATCTTCCTCCTCATTATAGTCTATCTTCCTCCTCATTATAGTCTATCTTCCTCCTCATTATAGTCTATCTTCCTCCTCATTATAGTCTATCTTCCTCCTCATTATAGTCTATCTTCCTCCTCATTATAGTCTATCTTCCTCCTCATTATAGTCTATCTTCCTCCTCATTATAGTCTATCTTCCTCCTCATTATAGTCTATCTTCCTCCTCATTATAGTCTATCTTCCTCCTCATTATAGTCTATCTTCCTCCTCATTATAGTCTATCTTCCTCCTCATTATAGTCTATCTTCCTCCTCATTATAGTCTATCTTCCTCCTCATTATAGTCTATCTTCCTCCTCATTATAGTCTATCTTCCTCCTCATTATAGTCTATCTTCCTCCTCATTATAGTCTATCTTCCTCCTCATTATAGTCTATCTTCCTCCTCATTATAGTCTATCTTCCTCCTCATTATAGTCTATCTTCCTCCTCATTATAGTCTATCTTCCTCCTCATTATAGTCTATCTTCCTCCTCATTATAGTCTATCTTCCTCCTCATTATAGTCTATCTTCCTCCTCATTATAGTCTATCTTCCTCCTCATTATAGTCTATCTTCCTCCTCATTATAGTCTATCTTCCTCCTCATTATAGTCTATCTTCCTCCTCATTATAGTCTATCTTCCTCCTCATTATAGTCTATCTTCCTCCTCATTATAGTCTATCTTCCTCCTCATTATAGTCTATCTTCCTCCTCATTATAGTCTATCTTCCTCCTCATTACAGTCTATCTTCCTCCTCATTATAGTCTATCTTCCTCCTCATTACAGTGTATGTTCCTCCTCATTATAGTCTATCTTCCTCCTCATTATAGTCTATCTTCCTCCTCATTACAGTCTGTCTTCCTCCTCATTATAGTCTATCTTCCTCCTCATTACAGTCTGTCTTCCTCCTCATTATAGTCTATCTTCCTCCTCATTATAGTCTGTCTTCCTCCTCATTATAGTCTATCTTCCTCCTCATTATAGTCTGTCTTCCTCCTCATTATAGTCTATCTTCCTCCTCATTATAGTCTATCTTCCTCCTCATTATAGTCTATCTTCCTCCTCATTATAGTCTATCTTCCTCCTCATTATAGTCTATCTTCCTCCTCATTATAGTCTATCTTCCTCCTCATTATAGTCTATCTTCCTCCTCATTATAGTCTATCTTCCTCCTCATTATAGTCTATCTTCCTCCTCATTATAGTCTATCTTCCTCCTCATTATAGTCTATCTTCCTCCTCATTATAGTCTATCTTCCTCCTCATTATAGTCTATCTTCCTCCTCATTATAGTCTATCTTCCTCCTCATTATAGTCTATCTTCCTCCTCATTATAGTCTATCTTCCTCCTCATTATAGTCTGTCTATCTTCCTCCTCCTTATAGTCTATCTTCCTCCTCATTATAGTCTATCTTCCTCCTCATTATAGTCTATCTTCCTCCTCATTATAGTCTGTCTTCCTCCTCATTATAGTCTGTCTTCCTCCTCATTATAGTCTGTCTTCCTCCTCATTATAGTCTATCTTCCTCCTCATTATAGTCTGTCTTCCTCCTCATTATAGTCTATCTTCCTCCTCATTATAGTCTGTCTTCCTCCTCATTATAGTCTATCTTCCTCCTCATTATAGTCTATCTTCCTCCTCATTATAGTCTATCTTCCTCCTCATTATAGTCTGTCTTCCTCCTCATTATAGTCTATCTTCCTCCTCATTATAGTCTATCTTCCTCCTCATTATAGTCTATCTTCCTCCTCATTATAGTCTATCTTCCTCCTCATTATAGTCTATCTTCCTCCTCATTATAGTCTATCTTCCTCCTCATTATAGTCTATCTTCCTCCTCATTATAGTCTATCTTCCTCCTCATTATAGTCTATCTTCCTCCTCATTATAGTCTATCTTCCTCCTCATTATAGTCTATCTTCCTCCTCATTATAGTCTATCTTCCTCCTCATTATAGTCTATCTTCCTCCTCATTATAGTCTATCTTCCTCCTCATTATAGTCTATCTTCCTCCTCATTATAATCTTCCTCCTCATTATAGTCTATCTTCCTCCTCATTATAGTCTATCTTCCTCCTCATTATAGTCTATCTTCCTCCTCATTATAGTCTATCTTCCTCCTCATTATAGTCTATCTTCCTCCTCATTATAGTCTGTCTTCCTCCTCATTATAGTCTACCTTCTTCCTCATTATAGTCTGTCTTCCTCCTCATTATAGTCTGTCTTCCTCCTCATTATAGTCTGTCTTCCTCCTCATTATAGTCTACCTTCCTCCTCATTATAGTCTGTCTTCCTCCTCATTATAGTCTACCTTCCTCCTCATTATAGTCTGTCTTCCTCCTCATTATAGTCTATCTTCCTCCTCATTATAGTCTGTCTTCCTCCTCATTATAGTCTACCTTCCTCCTCATTATAGTCTGTCTTCCTCCTCATTATAGTCTATCTTCCTCCTCATTATAGTCTACCTTCCTCCTCATTATAGTCTATCTTCCTCCTCATTATAGTCTATCTTCCTCCTCATTATAGTCTACCTTCCTCCTCATTATAGTCTATCTTCCTCCTCATTATAGTCTATCTTCCTCCTCATTATAGTCTACCTTCCTCCTCATTATAGTCTATCTTCCTCCTCATTATAGTCTATCTTCCTCCTCATTATAGTCTACCTTCCTCCTCATTATAGTCTATCTTCCTCCTCATTATAGTCTATCTTCCTCCTCATTATAGTCTATCTTCCTCCTCATTATAGTCTATCTTCCTCCTCATTATAGTCTATCTTTCTCCTCATTATAGTCTATCTTCCTCCTCATTATAGTCTATCTTCCTCCTCATTATAGTCTATCTTCCTCCTCATTATAGTCTATCTTCCTCCTCATTATAGTCTATCTTCCTCCTCATTATAGTCTATCTTCCTCCTCATTATAGTCTATCTTCCTCCTCATTATAGTCTATCTTCCTCCTCATTATAGTCTATCTTCCTCCTCATTATAGTCTATCTTCCTCCTCATTATAGTCTATCTTCCTCCTCATTATAGTCTATCTTCCTCCTCATTATAGTCTATCTTCCTCCTCATTATAGTCTATCTTCCTCCTCATTATAGTCTCTCTTCCTCCTCATTATAGTCTATCTTCCTCCTCATTATAGTCTCTCTTCCTCCTCATTATAGTCTATCTTCCTCCTCATTATAGTCTATCTTCCTCCTCATTATAGTCTATCTTCCTCCTCATTATAGTCTATCTTCCTCCTCATTATAGTCTATCTTCGTCCTCATTATAGTCTATCTTCCTCCTCATTATAGTCTATCTTCCTCCTCATTATAGTCTATCTTCCTCCTCATTATAGTCTATCTTCCTCCTCATTATAGTCTATCTTCCTCCTCATTATAGTCTATCTTCCTCCTCATTATAGTCTATCTTCCTCCTCATTATAGTCTATCTTCCTCCTCATTATAGTCTATCTTCCTCCTCATTATAGTCTATCTTCCTCCTCATTATAGTCTATCTTCCTCCTCATTATAGTCTATCTTCCTCCTCATTATAGTCTATCTTCCTCCTCATTATAGTCTATCTTCCTCCTCATTATAGTCTATCTTCCTCCTCATTATAGTCTATCTTCCTCCTCATTATAGTCTATCTTCCTCCTCATTATAGTCTATCTTCCTCCTCATTATAATCTATCTTCCTCCTCATTATAGTCTATCTTCCTCCTTCATTATAATCTATCTTCCTGCTCATTATAATCTATCTTCCTCCTCATTATACTCTATCTTCCTCCTCATTATAATCTATCTTCCTCCTCATTATAATCTATCTTCCTCCTCATTATAGTCTATCTTCCTCCTCATTATAATCTATCTTCCTCCTCATTATAGTCTATCTTCCTCCTCATTATAATCTATCTTCCTCCTCATTATAATCTATCTTCCTCCTCATTATAGTCTATCTTCCTCCTCATTATAATCTATCTTCCTCCTCATTATAGTCTATCTTCCTCCTCATTATAATCTATCTTCCTCCTCATTATAGTCTATCTTCCTTCTCTACGTAATGTACATTCTCCTCCTTACTTTATCATATTGTAATTATTTCTTTTCTCCCAACAGTCATAAACACGAGGTGAGGTCACCAGCAGCAGCTGAGGTCACCAGCAGCAGCTGAGGTCACCAGCAGCAGCTGAGGTCACCAGCAGCTGAGGTCACCAGCACCTGTTGAGGTCACCACACAAGCAGCAGCTGAAGCTACCAGCTACAGCAGCGGCTAAGGTCACCAGCAGCAGCTGAGGTTACCAGCACCACCAGCAGCTGAAGCCACCAGCTACAGCAGCGGCTGAGGCCACCAGCTACAGCAGCGGCTGAGGTCAGCCTCACCAGGAACTGAGGTTACCAGCTACAGGAGGAGCTGAGTTCACCAGCTACAGGAGGATCTGAGGCCACCAGCTACAACAGGAGCTGAGGTCACCAGCTACAGTAGGAGCTGAGGTCACCAGCTACAGCAGGAGCTGAGGTCACCAGCTACAGCAGGAGCTGAGGTCACCAGCTACAGGAGCTGAGGTCACCAACTACAGCAGGAGCTGAGGTCACCAGCTACAACAGGAGCTGAGATCACCAGCTACAGTAGGAGCTGAGGTCACAAGCTACAGTAGGAGCTGAGGTCACCAGCTACAGCAGGAAGGTCACTAGCTACAGCAGGAGCTGAGGTCACCAGCTACAGCAGGAGCTGAGGTCACCAGCTACAACAGAAATTGAGGTTACTAGCTACAGCAGCTGAGGTCACCAGCTACAACAGAGACTGAGGTCACCAGCAGACCACACCATATATACCAGAGGCTCCACGCCATGTACACTAGAGGCTTCACACCAGCAGACCACACCATATATACCAGAAGCTCCACACCATACAGACCAGACACCAGAGGCTCCACACCAGCAGACCACACCATATAGACCAGGGACTGCACACCAGCAGACCACACCATATAGACCAGGGACTGCACACCAGCAGACCACACCATATAGACCAGGGACTGCACACCAGCAGACCACACCATGTAGAAACGAGGCCCCACACCAGCAGGCCACACCATATAGACCAGGGACTGCACACCAGGAGACCACACCATGTAGACCAGGGACTGCACACCAGCAGGCCACACCATATAGACCAGGGACTGCACACCAGGAGACCACACCATGTAGACCAGGGACTGCACACCAGGAGACCACACCATGTAGACCAGGGACTGCACACCAGGAGACCACACCATGTAGACCAGGGACTGCACACCAGGAGACCACACCATGTAGACCAGGGACTGCACACCAGGAGACCACACCATGTAGACCAGGGACTGCACACCAGGAGACCACACCATGTAGACCAGGGACTGCACACCAGGAGACCACACCATGTAGACCAGGGACTGCACACCAGGAGACCACACCATGTAGACCAGGGACTGCACACCAGGAGACCACACCATGTAGACCAGGGACTGCATACCAGGAGACCACACCATGTAGACCAGGGACTGCACACCAGGAGACCACACCATGTAGACCAGGGACTGCACACCAGGAGACCACACCATGTAGACCAGGGACTGCACACCAGGAGACCACACCATGTAGACCAGGGACTGCATACCAGGAGACCACACCATGTAGACCAGGGACTGCACACCAGGAGACCACACCATGTAGACCAGGGACTGCACACCAGGAGACCACACCATGTAGACCAGGGACTGCACACCAGGAGACCACACCATGTAGACCAGGGACTGCATACCAGGAGACCACACCATGTAGACAAGGGACTGCACACCAGGAGACCACACCATGTAGACCAGGGACTGCACACCAGGAGACCACACCATGTAGACCAGGGACTGCATACCAGGAGACCACACCATGTAGACCAGGGACTGCACACCAGGAGACCACACCATGTAGACCAGGGACTGCACACCAGGAGACCACACCATGTAGACCAGGGACTGCACACCAGGAGACCACACCATGTAGACCAGGGACTGCATACCAGGAGACCACACCATGTAGACCAGGGACTGCACACCAGGAGACCACACCATGTAGACCAGGGACTGCACACCAGGAGACCACACCATGTAGACCAGGGACTGCACACCAGGAGACCACACCATGTAGACCAGGGACTGCATACCAGGAGACCACACCATGTAGACCAGGGACTGCACACCAGGAGACCACACCATGTAGACCAGGGACTGCACACCAGGAGACCACACCATGTAGACCAGGGACTGCATACCAGGAGACCACACCATGTAGACCAGGGACTGCACACCAGGAGACCACACCATGTAGACCAGGGACTGCACACCAGGAGACCACACCATGTAGACCAGGGACTGCATACCAGGAGACCACACCATGTAGACCAGGTACTGCACACCAGGAGACCACACCATGTAGACCAGGGACTGCACACCAGGAGACCACACCATGTAGACCAGGGACTGCACACCAGGAGACCACACCATGTAGACCAGGGACTGCATACCAGGAGACCACACCATGTAGACCAGGGACTGCACACCAGGAGACCACACCATGTAGACCAGGGACTGCACACCGGGAGACCACACCATGTAGACCAGGGACTGCATACCAGGAGACCACACCGTGTAGACCAGGGACTGCACACCAGGAGACCACACCATGTAGACCAGGGACTGCATACCAGGAGACCACACCATGTAGACCAGGGACTGCACACCAGGAGACCACACCATGTAGACCAGGGACTGCACACCAGGAGACCACACCATGTAGACCAGGGACTGCACACCAGGAGACCAGACCATGTAGACCAGGGACTGCATACCAGGAGACCACACCATGTAGACCAGGGACTGCACACCAGGAGACCACACCATGTAGACCAGGGACTGCACACCAGGAGACCACACCATGTAGACCAGGGACTGCATACCAGGAGACCACACCATGTAGACCAGGGACTGCACACCAGGAGACCACACCATGTAGACCAGGGACTGCACACCAGGAGACCACACCATGTAGACCAGGGACTGCACACCAGGAGACCACACCATGTAGACCAGGGACTGCATACCAGGAGACCACACCATATAGACCAGGGACTGCACACCAGGAGACCACACCATGTAGACCAGGGACTGCATACCAGGAGACCACACCATGTAGACCAGGGACTGCACACCAGGAGACCACACCATGTAGACCAGGGACTGCACACCAGGAGACCACACCATGTAGACCAGGGACTGCATACCAGGAGACCACACCATGTAGACCAGGGACTGCACACCATGTAGACCAGGGACTGCATACCAGGAGACCACACCATGTAGACCAGGGACTGCACACCAGGAGACCACACCATGTAGACCAGGGACTGCATACCAGGAGACCACACCATGTAGACCAGGGACTGCACACCAGGAGACCACACCATGTAGACCAGGGACTGCATACCAGGAGACCACACCATGTAGACCAGGGACTGCACACCAGGAGACCACACCATGTAGACCAGGGACTGCACACCAGGAGACCACACCATGTAGACCAGGGACTGCACACCAGGAGACCACACCATGTAGACCAGGGACTGCATACCAGGAGACCACACCATGTAGACCAGGGACTGCATACCAGGAGACCACACCATGTAGACCAGGGACTGCACACCAGGAGACCACACCATGTAGACCAGGGACTGCACACCAGGAGACCACACCATGTAGACCAGGGACTGCACACCAGGAGACCACACCATGTAGACCAGGGACTGCATACCAGGAGACCACACCATGTAGACCAGGGACTGCACACCAGGAGACCACACCATGTAGACCAGGGACTGCACACCAGGAGACCACACCATGTAGACCAGGGACTGCACACCAGGAGACCACACCATGTAGACCAGGGACTGCATACCAGGAGACCACACCATGTAGACCAGGGACTGCACACCAGGAGACCACACCATGTAGACCAGGGACTGCACACCAGCAGACCACACCATGTAGACCAGGGACTGCATACCAGGAGACCACACCATGTAGACCAGGGACTGCACACCAGGAGACCACACCATGTAGACCAGGGACTGCACACCAGCAGACCACACCATGTAGACCAGGGACTGCATACCAGGAGACCACACCATGTAGACCAGGGACTGCACACCAGGAGACCACACCATGTAGACCAGGGACTGCACACCAGCAGACCACACCATGTAGACCAGGGACTGCATACCAGGAGACCACACCATGTAGACCAGGGACTGCACACCAGGAGACCACACCATGTAGACCAGGGACTGCACACCAGGAGACCACACCATGTGCAGGGACTGCACCAGGAGACCACACCATGTAGACCAGGGACTGCACACCAGGAGACCACACCATGTAGACCAGGGACTGCACACCAGGAGACCACACCATGTAGACCAGGGACTGCATACCAGGAGACCACACCATGTAGACCAGGGACTGCACACCAGGAGACCACACCATGTAGACCAGGGACTGCATACCAGGAGACCACACCATGTAGACCAGGGACTGCATACCAGGAGACCACACCATGTAGACCAGGGACTGCACACCAGGAGACCACACCATGTAGACCAGGGACTGCACACCAGGAGACCACACCATGTAGACCAGGGACTGCATACCAGGAGACCACACCATGTAGACCAGGGACTGCATACCAGGAGACCACACCATGTAGACCAGGGACTGCATACCAGGAGACCACACCATGTAGACCAGGGACTGCACACCAGGAGACCACACCATGTAGACCAGGGACTGCACACCAGGAGACCACACCATGTAGACCAGGGACTGCACACCAGGAGACCACACCATGTAGACCAGGGACTGCATACCAGGAGACCACACCATGTAGACCAGGGACTGCATACCAGGAGACCACACCATGTAGACCAGGGACTGCATACCAGGAGACCACACCATGTAGACCAGGGACTGCATACCAGGAGACCACACCATGTAGACCAGGGACTGCATACCAGGAGACCACACCATGTAGACCAGGGACTGCACACCAGGAGACCACACTATGTAGACCAGGGACTGCACACCAGGAGACCACACCATGTAGACCAGGGACTGCATACCAGGAGACCACACCATGTAGACCAGGGACTGCATACCAGGAGACCACACCATGTAGACCAGGGACTGCATACCAGGAGACCACACCATGTAGACCAGGGACTGCATACCAGGAGACCACACCATGTAGACCAGGGACTGCATACCAGGAGACCACACCATGTAGACCAGGGACTGCATACCAGGAGACCACACCATGTAGACCAGGGACTGCATACCAGGAGACCACACCATGTAGACCAGGGACTGCATACCAGGAGACCACACCATGTAGACCAGGGACTGCACACCAGGAGACCACACCATGTAGACCAGGGACTGCACACCAGGAGACCACACCATGTAGACCAGGGACTGCATACCAGGAGACCACACCATGTAGACCAGGGACTGCATACCAGGAGACCACACCATGTAGACCAGGGACTGCACACCAGGAGACCACACCATGTAGACCAGGGACTGCATACCAGGAGACCACACCATGTAGACCAGGGACTGCATACCAGGAGACCACACCATGTAGACCAGGGACTGCACACCAGGAGACCACACCATGTAGACCAGGGACTGCATACCAGGAGACCACACCATGTAGACCAGGGACTGCATACCAGGAGACCACACCATGTAGACCAGGGACTGCACACCAGGAGACCACACCATGTAGACCAGGGACTGCACACCAGGAGACCACACCATGTAGACCAGGGACTGCACACCAGGAGACCACACCATGTAGACCAGGGACTGCATACCAGGAGACCACACCATGTAGACCAGGGACTGCACACCAGGAGACCACACCATGTAGACCAGGGACTGCATACCAGGAGACCACACCATGTAGACCAGGGACTGCATACCAGGAGACCACACCATGTAGACCAGGGACTGCATACCAGGAGACCACACCATGTAGACCAGGGACTGCACACCAGGAGACCACACCATGTAGACCAGGGACTGCATACCAGGAGACCACACCGTACAGACTATAACCACACTGAGTTAATCCGATGAAACCCTTATCATTAAACACTTTCCTGATAAAAGCAACACCAGCGAGTCTGATGGCTGGATTACTTCCTTGTCTGTTTTTGGAGAGAGATTTTGCAATCAACGTGTTAGTGAAATATCGAAAGATGTCGACATCCGCAAGTGTGGACCCACAGACCCGAGGGTTCTAAACACTGGGTCGTGTCGTCACTCCAGGACCTCTCATTCAAGTCTTGAGAAAGAAAACCGTCCTTCCTGACGGAATATGAGAGGCAAGCATTTCTTTTTGCAGGTAAAACATGTATGTTATGGATTATGACAAGATTTCGTAATATATAAATTGCAGGAAATCATGTGTAATAGAGTATGACATGAGGGAACTCAACAAATTCTTCAAAACAGTACCTGGTCAGGCGGATTGTGGTGCATACATAGGAATGCGGATGTCGGGCACTAACAACTTGATAGATCATACCAGCAACCAGGAGGCCTGGCCTGGGACCGGACGGCGGGGGCGATGACCTCCGGAAGCGACTTCAAGAGTACAGGTAAACCATCCGACATAATGGGTGTAAACAGCTCTCGCTCCAGTTTTTAGTTTAATATGTTTATTATTCACCACATACCCATCCTGTGGGCGGTAGTCAAAAGATTACAGAGGTACATAATGGGTCCAGGGACTGGACTCCAAAGTTTTGATAGCTGAGCAAGTTACAGAGGTAATGAACGCTCCAGCCTCGTAAAATGTCACATATATCAAAGCAGCATCGCGAGTAACGTAAACAATTTTGATAGGCAAGAAAGGTTATGCTAGGTAATATTTATCAGGAAACAGTACGTTTCCTGAAGTGGGACTTAGCGAGAAAAAAGTTGATAAAGTGCTTTGTAATGCATTATGAGGAAGTAAGGAAGAATGAGGAAAATAAGAAAATAGTACAACAGGTTGTAAAGCAAGTAATGAGAGTATACGATAAAAAATAAAAGAAGCAGAGAAACAAGAAGAGTGGGTGAAGGAGCAGACGAGACTGAACTGGAGGCGGATAGAAGGATAAACGAAACATAAAAGGAGGACAGCCAGACAAAGAATGAGAAGGAGGTGGGGGTATTGTGGATCACGGTTCAAGGTGAAGCTTGCTGCCCCACCCACCACTGCCCACTACTACCCACAGCCGCCCACTACTACCCACAGCCGCCCACTACTACCCACCACCCCTCGCTCCACATAATCTGCACTCACCTAGTTGTGGTTGCAGGGGTCGATTCACAGCTCCTGACCCTGCCTCTCCAAGTGGCCGCTACTCAGTCACTTTTCCCACTCCGTGAGCTTTATCATGCTATGTATGGATCCTGCCTCCACCACCTCACTCTACCCAGCCTATTTCGTTTCCTGTCAACTCTGTGACTGAAGAAATACTTCCTAACATCCATGTGGTTCTTCTGAGTCTTCAGCTTCTAACTCGGACCCTTTGTTGCTGTGTCCCATCTCCTGTTTCTGTCCACCTTGTCTATACCTTTCAGTATTTTATATGTCGTTATCATATCCCCCCTGTCTCTCCTGTCTTCCAGTGTTGTCAGGTCGATTTCCCTTAACCTCTCCTCGTCCTCGTAGGACATACCCCTTAGCTCCGAGACTAGTCTGGTTGCAAACCTTAGCACTTTCTCTAGTTTCCTTACATGCTTGGCTTGGTGAGGGTTCCAAACTGGCGCTGCATATTCCAATATGGGCCTAACGTACGCGGTGTAAAGGGTCCTGAATGAGTCCTTATTTAGATGTCAAAATGCTGTTCTTAGGTTTGCCAGGCACCCATATGCTGCAGCAGTTATTTGGTTGATGTGCGCCTCAGGAGATGTGCCTGGTGTTATACACACACACACCAAGATCCTTTTCCTTGAGTGAGGTTTGTAGTCTCTGGCCTCCGTCTGTGGTCTTCTTTGCCCTTCCGCAATATTCATGACTTTGCATTTGGTGGGGTTGAATTCCAGGAGCCAATTGCTCGACCAGGCCTACAGCCTGTCCAGATCCCTCTGTAGGTCTGCCTGGTCCTCGTCTGATTTAATTCTTCTCATCAACTTCACACCATCTGCAAACAGGGACACTTCGGATTCTCTTCCTTCCGTCATGTCGTTCATAAATACCAGAAACAGCAGCGGTCCTAGGACTGGTCCCTGTGGCACCCCACTCGTTACAGGCGCCCACTCTGACACTTCTCTACGTACCATGTGTGGTACCAGGGAGGTACTACCGTCCTGCCAAGTGAGTGTAAAACTGAAGCCTGTAATTGTTTTACATGATGGTAGGATTGCTGGTGTCTTTTTTTTCTGTCATAAACATGCAAGATTTCAGGTACATCTTGCTACTTCTACTTACACTTACGTCACACTACACATACATGTACAAGCATATATATACACATCCCTCTGGGTTTTCTTCTATTTTATTACTAGCTCTTGTGCTTGTTTATTTCCTCTTATCTCCATGGGAAAGTGGAACATAATCCTTCCTCTGTAAGTCATGCGTGTCGTAAGAGGCGACTAAAATGCCGGGAGCAAGGGGCTAGTAACCCTTTCTCCTGTATACATTACTAAATTTATATGGAGAAACTTTTGTTTTTTTGTTTGAGCCACCCTGCGTTGGTGGAATACGGCCGGTGCGTTGAAAGAAATATATATTCTCACAAAGTGCTTGAGTCTGCCCAGGTTGACATATTTCCTAAGATGTGCACCTTCATATGATATCCCTATATTGAACGAATATGACAGTATCCTGAGGCAGATTTTTACGAAAGTACTTAACCTTACTCTAGAAGACGGGCAGTGGAACCAAGCTACACTTCCAGTCAGAACAGGAGGCATTGGTGTCCACAAGTTATCACAGATTGCGTTGCCTGCTTTTCTGTCCTCATGCATTGCATCCAGAGGGCTTGTAGCAGCGAGTTTCCCTGAACATCTTAGGGACAAGGAGTCCAGGACCAAAAGTTCATTGATGGAGCCATGATCTGGGATAATCTAACAGGCTCTGAAACCAGACCTGCTTCCCCCAACAACTACAAACAGTCGCACTGGGATGGCCTGATAGTGGAGAATATAGCCTCAACAATGCTTCAGAGTGCGTCAGGGAAGGATAGAGCCTGCCTCCTGGCAATGAGAGCTCCTCATGCAGGGGACTTTCTGTTGACTGTTCCCAACTCCAGCCTTGGCACACGCATCGACCCACAGACCATCAGCAATGGTGTTGCCCTTCGACTTGCCGCCCCTGTTCTCGCCGAACACAGGTGTATTTGTGGCAGTGAAGCAGCAGACCGATTCGGGTACCATGGTCTTGCGTGCCGTAAATCCGAGGGAAAGATTGCAAGACATGAGGAGGTTAATAACATTATCAAGAGGAGCCTCACAACAGCCGGATGACCAGCAGTAAGGGAGCCACCCCAGCTATGCAGATCTGATGGCAGCCAGAAGCGTCCAGATGGTATCACACTTCAAACCTGGACAGACGGTAAGCAGGTGGTGTGGGACTACACATGTGCATCTACCTTGGCTGATACCTATCTCCAATACACCAGGGAGGAAGGAGGAGCAGCTGCCAGCTTCAAGGAGTCCCAAAAGTCTAGAAAATATGGAGAACTTGGCTCATGGGGAAAGAGTGCATCTAAGTTTCTTAAGGAGCTAGGCAAAAGACTCATCAGGGTAATTAAGGATCCTAGGGCAGCTAGTTTTCTGTTTCAGCGACTCAGTGCGGCTGTTCAGAGGGGTAATGCCTGCTGTATTTTGGGTACGCACCCCAGCTCTGAAGAGCTGGCCGAGATATTCGCATTATATTCAGTAATAAGCACATAATATGTACTAGACATGTATCTCTCACATCTCGTGTACTGTATATGCCATCTTTATATCAACAATGTATCTCTTAAATCTTTTGTACCATATTATGTAATAAAATATACCTATTGGTAAAAAAAGAATGAAAAGATGGGTGTGGTAGGGGAAGTGGAATATTCAAAATACTTCAGGAAGGAATTCAAATATTCTTCCTTGAAGCCTTTTTATCCACTTCTCCGAGGCTATGGGTCCCAAAATTTACACCAGAGGTGGACCCCATTATATATATATGTATATATATATATATATATATATATATATATATATATATATATATATATATATATATATATATATATATATATATATATATATATATGCAAAACAACCACTGTGAAAGAATATAGAAATTCCAAGCGATTTCGTGACTACTCACATTATCAAGGAACAATGAAAGTAATGCATCAAAGGAAGGCATATAAAGGGTCTAGCCCACACCTCACTATCACATCCCACAACAAAGCAACACCTGAGGCGCGATTCGTAAGAAACGGAACACTGCAGCAGGCCCGCTGGCCCAACTAGAAATGCCAGCTGCTCTAAGCTACATCAATCACCAGCTGAGAGCTATATCAGCTTGGGGAAATAGATGGCAAGTAACATTTGCACCTGAGAAAACGCAAATGATGATCGTCTCTAGGCACCATGATGGTAATGCTGGTGCAGTAGTAAGGATGAATGGGAGGGTGTTGGCACCTGGAGAAGAAGTTGATATCCTTGGGGTGAAATTTGACTCCAAACTAACCATGAAGAACCATGTTGTAAATCTTGCAAACAAGGCAGCCAGGAAGCTTACAGCACTTCGCCATATCTCGCATCTGCTTGACAGTAGGGGTTGCAAGATCCTGTACGAGGCGCAAGTACGCTCACACCTTGAGTATGCTCCACTTTCTTGGTTTGCCTGCCCCCCCTCTCATCAGGGACTGCTTGACAGAGTAGAGAACAGAGCAAGACGTCTCATCTCTCGCCTGGACCCATCCTGGATAGATCTGTCATTTCAGCAGAGCCTTCAACATAGGAGGGATGTGGGTGGCCTTACTGTTATGTACAAGGCCAATATTGTCAAAATACCACACTTGGATCCACTTCGAGGACAGCGTGAAACAAGCTTTTATGCCACAAGACGGGCAGAAAGCAGCAACTTCACTCTAGCTGTACCCTTCTCCAGAACATCACTCCATCTGAGATCATACATACCCAGGATGACTCGAGTATGGAACACATTCGTACAGCATAATGATGTCAACGAACATAAGAACATAAGAAAGGAGGAACACTGCAGGAGGCCTGCTGGCCCATACTAGGCAGGTCCTTTACAATTCATCCCACTAACAAAACATTTGCCCAACCCAATTTTCAATACCACCCAAGAAATAAGCTCTGATGTGAAAGTCCCACTCAAATCCAACCCCTCCCACTCATGTACTTATCCAACCTAGATTTGAAACTACCCAAAGTCCCAGCCTCAATAACCCAACTAGGTAGACTGTTCCACTCATCAACTACCCTATTTCCAAACCAATACTTTCCTACCTGGAGTTTACCTGGAGAGAGTTCCGGGGGTCAACGCCCCCGCGGCCCGATCTGTGACCAGGCCTCCTGGTGGATCAGAGCCTGATCAACCAGGCTGTTGCTGCTGGCTGCACGCAAACCAACGTACGAGCCACAGCCCGGCTGATCCGGAACTGACTTTAGGTGCTTGTCCAGTGCCAGCTTGAAGACTGCCAGGGGTCTGTTGGTAATCCCCCTTATGTGTGCTGGGAGGCAGTTGAACAGTCTCGGGCCCCTGACACTTATTGTATGGCCTCTTAACGTGCTAGTGACACCTCTGCTTTTCATTGGGGGGATGGTGCATCGTCTGCCAAGTCTTTTGCTTTCGTAGTGAGTGATTTTCGTGTGCAAGTTCGGTACTAGTCCCTCTAGGATTTTCCAGGTGTATATAATCATGTATCTCTCCCTCCTGCGTTCCAGGGAATACAGGTTTAGGAACCTCAAGCGCTCCCAATAATTGAGGTGTTTTATCTCCGTTATGCGCACTGTGAAAGTTCTCTGTACATTTTCTAGGTCGGCAATTTCACCTGCCTTGAAAGGTGCTGTTAGTGTGCAGCAATATTCCAGCCTAGATAGAACAAGTGACCTGAAGAGTGTCATCATGGGCTTGGCCTCCCTAGTTTTGAAGGTTCTTATTATCCATCCTGTCATTTTTCTAGCAGATCTAAACTTATCTAATTTAAATCCATTACTGCGGGTTCTCTCTTGGAGAGACATCCTCAAGACCTTATTAATATCCCCTTTATTAATACCTATCTTCCACTTATACACTTCGATCAGGTCTCCCCTCATTCTTCGTCTAACAAGTGAATGTAACTTAAGAGTCTTCAATCTTTCTTCATAAGGAAGATTTCTAATGCTATGTATTAATTTAGTCATCCTACGCTGAATGTTTTCTAACGAATTTATGTCCATTTTGTAATACGGAGACCAGAACTGAGCTGCATAATCTAGGTGAGGCCTTACTAATGATGTATGAAGCTGCAGTATGACCTCTGGACTTCTGTTGTTTACACTTCTTGATATAAATCCCAGTAATCTATTTGCCTTATTACGTACGCTTAGGCATTGCTGTCTTGGTTTAAGGTTGCTGCTCACCATAACCCCCAAGTCCTTTTCGCAATCTGTATGGCTAAGTTCTACATCATTTAACTTATAAGTACTAGGGTTATGGGCACTCCCAAGCTTCAGAACCTTGCATTTATCTACATTGACCTGCATCTGCCACTTTTCTGACCAAGAATAGAGTTTGTTTAAATCCTCCTGAAGTTCCATAACATCTACGTTTGAATCAATTATCCTACCTATCTTTGTGTCATCGGCGAATTTGCTCATATCACTAGTAATTCCCTCATCAAGATCATTGATATATATTATAAACAACAACGGGCCCAAGACTGATCCCTGTGGAACGCCACTTGTTACAGATCCCCACTCAGATTTAACCCCATTTATGGACACTCTCTGCTTCCTGTCAGTGAGCCATGACTCGATCCACGAGAGCACTTTTCCCCCAATGCCATGAGCTGCCACTTTCTTCAACAGTCTTTGGTGCGGAACTCTATCAAAAGCCTTACTAAAATCTAAGTAAATAATATCAAATTCTTTATTGTGGTCAACAGCCTCAAAAGCTTTACTGAAGAAAGTTAATAAATTAGTTAGACAAGACCGGCCTCTTGTGAATCCATGCTGAGTATCATTAATCAAGCTATGCTTATCGAGATGGCTTCTTATAATCTCAGCTATAATTGACTCTAGTAATTTGCCTACAATTGAGGTCAGGCTTATTGGGCGGTAATTTGACGGTAACGACTTGTCCCCTGTTTTAAAAATAGGAGTTACATTAGCCATCTTCCACATATCAGACACTACACCTGTTTGAAGAGATAAATTAAAAATATTAGTTAATGGTTCACAGACTTCCATTTTGCATTCCTTAAGAACCCTTGAAAAAACCTCATCAGGACCCGGCGACTTATTTTGCTTCAGTCTGTCTATCTGCTTCACAACCATCTCACTAGTGACTGTGATGTTACATAATTTATCTTCTAGCCCACTGTAAAAATTAATTACTGGAATATTGTTAGTGTCTTCCTGTGTAAAAACTGAGAGAAAATAATTATTTAAAGTCGAGCACATTTCATTCTCTTTGTCAGTAAGGTGCCCATAGTTATTTTTAAGGGGACCTATCTTATCTCTGACTTTTGTTCTATAGATCTGGAAAAAACTTTTTGGGTTAGTTTTAGAATCCGTAGCAACTTTAATTTCATAGTTTTTCTTAGCTTTTCTTATCCCCTTTTTAATGTCCCTCTTAATGTCAATATACTGATTCATAAGATGACCCTCACCTCTTTTGATACGCCTATAAATTCCTTTCTTATGCCCTAGTAGATATTTGAGCCTATTATTCATCCATTTTGGGTCATTTCTATTTGATCTAATTTCTTTATATGGGATAAACGCTCTTTGAGCAGCATGTATAGTGTTCAGAAAACTGTCAGTTGATAAAGTCAGTTGATCAAATGAAAATGCTGGCCCACAGATGGCTCCAACTTCATCCTGTTCCCTACTTGTATGTCTCATAACAATAAAAATGCTTTCAAATGAGCTGATGTAGGTAACAGCTCTTAGCTTGCCAATAAAGTTAGGAATCCTTAACCTGTAAATAGCTTGTCAATAAAGCTAGGGATCCTTAACCTTGTCAAACCCTGTGTAAAAAAAAAAAAAAAAAAAAAAACTATTCTACCCAAGAATTAAGAATTTTAAAATTTATTATTTGTCCAGTGTATTATTAAATTCTTCCCAAATTCTATTAATTATAAATGGATCTAATTTACATAAACCAAAGGAAATATTCATATTATTGTCAAAACTGCTTTTTATGAAACAAGATTCAATTATATTCCTGTCGACCATGGACTTGCTTGATACTACTTTCTCAACTTTTTGAAAATCAATTGGATGGTTAAAATCTCTTACATGAATAAATAGAGCATTGGAATCTTGTCCAGTTCTAATGCTATATTTATGTTGTTTTAATCTTAGTTCGAGATTTTTACCAGTTTGACCGTAATAAACTTTATCGCAAATTTTACAAGGAATCTTATAGACACATCCGTCAGCATTTTGGGGGGAATTCTTTATCAAATTTTTTTTTTACTG
The DNA here is from genome assembly GCF_038502225.1 of Cherax quadricarinatus. Lineage (NCBI taxonomy): Eukaryota > Metazoa > Arthropoda > Malacostraca > Decapoda > Parastacidae > Cherax > Cherax quadricarinatus. The sequence goes on from NC_091295.1 coordinate 13,821,212, forward strand.
TATCAAGATTTTTAAATACAACTTTGATATTAAAAGTCTTAAGAAGAGAAGGCATATCAACCAAGTTATGGTAAGGGAGAACCAACATATTTTTAGTTGAATAAGGCTGGTTGTCCATTTTTGGATTGTAAAAAGTATTTCTAGCAATTTTAAAAGATTTATCAATTACGTTTCTTGGGTATTTAAAATCATTACCTATTTCATAAATTTTGGATATTTCCTCATCTATGAACTCTGGACTACAAATACTTAAAGCTCTCAAAAATATTGATGAGAAAACAGAGAGTTTAACTCCATCTTGATGTGAAGAATAATACTGGACATAGGAACAGTTATTGTAGGTTTTAAATATGAATTCATTATTACTCTTAATAATTAAAACATCTAGAAAAGGCAATGAGTTATTTTCCTCAAACTCAACAGTAAAGTTTATAGAATGGCCTAAGCTATTTAATTTTCCAAGGAAATGGTGTATATCTACATTCTTGGGCATAAGAAACAAATAATGTTGAAACTGCAAAAGCCTTTTGTAATTTTGAAAAATTTTCTGATTTATCCACTGATGAAATTAATATTGATGCATTACTTTCAATGTTCCTTGATAATGTGAGTAGTCACGAAAGCTCTTGGAATTTCTATATTCTTTCACAGTGGTTGTTTTGCATATTCTGAAATCACCTGTTTACTGTGATCTTATTGAATATATATATATATATATATATATATATATATATATATATATATATATATATATATATATATATATATATATATATGTATATATTTTTTTATTAATATTATCACACTGGCCGATTCCCACCAAGGCAGGGTGGCCCGAAAAAGAAAAACTTTCACCATCATTCGCTCCATCACTGTCTTGCCAGAAGGGTGCTTTACACTACAGTTTTTAAACTGCAACATTAACACCCCTCCTTCAGAGTGCAGGCACTGTACTTCCCATCTCCAGGACTCAAGTCCGGCCTGCCGGTTTCCCTGAACCCCTTCATTAATGTTACTTTGCTCACACTCCAACAGCACGTCAAGTATTAAAAACCATTTGTCTCCATTCACTCCTATCAAACACGCTCACGCATGCCTGCTGGAAGTCCAAGCCCCTCGCACACAAAACCTCCTTTACCCCCCTCCCTCCAACCTTTCCTAGGCCGACCCCTACCCCGCCTTCCTTCCACTACAGACTGATACACTCTTGAAGTCACTCTGTTTAGCTTCATTCTCTCTACATGTCAGAACTACCTCAACAACCCTTCCTCAGCCCTCTGGACAACAGTTTTGGTAATCCCGCACCTCCTCCTAACTTCCGAACTACGAATTCTCTGCATTATATTCACACCACACATTGCCCTCAGACATGACATCCCCACTGCCTCCAGCCTTCTCCTTGCTGCAACATTCATCACCCATGCTTCACACCCATATAAGAGCGTTGGTAAAACTATACTCTCATACATACCCCTCTTTGCCTCCAAGGACAAAGTTCTTTGTCTCCACAGACTCCTAAGTGCACCACTCACCCTTTTCCCCTCATCAATTCTATGATTCACCTCATCTTTCAGAGACCCATCCGCTGACACGTCCACTCCCAAATATCTGAATACATTCACCTCCTCCATACTCTCTCCCTTCAATCTGATATCCAATCTTTCATCACCTAATCTTTTTGTTATCCTCATAACCTTACTCTTTCCTGTATTCACTTTTAATTTTCTTCTTTTGCACACCCTACCAAATTCATCCACCAATCTCTGCAACTTCTCTTCAGAATCTCCCAAGAGCACAGTGTCATCAGCAAAGAGCAACTGTGACAACTCCCACTTTATGTGTGATTCTTTATCTTTTAACTCCACGCCTCTTTCCAAGACCCTCGCATTTACTTCTCTTACAACCCCATCTATAAATATATTAAACAACCACGGTGACATCACACATCCTTGTCTAAGGCCTACTTTTACTGGGAAATAATTTCCCTCTTTCCTACATACTCTAACTTGAGCCTCACTACCCTCGTAAAAACTCTTCACTGCTTTCAGTAACCTACCTCCTATACCATACACCTGCAACATCTGCCACATTGCCCCCCTATCCACCCTGTCATACGCCTTTTCCAAATCCATAAATGCCACAAAGACCTCTTTAGCCTTATCTAAATACTGTTCACTTATATTTTTCACTGTAAACACCTGGTCCACACACCCCCTACCTTTCCTAAAGCCTCCTTGTTCATCTGCTATCCTATTCTCCGTCTTACTCTTAATTCTTTTTAATAATAACTCTGCCATACACTTTACCAGGTACACTCAACAGACTTATCCCCCTATAATTTTTGCACTCTCTTTTGTCCCCTTTGCCTTTATACAAAGGAATTATGCATGCTCTCTGCCAATCCCTAGGTACCTTACCCTCTTCCATACATTTATTAAATAATTGCACCAACCACTCCAAAACTATATCCCCACCTGTTTTTAACATTTCTATCTTTATCCCATCAATCCCGGCTGCCTTACCCCCTTTCATTTTACCTACTGCCTCACGAACTTCCCCCATACTCACAACTGGCTCTTCCTCACTCCTACAAGATGTTATTCCTCCTTGCCCTATACACGAAATCACAGCTTCCCTATCTTCATCAACATTTAACAATTCCTCAAAATATTCCCTCCATCTTCCCAGTACCCTCTAACTCTCCATTTAATAACTCTCCTCTCCTATTTTTAACTGACAAATCCATTTGTTCTCTAGGCTTCCTTAACTTGTTAATCTCACTCCAAAACTTTTTCTTATTTTCAACAAAATTTGTTGATAACATCTCACCCACTCTCTCATTTGCTCTCTTTTTACATTGCTTCACCACTCTCTTAACCTCTCTCTTTTTCTCCATATACTCTTCCCTCCTTGCATCACTTCTACTTTGTAAAAACTTCTCATATGCTAACTTTTATAAGCTTTGCTACACGCTTACCAAAATGTGTTCAACTAATGCTGAACACATTTTGGCAAGTTCTTCATCG
>NC_091295.1:13829237-13859237 GCF_038502225.1 Cherax quadricarinatus
CTCTTGCGAGAACTGCACTGAGTGAAGCAGCATGCCTAGCGTCACGCCTAGGAAGAAATCCAGGAAGGCAGCATATCTAGCCTCACTCCTAGGAGGCAATCCATGCAGGCAGTATGCCTAGCCTCACTCCTAGGAAGAAATCCAGGAAGGCAGCATATCTAGCCTCACTCCTAGGAAGTAATCCAGGTAGGCAGCATGCCTAGTGTCACTCCTAGGAAGTAATTCAGGCAGGCAGCATGTCTAGCTTCACTCCTAGGAAGTAATCCAGGTAGGCAGCATGCCTAGTGTCACTCCTAGGAAGTAATTCAGGCAGGCAGCATGTCTAGCCTCACTCCTAGGAGGCAATCCAGGTAGGCAGCATGCCTAGTGTCACTCCTAGGAAGTAATCCAGGTAGGCAGCATGCCTAGTGTCACTCCTAGGAGGTAGTCCAGGTAGGCATCATGCCTAGCCTCACTCCTAGGAAGTAAACTTCTTGTCTTCAATAATGAGAAACAAAAACATAGTAAGAACTTTTGTAGCCACCTTGAGGCGTTCCAGTGTTGTTCTCACCTCCTTGTATGTGACCTCCAGCACCCCTGCCTCCATCCCTCCCTCCCGGTGTCTTCTGTGTGTACTCACCTATTTGTGGTTGCAGGGGTCGATTCATAGATTTTGGCCCCGCCTCTTCACTGATCGCACTAAGTCTGCTCCCTGCTCCATGAGCTATACCAAACCTCGTCTTAAAACTATGTATGGTCCCTGTCTCCACTACGTCACCAGACTATTCCTCTTCTTGACAACTCTATGACTGAAGAAATAATTGCTAACATCCCTTTGGCTCATCTGAGTCTTCAACTTCCAGTTGTGACCCCTTGTTTCTGTGTACCATCTCTGGAACATCCTGTCTCTGTCCACCTTGTGGCCCGGTGGCCTGGTGGCTAAAGGTCCCGCTTCACACACGGAGGGCCCGGGTTCGATTCCCGGCGGGTGAAAACATTTCGACACGTTTCCTTACACCTGTTGTCCTGTTCACCTAGCAGCAAATAGGTACCTGGGTGTTAGTCGACTGGTGTGGGTCGCATCCTGGGGGACAAGATTAAGGACCCCAATGGAAATAAGTTAGACAGTCCTCGATGACGCACTGACTTTCTTGGGTTATCCTGGGTGGCTAACCCTCCGGGGTTAAAAATCCGAACGAAATCTTATCTTATCTTATCTTATCTTATCTTATCTTGTCAATTCCTCGCAGTATTTTATGTCGTTATCATGTCTCCCCTAACCCACTTGTCCTCCACTGTCGTCAGGCCGATTTTCCTTAACCTTTCTTCGTAGGACATTCCCGTTAGCTGGGACTAGTCTTGTTGCAAACCTTTGCACTTTCTCTAATTTACTGATGAGCTTGAGCAGGTGTGGGTTCCAAACTGGTGCTGCATACTCCATTATGGGCCTGACGTACACCATGTACAGAGTCTTGAACGATTCCTTGCTGAGGTATCGGAACGCTATTCTTAGGTTTGCCAGGCGCCCATATGCTGCAGCAGTTATCTGGTTGATGTGCACCTCAGGAGATGTGCTCGGTATTATACTCACCCCAAGATCTTTCTCCTTGAGCGAGGCTTGCAGTCTTTGGCCACTTAGCCTATACTCTGTCTGCAATTAAATTCGAGGAGCCAGTTGCTGGACTAGGCTTCCAGCCTGTCCAGGTCTCTTTGTAGTCCTGCCTGATCCTCATCCGATTTATTTCTCATTAACTTCACATCATCTGTAAACAGGAACACTTCTGAGGCTATCCCTTCCGTCATGTCATTCACATATACCAAAAACAGCACTGGTCCTAGGACTGACCCCTGTGGAACCCCGCTCGTCACAGGCGTTCACTCTGACACCTCATCACGTAACATAATAAGTTGCCTCCCTGTCAGGTATTCTCTGATCCACTGCAGTGCCTTTCCTGTTATGCGTGCCTCATCCTCTAGCTTTTGTACTAATCTCTTGTGAGAAACTGTGTCGAAGGCCTTCTTGTAGTCCAAGAAGATGCGGTCTACCCACCCCCTCTCTCTCGTGTCTTACTTCTGTTACCTTATCATAAAGCTCCAGTAGGTTTGTGACAAGGTTTCTCTTCCCTGAAACCGTGCTAGTTGTCGTTTATAAGCTTGTTCCTTTCGAGGTGCTCCACCACTCTCCTGATAATCTTCTCCATGACTGCCCCTCAGGGAAGGCTCCTTGATGTTGGTGATGGGCTCTTGATTTAGGGAATTGCATCTGTGCTCCAGGTCCCCGAATTAAGCCTGAATGCCTTCCACATCCCCCCCCAGGTGAAGTATAATCCTACAGGTTTAGCGCTTCCCCCTTGATTATAATAATAATAATAATAATAATAATAATAATAATAATAATAATAATAATAATAATCCATGACTTTGCATACTATACACGTCAGTAACACTGGTTTGTAGTTTATTGTCTCGTGTCCGTGTTCTTAAAAACTGGGACTACATTTGCTGTCTTCCATTCCTCAGGTAGTTGCCCAGTTTCAATGAATGTGTCGATTATTGTTGTTAGTAGCACACACAGCATCTCTACTCCCTCTCTAGGGTGAGATGTGTGTGTGTGGAACAACGAGCAAGCAGTCTTCATACGACAGTATCCTGAGGCATATTTTTACGAAAGTACTCTGCCTTACTTTGGAAGACAGGCAGTGGGACCAAGCTACACTTCCAGTCAGACTAGGAGGTATTGGTGTCCACAAGATATCATAGATTGTGTTATCTGCTTTCTTGTCCTTATGTGTTGCATCCAGTGGACTTGTAGCAGCGATTCTCTCTGAACATCTTAGGGACAATGTTGGAGTTCATGACCCAAAGTTCGTTGACGGAGCGACTCTCTGGGATAATCTAACCGGCACTGAAACCAGACCTGCTCTCCCCAACAACTACAAAGAAATATATCCTTAACAATGCTTCAGTGTATCGAGGAAGGATTGAGCCCGCCTCCTAGAAGTGAGAACTCTTTATGCAGGGGACTTCCTTTTGGCTGTTCCCAACTCTTCCCTTGACACATTTCTCGATCCACAGACCATCTGCATTGTCGTTGCCCTTCTCCTTGCCGCGCCTATTCTCTCAGTAAAGAGGCAGACCAATTCGGGTACCATGGTCTTATGTGACATAGATCAGAGGGAAAGATTGCAAGGCATGAAGAGGTTAATACAATCCTCAAGAGAAGCCTCGCAACAGCTGGATGGCCAACAATAAGGGAGCCTCCTTAACTATGCAGATCTGATGGTAGCCAAATGCATCCAGGTGGTATCACACTTCAAGCCTGGACAGACGGCAAGCATGTGGTGTGGGACTACATATGTATGTCCAGATTGGCTAATACCTACCTCCAATACACAAGGAAGGAAGGAAGGAGGGAGGGGCATTATTATTATAATCAAAAAGAAGCGCTAAGCCACAAGGGCTATACAGCTGGAGGGAGGGGCAGCTGCTAATTTCAGGGAGTCTCAAAAATCTAGAAATATGGTGAACTTGCCCATCATTACACGTTTGTTCCCATAGGCTCGGAGACCCTTGGCCCATGGGGAAAGAGTGCGCCTAAGTTCCTTAAAGAGCTAGGCCAAAGACTCATCAGGGTAACTAGGGATCCCAGAGCGGCTAGTGTTCTGTTCCAGCGATTCATCAGTGTGGTTCAGAGGGGTAATGCTTGCTGGATCTTGGGCATGACCTCCAGCTCCGAGGAACTGCATGACATATTCATATTCATATTCATATAGTTTATTTAGACATGATACATAGTCTTACAAGGAATTATAGTACTAGTTGGGTGTACATGACAAAAGCCCCTTGTATGCACAGCATTATGGGCAGGCTTAAACTTAACTTAAAATTAACAAGCAATGAACAATATGAAGTACAATTGAGTATTTGAAACAATGAAATTTGAACATTTCGATACTGAAGCATTATAGTTGTACAGAGTTGTCGCAGTACAATGTATAACAACAAGATGATCAAATTACTATAAGTTGTCTTGAAGTTTTAAGACTTAAGTAATTGGGAGAATTATTGGTAATGTTAAATATTAAGTGTTGATTATTTAGCCTTGGGCGAGTAAGTGGTTTTTAGAAGAGTCTTAAATTGATTTTGAGGCCTGGTTACTTTAGTATGTTCTGGTAATGAATTTCAGATTTTGGGGCACTTTATGTGCATAGAGTTTTTACACAGTGTGATATGGACGCGGGGTACGTCAAAAAGAGATCTGTGTCTTGTGTTATGGTCGTGTGCCCTGTTAAGGTTGGTTTTACCTGGAGTTTACCTGGAGAGAGTTCCGGGGATCAACGCCCCCGCGGCCCGGTCTGTGACCAGGACTCCTGGTGGATCAGAGCCTGATCAACCAGGCTGTTACTGCTGGTTGCACGCAAACCAACGTACGAGCCACAGCCCGGCTGGTCAGGAACCGACTTTAGGTGCTTGTCCAGTGCCAGCTTGAAGACTGCCAGGGGTCTGTTGTTAATCCCCCTTATGTATGCTGGGAGGCAGTTGAACAGTCTCGGGCCCCTGACACTTATTGTATGGTCTCTTAACGTGCTAGTGACACCCCTGCTTTTCATTGGGGGGATGTTGCATCGTCTGCCAAGTCTTTTGCTTTCGTTGTGAATGATTTTCGTGTGCAAGTTCGGTACTAGTCCCGCTAGGATTTTCCAGGTGTATATAATCATGTATCTCTCCCGCCTGCGTTCCAGGGAATACAGGTTCAGGAACCTCAAGCGCTCCCAGTAATTGAGGTGTTTTATCTCCGTTATGCGCGCCGTGAAAGTTCTCTGTACATTTTCTAGGTCAGCAATTTCACCTGCCTTGAAAGGTGCTGTTAGTGTGCAGCAATATTCCAGCCTAGACAGAACAAGTGACCTGAAGAGTGTCATCATGGGCTTGGCATCCCCAGTTTTGAAGGTTCTCATTATCCATCCTGTCATTTTTCTAGCAGATGCGATTGATACAATGTTATGGTCCTTGAAGGTGAGATCCTCTGACATGATCACTCCCAGGTCTTTGACGTTAGTGTTTCGCTCTATTTTGTGGCCAGAATTTGTTTTGTACTCTGATGAAGATTTAATTTCCTCGTGTTTACCATATATGAGTAATTGAAATTTCTCATCGTTGAACTTCATATTGTTTTCTGCAGCCCACTGAAAGATTTGGTTGATGTCCGCCTGGAGCCTTGCAGTGTCTGCAATGGAAGACACTGTCATGCAGATTCGGGTGTCATCTGCAAAGGAAGACACGGTGCTATGGCTGACATCCTTGTCTATGTCAGATATGAGGATGAGGAACAAGATGGGAGCGAGTACTGTGCCTTGTGGAACAGAGCTTTTCACCGTAGCTGCCTCGGACTTTACTCTTCTGTTAGTGAGGAAATTATAGATCCATCGACCGACTTTTCCTGTTATTCCTTTAGCACGCATTTTGTGCGCTATTACGCCATGGTCACACTTGTCGAAGGCTTTTGCAAAGTCTCTATATACTACATCTGCATTGTTTTTGTCTTCTAGTGCATCTAGGACCTTGTCGTAGTGATCCAATAGTTGAGACAGACAGGAGCGACCTGTTCTAAACCCATGTTGCCCTCGGTTGTGTAACTGATGGGTTTCTAGATGGGTGGTGATCTTGCTTCTTAGGACCCTTTCAAAGATTTTTATGATATGGGATGTTAGTGCTATCGGTCTGTAGTTCTTTGCTGTTGCTTTACTGCCCCCTTTGTGGAGTGGGGCTATGTCTGTTGTTTTTAGTAACTGTGGGACGACCCCCGTGTCCATGCTCCCTCTCCATAGGATGGTAAAGGCTCGTGATAGGGGTTTCTTGCAGTTCTTGATGAACATGGAGTTCCATGAGTCTGGCCCTGGGGCAGAGTGCATGGGCAAGTCATTTATCGCCTGTTCGAAGTCATTTGGCGTCAGGATAACATCAGATAGGCTTGTGTTAACCAAATTCTGTGGCTCTCTCATAAAAAATTAATTTTGATCTTCGACTCTCAGTCTGGTTAGCAGCTTGCTAAAAACTGAGTCATATTGGGACTTGAGTAGCTCACTCATTTCCCTGCTGTCAGCTGTGTAGGACCCATCTTGTTTAAGTAGGGGCCCAATACTGGACGTTGTTCTCGACTTTGATTTGGCATAGGAGAAGAAATACTTTGGGTTTCTTTCGATTTCATTTATGGCTTTTAGTTCTTCCCGCGATTCCTGACTCCTATAAGATTGCTTTAGCTTAAGTTCGATGCTTGCTATTTCTCTGACCAGTGTCTCCCTACGCATTTCAGATATGTTGACCTCTTTTAGCCGCTCTGTTATTCTTTTCCGTCGCCTGTAAAGGGAGCGCCTGTCTCTTTCTATTTTACATCTACTCCTCCTTTTTCTTAGAGGAATAAGCCTTGTGCATGCATCGAGTGCCACCAAGTTAATCTGTTCTAGGCATAAGTTGGGGTCTGTGTTGCTTAGTATATCTTCCCAGCTTATATCGGTTAGGACTTGGTTTACTTGGTCCCACTTTATGTTTTTGTTATTGAAGTTGAATTTGGTGAATGCTCCCTCGTGACTAATCTCATTATGTCGGTCTGGGGCTCCACGCATACATGTCTGAACCTCAATTATGTTGTGATCTGAGTATATTGTTTTTGATATGGTGACATTTCTTATCAGATCATCATTGTTAGTGAAGATGAGGTCTAGTGTATTCTCCAGTCTAGTAGGCTCTATTATTTGCTGGTTTAAATTGAATTTTGTGCAGAGATTTAAAAGCTCGTGTGAGTGTGAGTTTTCATCAGAGCTGCCTCCTGGTGTTATTACTGCAACAATATTATTTGCTATATTCCTCCATTTTAGGTGCCTTAAGTTGAAATCCCCCAGGAGCAAGATGTTGGGTGCAGGAGCTGGAAGATTTTCCAGACAGTGGTCAATTTTTAACAGCTGTTCCTGGAATTGCTGGGATGTTGCATCCGGAGGTTTGTAGACTACCACAATGACTAGGTTTTGGTTCTCGATCTTTACTGCTAAAACTTCCACTACATCATTTGAGGCATTAAGCAGTTCTGTGCAAACAAGTGACTCTGCAATGTACAGGCCAACCCCCCCTTCCTTTTGCCTGTTCACTCTGTCACATCTGTTTAGATTGTAACCTGGGATCCATATTTCGTTGTCCAAGTGATCCTTTATGTGGGTCTCAGTGAAAGCCGCGAACATTGCCTTTGCCTCTGCAAGCAGTCCACGGATGAAAGGTATTTTGTTGTTTGTTGCTGGCTTTAGACCCTGTATATTTGCAAAGAAGAATGTCATCGGACTGGTGGTATTGTTGGTACTGGGGGGGATTTTTTTTCCGGCATTAGTATCTGTATCTGTTGGTTTGGAGTGGAGGCCATCGATTGTGGTTCCACTCCAGGAATGACTTGATTTGGTGTACGATTTCTGCCATTTCCTGCCAGTTTTTTTTTCCTTCTTGGTGAGGAGAAGTTTGAGTGGAGGGTTTATGCTTGTATGTATTGTTCTATGTATGTAGTAGGCACATGAATAAGTGTGGATGTTCTTTATGGTGAGCAAATTTAGACTTCTGAAAAGAGGTGGAGTATGCTATCGTGAGTGGGAATTTGTTATCATTCTGGTTGCAGCCTTTCGCTGGGTTATTTGAGGCCTTAGGTGATTTGATGTTGTTGACCCCATGCACAAATTCCATATGTGAGATAAGGGTAGATGAGTGAGTGATACAGTGCAAGGAGAGCTGATTGCGGAACATAGTACCGTCTCTTTGATAGTATGTCTACTGTCTTAGAGATTTTCTTGGAAATTTATTGTTTATGTGTCTGGAATTGGAGGCTACTGTCTAGATGGATTCCTAGGAATTTTTCATCTGTGAGTCTTGTGATGTGTGATCCATTTAGTGTTATGTTAAGTGGAACATAAGCAGCTCTGGTTCCAAACTGAATGAAATAGGTTTTGTCAGTATTTATTGTGAGTTTATTTGTCATCATCCAGGTAGATATTTTCTGTAATTCAGCATTGACAGTGTTGGCGAGTATGGCTGGGTTTTGGTGTGAGAAGACGTATGTAGTGTCATCTGCAAATAATATGGGTTTGAGTAGCTGTGATGCATTCGGTAGATCATTGATGTAGATGAGAAAGAGGAGTGGTCCAAGTACGCTTCCTTGTGGGACTCCTGCTGTGATTGGTTGTGTGGAAGAGTTTGCACCATTTGCGTACATGTATTGGGTTCTGTTACTAAGGTATGACTTTAGGGAGTGGCCTCTTATACCATAGTGTGTTAATTTAGTGAGCAGCAATTCATGGTCGACTGTATCAAAAGCTTTACGTAAGTCAATGAAAAGTCCCAGTGGAACTTCTTTCTTCTCGAGACCGGTATATATTAGCTCAAGCATGTGTATAATAGCATCATTTGTGCTTTTATTATTCCTGAATCCGAACTGACAGGGGTTTAGTATGTTGTTTGAGATGAGGTAGGAATAGATCCGTCTGTGAATTAATTTTTCAAAGATTTTAGAGAGTAGTGGTAAGTTAGATATTGGTCTATAGTTATTCAAGTCAGTTTCATCACCTCCTTTGTGGATAGGGGTAACCCTCGCAATTTTGATAACTGTTGTGCCTGTTTACCTTCCACATCGTTACTTTTGGCGGAAATGTAACTTAATATCATATTACAAACTTGCTTATTAATAGGTAACATTGGGAAGTGTGAGTATATAATATTATCTGGGGCCAGAGTATCTTACTAAAGGAATCAAGTTAAATTAATGTGTAATGTAACTTGACTTAACGTAATAAGTTAGGAGTAACAGTGCGGGTATTGTTAAAGAACTTGAGTAACGACCAGTCTCTGGTTGAACCCCGATCTACCTCTCAGAATGACATCTGATCTACCCAGTGCCAGATTTACATACTGGGGGCCCCCCAACACACACAGGCCAAGGGCCACACTACCTGTGGAAAATTACATTTATCTGGATGTAACTCATAATGTACATACCAGTAAATGGTCACAAAGATAATTATTATTTATCAATGTTACATAGACAAGTAGGAATTTGGGACACCTAGGTCGCAAAAAATGTCCCCCTTCGATACCTACAACTGTCATATCCACAAGTTGCTCTAGACCTATTAATTACAAATGAAATATGCATCACCAGGAATTCTGGTAAATATAAAAATTTGTGGACTGTATATTAAAATTAATAAATGATTACATATGCACAGTTATATAACAGAAGGAGAATATATCTTAATACCACTCACCAATTTGACTGGAGATTACTGTGTGTCATGTACAGGACCCCCTTTTTTGCCTACATTTATGATAAATTTACTGGCCAGAATTTAACATAAACAGACTTATCTGAGGTTCCTGGAGCTGCCCTGTACATCGGTTTAATTCTCAACTTATGCAGAAATGCACATCCAACAATTTCGGCTTTTATTTGAGAGGTGTCAGTCCAATTTAACATCTAGAGCGACGAAAATTCTTCCGATTATTCACTAACGTTTCTTGTCCAATTCAAACAACAATGGCCACTGCCCAGCGCAGGCACAGAGCCTCCCTGTCGGCTCCATTCTCTTCTTTTAAAAATACATACATTTTATTTTTCCGGAAAATATTATTTTCCACTGTGGCCAGGCGGAGGTCGTTGCTAAATGACTCAAATTGCTTATTTGACAATGATGGAGGACCTGGGTACATATAAGATCTGGCATCCACACGGCGACATATTACACAAGATTTAATCACCCTTTTTACACTTTGCCATCCTTGTGGAATCCAGAAAGTTTCCCTAATACAATTTAAGGTATCTTGTACCCCACCATGCATTACATTTTTATGGGCTTTTAAAACAATTAAATTTGTTAGATGATGAGTTTTGGGCAGTAAGATAGGGTGTTTACCATAATCACCCAATTCAGCATTTTGTAACCTACCTCTGCACCTAATTACATTGTTCTCTAAATACAGCCCCAATTTCTCTATTATGGAACCTTTCACAATTTTTCTTTCCATCATCAATTTAATCTCATTTTCATAGATTTCCTCCTGTACCATCTTTATCCAGTATTCAAGAGGATGTGCAAACTTATATGAGATATTCATCTTGTTTAGAAATTTAAACACCAACTTAGTTACATTGATTAGTTTGGGTAAAGAAAAATACCTATTTATATCAATGGCTAAGGAAGGACAAACTATTGGAGCAGTGGTCACAGTAATTTCAACAGGAGCAATATACTCCTTTTGTACAGGCCAATTAGCTTTATTTACCAACCAACTCGGCCCTTTAAACCATGATACAGCATTTACAAATTTAGCATAAGGTAAACCTCGAGACAAGAAATCAGCTGGATTCTCCTCACCTGGTATATGATTAAATGTTAACAAGCATCCGGCAATCAAACTATTGTTACCATATACTCGCTCGCTACTCCTATCTGTTGAACTTTTCCCTCACACTTTGGGTTTCTTTCGATTTCATTTATGGCTTTTAGTTCTTCCCGCGATTCCTGACTCCTAGAAGATTCCTTTAGCTTAAGTTCGATGTTTGCTATTTCTCTGACCAGTGTCTCCCTACTCATTTCAGATATATTGGTCTCTTTTGGCCGCTCTGTTATTCTTTTCCGTCGCCTGTAAAGGGAGCGCCTGTCTCTTTCTATTTTACATCTACTCCTCCTTTTTCTTAAAGGAATATGCCTTGAGCATACATCGAGTGCCACAGAGTTAATCTGTTCTAGGCATAAGTTGGGATCTGTGTTGCTTAGTCTATCTTCCCAGCTTATATCATTTAGGACTTGGTTTACTTGGTCCCACTTTATGTTCTTATTACTGAACTTGAATTTGGTGAAGGCTCCCTCGTGACTAATCTCATTATGTCGGTCTGGGGCATGTCTGAACCTCGATTATATTGTGATCTGAGTATATTGTTTTTGATATGGTGACATTTCGTATCATATCATCATTGTTAGTTAGTGAAGATGAGGTCCAGTGTATTCTCCAGTCTAGCAGCTCTATTATTTGCTGGTTTAAGTTGAATTTTGTGCATTGATTTAAAAAAAGCTCGTGTGTGTGTGAGTTCTCGTCAGAGCTGCCTCCTGGTGTTATCACTGCAACAACATTATTTGCTATATTCCTCCATTTTAGGTGCCTTAAGTTGAAATCCCCCAGGAGCAAGATGTTGGGGCAGGAGCTGGAAGGTGTTCCAGTCTGTGGTCAATTTTCAACAGCTGTTCCTGGAATTATAGTTTAATTACTCATGTTTACGGTATGTTGTGCTTATTTTGCTATGTTATAATACTGGTTCACAAGAAAATTATAACCAAGTATAATATACACAACTGTTTTAATATCTGAGGCAATTTTCTCCGAGTGAATGTATTTTTGCAACCACTAAATAAAGCCGTCGTTATGTTATGTGAACCTATGCTGTCTCTCTCTCTCTCTCTCTCTCTCAGTGTATATACTAAGACTTGATTTAACCCCTATTTCAAGGATTTAAGTCTTCTTGACTGGTGGTGGAAAAGTTCTGTGCAGCCTTGATAAGCCTCGTGTAGCAGATAAGATTTAAGTCCCATTAATCAAACAAGCAACATTGGCACGCATGCGTCAAGAACGAGGGTAGTCATTATAGAAGTATTTTATATTGTGTAAGATGAATTTCTACCAGAAACTCTATGTGGCAATGTTTAGATTACTACCTGTTGTAGGCTCTGTTAGGTCTAATAATCTCTATATCCCTGACCTGACTAAACACTCGGCCCCAACACATTGAGAATTATTAGTCTGGTAGGTCGCCATCCCAAAGGTAATATATTATTTAAATTTTTAGGGAATGTTTTTATTTTGAGGGCTCCAGAGGGCTATCCCTGCGGGTAATGGGTCTATGATCAAGAAAAATGACTCTGCCTGACACTCCCGTCGTAGGGGAGAGTGGAGGCCCCAGCCGACCTTTGCTTGATATTAGACCTGAATATGCTCGTTTTGCACTATTACATGCGACTGACTCTGTGAAGCTTGCCTCATTCAGTCCCTCATTCTGTAGATAACGGTTAGTGGAGCGGTTTGATCCGAGAAAGGGTTAGACAAGGTCAATTTACTTGAAGGGTCTCAACATAAAGATCTTTTGCATTATACACAAATAACTCGCACATAGAAACTTATGACGACGTTTCGGTCCGAAACGTCGTCATAAGTTTCTCCTATGTGCGGGTTAATTGTGTATTGTTCCAGTCACTGTATTGTGCCTTTTTGTTCCATATCTTTTGTACACTCTGATTCAGTACAGTCATGGACCTGCCACATCCTGACAACTCCTTACACAGCGTGTTACTGATGTTCATGTAAAAAGGGTATTATGATGCATTGTATTGTATAATGTAGTATATTTGACCAGGTGTGTCCGCTCACCTGCACTATGTTAAGCTATTGGTGTATGGATGTATACAACTTGATGCGACTCCAGACTCTGTGCTGGTGGCTATGGCTACCCTGACCTCGCTCCCTCTGGTAAAGGTCAGAGCAATACAGTATTTGACGAGACGTACGTGAGGGAAAGTAATACTGGTGCAAGAGAGAGAGAGAGAGCGGGATGAGGGGGGCCACACTTCTCTCATACTCAGAGTCATAACATCTGTGCTGCATCTTGAAGAGCCAGAGGACTCAATAACTTGTAGGAAGGTAAAGGAGGTAACAAAGTTTGAAATTATTACGCTAGACACCCTTAGTTACACATGTTCACCCGTGACACTCATCTAGGGTGCTATCTATACACGTATACAAACACTGCTACTAGAGCTAGGTGTATCGCTATCCATAGATATATATACAAACATATACTGAGAATGATACAGAGAGCAATCTCAGTTTCAACCAGTCAACATGACAAATAAAGCCTATCAACAACAAAGCCGTGACATTCACGGCTGATACCTGGTCAAGTGATCCATATCATTAAGTGGATGCAAGCAATAATTATCATGCAATATGTCTTCTGCGTGATAAATATTCTGCAGAAATAAATACTGCAAGACCTGCAATGTTCCAACACTTTACACTGTTACACAACAGAGAGCTTAGGTGAGTTTTCTTACCGTATTTACAATATTATTGGATAAATCTAATCTACTTAATCAAGGGTGGTGACATTGGGGGCTTCAGCCCCCAAATTCCCCGAGCCCCCAATAAAATTTGCAATTACAATAACGCTGTTTCAAAATACGTCTCCTAGCCCCTTCCAACCAGATAGCCCCCTCAGCCCCCAGCATAGAAATTCTGGAGCTGTCTCTGTGCCAGTCCTAAACTTACAGAGAACTCCCTGTATCCATTCCTTCCTAACAACATAAAAGTCACGTGATCCCATTTTCTACATGTCCTCACCCCGATATGTCATTGTTCAGGTCACCATGTGTCACACACACCTCACTCTCCACCTACATGACATTGTTCAGGTCGCCATGTGTCACACACACCTCACACTCCACCTACATGACATGTTCAGGTCACCATGTGTCACTCACACCTCACTCTCCACCTACATGACATTGTTCAGGTCACCATGTGTCACTCACACCTCACTCTCCACCTACATGACATTGTTCAGGTCACCATGTGTCACTCACACCTCACTCTCCACCTACATGACATTGTTCAGGTCACCATGTGTCACTCACACCTCACTCTCCACCTACATGACATTGTTCAGGTCACCATGTGTCACTCACACCTCACTCTCCACCTACATAAGAACATAAGAACATAAGAACGAAGGAACACTGCAGAAGGCCCACTGGCCCATGCGAGGCAGGTCCAAGTCCCTACCGGCTTAAGCCAATGCACCCAACCTAGTCAGGTCAGGTCACACTGACTTAAGGGAGGAACACGGCAACCGACCTGTTAGCACAAGCTATCAGGTCTAACTCACACCCACCCACATCTACTCATGTATTTATCCAACCTATTTTTAAAGCTACACAACGTTCTGGCCTCTATAACGGTACTTGGGAGTTTGTTCCACTCATCCACAACTCTATTACCAAACCAGTACTTTCCTATATCCCTCCTGAATCTGAATTTTTCCAACTTAAAACCATTGCTGCGAGTCCTGTCTAGGCTAGATATTTTCAGCACACTATTTACATCCCCTTTATTTATTCCTGTCTTCCACTTATAAACCTCAATCATATCCCCCCTAATTCTACGTCAGGTCACCATGTGTCACTCACACCTCACTCTCCACCTACATGACATTGTTCAGGTCAACATGTGTCACTCACACCTCACTCTCCACCTACATGACATTGTTCAGGTCAACATGTGTCACTCACACCTCACTCTCCACCTACATGACATTGTTCAGGTCAACATGTGTCACTCACACCTCACTCTCCACCTACATGTCATTGTTCAGGTCACCATGTGTCACTCACACCTCACTCTCCACCTACATGACATTGTTCAGGTCAACATGTGTCACACACACCTCACACTCCACCTACATGACATTGTTCAGGTCAACATGTGTCACTCACACCTCACTCTCCACCTACATGACATTGTTCAGGTCAACATGTGTCACTCACACCTCACTCTCCACCTACATGACATTGTTCAGGTCAACATGTGTCACACATACCTCACACTCCACCTACATGACATTGTTCAGGTCAACATGTGTCACACATACCTCACTCTCCACCTACATGACATTGTTCAGGTCACCATGTGTCACACATACCTCACACTCCACCTACATGACATTGTTCAGGTCAACATGTGTCACACACACCTCACTCTCCACCTACATGACATTGTTCAGGTCAACATGTGTCACACACACCTCACTCTCCACCTACATGACATTGTTCAGGTCAACATGTGTCACACACACCTCACTCTCCACCTACATGACATTGTTCAGGTCAACATGTGTCACACACACCTCACTCTCCACCTACATGACATTGTTCAGGTCAACATGTGTCACACACACCTCACTCTCCACCTACATGACATTGTTCAGGTCAACATGTGTCACACACACCTCACTCTCCACCTACATGACATTGCTCAGGTCACCATGTGTCACACATACCTCACACTCCACCTACATGACATTGTTCAGGTCACCATGTGTCACACACACCTCACTCTCCACCTACATGACATTGTTCAGGTCACCATGTGTCACTCACCACCTACATGACATTGTTCAGGTCACCATGTGTCACTCACCACCTACATGACATTGTTCAGGTCACCATGTGTCACTCACCACCTACATGACATTGTTCAGGTCACCATGTGTCACTCACCACCTACATGACATTGTTCAGGTCACCATGTGTCACTCACCACCAACATGACATTGTTCAGGTCAACATGTGTCACTCACCACCAACATAACATTGTTCAGGTCACCATGTGTCACTCACCACCAACATAACATTGTTCAGGTCAACATGTGTCACTCACCACCAACATAACATTGTTCAGGTCAACATGTGTCACTCACCACCAACATAACATTGTTCAGGTCAACATGTGTCACTCACCACCAACATAACATTGTTCAGGTCAACATGTGTCACTCACCACCAACATAACATTGTTCAGGTCAACATGTGTCACTCACCACCAACATAACATTGTTCAGGTCAACATGTGTCACTCACCACCAACATAACATTGTTCAGGTCAACATGTGTCACTCACCACCAACATAACATTGTTCAGGTCAACATGTGTCACTCACCACCAACATAACATTGTTCAGGTCAACATGTGTCACTCACACCTAACTCTCCGCCTATATATATAATGTCTTTCAACCTCTGTATGTTAGAAATGATCAAACTCCCAGGACACAAACGTTTTCTAATAAATATGTCCTAGTGTTTGCTGCTTGTTTTTTTAAACACGATCATCCACGCATGAATACTATCATGCGGCTGAAGATCATACTAAATTTATACAGCAGTTGAGGAACTTTGCTTACGGTCCTGGTACTTTTTTTTTTAGCGACGAGGGGTACAGGTATGACCTTCCTGTTTATTATTACGTGTCCGTGAAGGGTTGCCTTTATGTCTCACGAAATTGCAATTACACGAGTGCAAACAAATCAGGGAACGGTTGGGGTTCGAACCCAAGGTAAATGAGGCCTAGTTGGACGAATCTTATTAGAGCCAGTTGGCCCAGTGGTTAAAGCACTGGCCAACTGGGGCCCAGTTTCCATGGGTTCAAATCCCCACCCGTTCCCTGATTTAGGATGTCTTTAAGTGTCTTCCCGTGACTTTGTTATTCCTGCATTGTCTTCGTGTATAACCTGAGAATCCCTTAAGCGATCGGCTTTAGATTTTCTACTCGAGAATACAGCAGTCTAATTTAACTACCTCACATTTTTCAAGGCGCCGTATACCCCCTACGAATTTAGTGCTCTCCCATGAAATAACTGGAAACTAAAATGTAACTGGGGAATAGTTGATGTAGTCATTAGTATGTAAGAAGAGTCCTGTGAATCATATATGGTTGTAATAATCTGAGACAGCTTCTGCTGCTCGGCTGGTGTACGGTAACTAAAGCAACGTTTATACAACTTTGTGTACGTCCATTCCTGGATTAACTTTCCCAACATTAACTTAAGAAAACCTCTTCTGATTTACTTTAAACTTTGTGTCTATAAAAATTATTAGTATCAGACCAATCATTTAGATTGACAGTGTTATTACGGTCCTGATCATCCATTCTGAGGCAGTCAATATAGATTACAGACGAGAAATAAAATATACATCAATACTTGTGTATCCTGTTACTTTGAATAAAGTTGGGATAGTTCATAGAATGTGTTGGTGCAAATTTTACCAGTTATATTTCTAAAGGTAAATGGTATTTTTTCATACTTTAGTAAGACTATTTTGATCGGCTTCAAGCTTTAAACACTGTCACATTTTATTCCAGAAAGATTTTCACTGAATTTAGTATCGTAGTTGTCAAGGTGTCAAGATTATTAAGAAAATTAGCGAAATTGTAAATTGTGTGTTTGATGCAGTACTGTGTTTCATGCAGTACTGTGTTTGATGCAGTACTGTGTTTGATGCAGTACTGTGTTTCATGCAGTACTGTGTTTGATGCAGTACTGTGTTTGATGCAGTACTGTGTTTCATGCAGTACTGTGTTTGATGCAGTACTGTGTTTGATGCAGTACTGTGTTTCATGCAGTACTGTGTTTGATGCAGTACTGTGTTTCATGCAGTACTGTGTTTGATGCAGTACTGTGTTTGATGCAGTACTGTGTTTCATGCAGTACTGTGTTTGATGCAGTACTGTGTTTGATGCAGTACTGTGTTTGATGCAGTACTGTGTTTCATGCAGTACTGTGTTTGATGCAGTACTGTGTTTCATGCAGTACTGTGTTTGATGCAGTACTGTGTTTGATGCAGTACTGTGTTTCATGCAGTACTGTGTTTGATGCAGTACTGTGTTTGATGCAGTACTGTGTTTCATGCAGTACTGTGTTTGATGCAGTACTGTGTTTGATGCAGTACTGTGTTTCATGCAGTACTGTGTTTGATGCAGTACTGTGTTTCATGCAGTACTGTGTTTGATGCAGTACTGTGTTTGATGCAGTACTGTGTTTCATGCAGTACTGTGTTTGATGCAGTACTGTGTTTGATGCAGTACTGTGTTTGATGCAGTACTGTGTTTCATGCAGTACTGTGTTTGATGCAGTACTGTGTTTCATGCAGTACTGTGTTTGATGCAGTACTGTGTTTGATGCAGTACTGTGTTTCATGCAGTACTGTGTTTGATGCAGTACTGTGTTTGATGCAGTACTGTGTTTGATGCAGTACTGTGTTTCATGCAGTACTGTGTTTGATGCAGTACTGTGTTTCATGCAGTACGGAGTTTGATGCAGTACTGTGTTTGATGCAGTACTGTGTTTGATGCAGTACTGTGTTTGATGCAGTACTGTGTTTCATGCAGTACTGTGTTTCATGCAGTACTGTGTTTCATGCAGTACTGTGTTTGATGCAGTACTGTGTTTGATGCAGTACTGTGTTTGATGCAGTACTGTGTTTGATGCAGTACTGTGTTTGATGCAGTACTGTGTTTGATGCAGTACTATGTTTCATGCAGTACTGTGTTTCATGCAGTACTGTGTTTCATGCAGTACTGTGTTTCATGCAGTACTGTGTTTCATGCAGTACTGTGTTTCATGCAGTACTGTGTTTCATGCAGTACTGTGTTTGATGCAGTACTGTGTTTGATGCAGTACTGTGTTTGATGCAGTACTGTGTTTGATGCAGTACTGTGTTTCATGCAGTACTATGTTTCATGCAGTACTGTGTTTCATGCAGTACTGTGTTTCATGCAGTACTGTGTTTCATGCAGTACTATGTTTCATGCAGTACTGTGTTTCATGCAGTACTGGGTTTCATGCAGTGCTATGTTTCATGCAGTACTGTGTTTCATGCTGTAGTGTTTCATGCAGTACTGTGTTTCATGCAGTACTGTGTTTCATGCAGTACTGTGTTTCATGCAGTAAAGTGTTTCATGCAGTACTGTGTTTCATGCAGTACTGTGTTTCATGCAGTACTGTGTTTCATGCAGTACTGTGTTTCATGCAGTACTGTGTTTCATGCAGTACTATGTTTCATGCAGTACTGTGTTTCATGCAGTACTGTGTTTCATGCAGTACTGTGTTTCATGCAGTACTATGTTTCATGCAGTACTGTGTTTCATGCAGTACTGTGTTTCATGCAGTACTGTGTTTCATGCAGTACTATGTTTCATGCAGTACTGTGTTTCATGCAGTAGTGTTTCATGCAGTACTGTGTTTCATGCAGTACTGTGTTTCATGCAGTACTATGTTTCATGCAGTACTGTGTTTCATGCAGTACTGTGTTTCATGCAGTACTGTGTTTCATGCAGTACTGTGTTTCATGCAGTACTGTGTTTCATGCAGTACTATGTTTCATGCAGTACTGTGTTTCATGCAGTACTGTGTTTCATGCAGTACTGTGTTTCATGCAGTACTGCGTTTCATGCAGTACTATGTTTCATGCAGTACTGTGTTTCATGCAGTACTGTGTTTCATGCAGTACTGTGTTTCATGCAGTACTGTGTTTCATGCAGTACTGTGTTTCATGCAGTACTATGTTTCATGCAGTACTGTGTTTCATGCAGTAGTTTTTCATGCAGTACTGTGTTTCATGCAGTACTGTGTTTCATGCAGTAGTGTTTCATGCAGTACTGTGTTTGATGCAGTACTGTGTTTGATGCAGTACTGTGTTTCATGCAGTACTGTGTTTCATGCAGTACTACGTTTCATGCAGTACTGTGTTTCATGCAGTACTGTGTTTCATGCAGTACTGTGTTTGATGCAGTACTGTGTTTCATGCAGTACTATGTTTCATGCAGTACTATGTTTCATGCAGTACTATGTTTCATGCAGTACTATGTTTCATGCAGTACTGTGTTTCATGCAGTACTATGTTTCATGCAGTACTATGTTTCATGCAGTACTGTGTTTCATGCAGTACTATGTTTCATGCAGTACTGTGTTTCATGCAGTACTATGTTTCATGCAGTACTGTGTTTCATGCAGTACTGTGTTTCATGCAGTACTATGTTTCATGCAGTACTATGTTTCATGCAGTAATATGTTTCATGCAGTACTGTGTTTCATGCAGTACTGTGTTTCATGCAGTACTATGTTTCATGCAGTACTGTGTTTCATGCAGTACTATGTTTCATGCAATACTGTGTTTCATGCAGTACTATGTTTCATGCAGTACTGTGTTTCATGCAGTACTGTGTTTCATGCAGTACTGTGTTTCATGCAGTACTATGTTTCATGCAATACTGTGTTTCATGCAGTACTATGTTTCATGCAGTACTGTGTTTCATGCAGTACTGTGTTTCATGCAGTACTATGTTTCATGCAGTACTGTGTTTCATGCAGTACTGTGTTTCATGCAGTACTGTGTTTCATGCAGTACTGTGTTTCATGCAGTACTGTGTTTCATGCAGTAGTGTTTCATGCAGTACTATGTTTCATGCAGTACTGTGTTTCATGCAGTAGTGTTTCATGCAGTACTGTGTTTCATGCAGTACTGTGTTTCATGCAGTACTGTCTTTCGTGCAGTACTATGTTTCATGCAGTACTGTGTTTCATGCAGTACTGTGTTTCATGCAGTACTGTGTTTCATGCAGTACTGTGTTTCATGCAGTACTATGTTTCATGCAGTACTGTGTTTCATGCAGTACTGTGTTTCATGCAGTACTGAGTTTCATGCAGCACTATGTTTCATGCAGCACTATTTTTCATGCAGTACTGTGTTTCATGCAGCACTATGTTTCATGCAGTACTATGTTTCATGCAGTACTGTGTTTCATGCAGCACTATGTTTCATGCAGTACTGTGTTTCATGCAGCACTATGTTTCATGCAGTACTATGTTTCATGCAGTACTGTGTTTCATGCAGCACTATGTTTCATGCAGTACTATGTTTCCTGCAGTACTGTGTTTCATGCAGTAGTGTTTCATGCAGTACTGTGTTTCATGCAGTACTGTGTTTCATGCAGTACTGTGTTTCGTGCAGTACTATGTTTCATGCAGTACTGTGTTTCATGCAGTACTGTGTTTCATGCAGTACTGTGTTTCATGCAGTACTGTGTTTCATGCAGTACTATGTTTCATGCAGTACTGTGTTTCATGCAGTACTGTGTTTCATGCAGTACTGAGTTTCATGCAGCACTATGTTTCATGCAGCACTATGTTTCATGCAGTACTGTGTTTCATGCAGTACTATGTTTCATTCAGTACTGTGTTTCATGCAATACTGTGTTTCATGCAGTACTGAGTTTCATGCAGCACTATGTTTCATGCAGCACTATGTTTCATGCAGTACTGTGTTTCATGCAGCACTATGTTTCATGCAGCACTATGTTTCATGCAGCACTATGTTTCATGCAGTACTATGTTTCATGCAGTACTGTGTTTCATGCAGTAGTGTTTCATGCAGTACTGTGTTTCATGCAGTACTGTGTTTCATGCAGTACTGTGTTTCGTGCAGTACTATGTTTCATGCAGTACTATGTTTCATGCAATACTGTGTTTCATGCAGTACTGTGTTTCATGCAGTAGTGTTTCATGCAGTACTGTGTTTCATGCAGTACTGTGTTTCATGCAGTACTGTGTTTCATGCAGTACTGTGTTTCATGCAGTACTATGTTTCATGCAGTACTGTTTCATGCAGTACTGTGTTTCATGCGGTACTGTGTTTCATGCAGTACTGTGTTTCATGCAGTACTGTTTCATGGAGTACTGTGTTTCATGCAGTAGTGTTTCAAGCAGTACTGTGTTTCATGCAGTACTGTGTTTCATGCAGTACTGTGTTTCATGCAGTACTGTGTTTCATGCAGTACTCTGTTTCATGCAGTACTGTGTTTCATGCAGTACTGTTTCATGCAGTACTGTGTTTCATGCAGTACTGTTTCATGCAGTACTGTGTTTCATGCAATACTGGGTTTCATGCAGTACTGTTTCATGCAGTACTCTGTTTCATGCAGTACTGTGTTTCATGCAGTAGTGTTTCATGCAGTACTGTGTTTCATGCAGTACTGTGTTTCATGCAGTACTGTTTCATGCAGTACTCTGTTTCATGCAGTACTGTGTTTCATGCAGTACTCTGTTTCATGCAGTACTGTGTTTCATGCAGTAGTGTTTCATGCAGTACTGTGTTTCATGCAGTACTGTTTCATGCAGTACTGTGTTTCATGCAGTACTGTGTTTCATGCAGTAGTGATTCATGCAGTACTGTGTTTCATGCAGTACTGTTTCATGCAGTACTGTGTTTCATGCAGTACTGTGTTTCATGCAGCACTATGTTTCATGCAGCACTATTTTTCATGCAGTACTGTGTTTCATGCAGCACTATGTTTCATGCAGTACTATGTTTCATGCAGTACTGTGTTTCATGCAGCACTATGTTTCATGCAGTACTATGTTTCATGCAGTACTGTGTTTCATGCAGCACTATGTTTCATGCAGTACTGTGTTTCATGCAGCACTATGTTTCATGCAGTACTATGTTTCATGCAGTACTGTGTTTCATGCAGCACTATGTTTCATGCAGTACTATGTTTCATGCAGTACTGTGTTTCATACAGTAGTGTTTCATGCAGTACTGTGTTTCATGCAGTACTGTGTTTCATGCAGTACTGTGTTTCGTGCAGTACTATGTTTCATGCAGTACTGTGTTTCATGCAGTACTGTGTTTCATGCAGTACTGTGTTTCATGCAGTACTATGTTTCATGCAGTACTGTGTTTCATGCAGTACTGTGTTTCATGCAGTACTGTGTTTCATGCAGTACTATGTTTCATGCAGTACTGTGTTTCATGCAGTACTGTGTTTCATGCAGTACTGAGTTTCATGCAGCACTATGTTTCATGCAGCACTATGTTTCATGCAGTACTGTGTTTCATGCAGTACTATGTTTCATGCAGTACTGTGTTTCATGCAATACTGTGTTTCATGCAGTACTGAGTTTCATGCAGTACTGTGTTTCATGCAGTACTGTGTTTCATGCAGTACTGTGTTTCATGCAGTACTGTGTTTCATGCAGTACTATGTTTCATGCAGTACTGTTTCATGCAGTACTATGTTTCATGCGGTACTGTGTTTCATGCAGTAATGTGTTTCATGCAGTACTGTTTCATGTAGTACTGTGTTTCATGCAGTAGTGTTTCAAGCAGTACTGTGTTTCATGCAGTACTGTGTTTCATGCAGTACTGTGTTTCATGCAGTACTGTGTTTCATGCAGTACTCTGTTTCATGCAGTACTGTGTTTCATGCAGTACTGTTTCATGCAGTACTGTGTTTCATGCAGTACTGTTTCATGCAGTACTGTGTTTCATGCAATACTGTGTTTCATGCAGTACTGTTTCATGCAGTACTCTGTTTCATGCAGTACTGTGTTTCATGCAGTAGTGTTTCATGCAGTACTGTGTTTCATGCAGGACTGTGTTTCATGCAGTACTGTTTCATGCAGTACTCTGTTTCATGCAGTACTGTGTTTCATGCCGTACTCTGTTTCATGCAGTACTGTGTTTCATGCAGTAGTGTTTCATGCAGTACTGTGTTTCATGCAGTACTGTTTCATGCAGTACTGTGTTTCATGCAGTACTGTGTTTCATGCAGTAGTGATTCATGCAGTACTGTGTTTCATGCAGTACTGTTTCATGCAATACTGTGTTTCATGCAGTAGTGTTTCATGCAGTACTGTGTTTCATGAAGTACTGTGTTTCATGCAGTACTGTGTTTCATGCAGTACTCTGTTTCATGCAGTACTGTGTTTCATGCAGTACTGTGTTTCATGCAGTAGTGTTTCATGCAGTACTGTGTTTCATGCAGTACTGTGTTTCATGCAGTACTGTGTTTCATGCAGTACTGTGTTTCATGCAGTACTGTGTTTCATGCAGTACTGTGTTTCATGCAGTACTGTGTTTCATGCAGTACTGTGTTTCATGCAGTACTGTGTTTCATGCAGTAGTGTTTCATGCAGTACTGTGTTTCATACAGTACTGTTTCATACAGTACTGTTTCATACAGTACTGTTTCATGCAGTACTGTTTCATGCAGTCCTGTGTTTCATGCAGTACTCTGTTTCATGCAGTACTGTGTTTCATGCAGTACTCTGTTTCATGCAGTACTGTGTTTCATGCAGTAGTGTTTCATGCAGTACTGTTTCATGCAGTACTGTGTTTCATGCAGTACTGTGTTTCATGCAGTACTGTGTTTCATGCAGTATGGTGTTTCATGCAGTAGTGTTTCATGCAGTACTATGTTTCATGCAGTACTGTGTTTCATGCAGTACTGTGTTTCATGCAGTACTGTGTTTCATGCAGTACTGTGTTTCATGCAGTACTGTGTTTCATGCAGTACTGTGTTTCATGCAGTACTGTGTTTCATGCAGTAGTGTTTCATGCAGTACTGTGTTTCATACAGTACTGTTTCATACAGTACTGTTTCATACAGTACTGTTTCATGCAGTACTGTTTCATGCAGTCCTGTGTTTCATGCAGTATGGTGTTTCATGCAGTAGTGTTTCATGCAGTACTATGTTTCATGCAGTACTGTGTTTCATGCAGTACTGTGTTTCATGCAGTACTGTGTTTCATGCAGTACTGTGTTTCATGCAGTACTGTGTTTCATGCAGTACTGTGTTTCATGCAGTACTGTGTTTCATGCAGTACTGTGTTTCATGCAGTACTGAGTTTCATGCAGTACTGTGTTTCATGCAGTACTGTGTTTCATGCAGTAGTGTTTCATGCAGTACTGTGTTTCATGCAGTACTGTGTTTCATGCAGTACTGTGTTTCATGCAGTACTGTGTTTCATGCAGTACTGTGTTTCATGCAGTACTGTGTTTCATGCAGTACTGTGTTTCATGCAGTACTGTGTTTCATGCAGTACTGTGTTTCATGCAGTACTGTGTTTCATGCAGTACTGTGTTTCATGCAGTACTGTGTTTCATGCAGTACTATGTTTCATGCAGTACTGTGTTTCATGCAGTACTGAGTTTCATGCAGTACTGTGTTTCATGCAGTACTGTGTTTCATGCAGTAGTGTTTCATGCAGTACTGTGTTTCATGCAGTAGTGTTTCATGCAGTACTATGTTTCATGCAGTACTGTGTTTCATGCAGTACTGTGTTTCATGCAGTACTGTGTTTCATGCAGTACTGTGTTTCATGCAGTACTGTGTTTCATGCAGTACTGTGTTTCATGCAGTACTGTGTTTCATGCAGTACTGTGTTTCATGCAGTACTGTGTTTCATGCAGTACTGTGTTTCATGCAGTACTATCTTTCATGCTTTCATGCAGTACTGTGTTTCATGCAGTACTATGTTTCATGCAGTACTATGTTTCATGCAGTACTGTGTTTCATGCAGTACTGTGTTTCATGCAGTACTGTGTTTCATGCAGTACTGTGTTTCATGCAGTACTATGTTTCATGCAGTACTATGTTTCATGCAGTACTGTGTTTCATGCAGTACTGTGTTTCATGCAGTACTATGTTTCATGCAGTACTGTGTTTCATGCAGTACTGTGTTTCATGCAGTACTGTGTTTCATGCAGTACTATGTTTCATGCAGTACTGTGTTTCATGCAGTACTGTGTTTCATGCAGTACTGTGTTTCATGCAGTACTATGTTTCATGCAGTACTGTGTTTCATGCAGTACTGTGTTTCATGCAGTACTGTGTTTCATGCAGTACTATGTTTCATGCAGTACTGTGTTTCATGCAGTACTGTGTTTCATGCAATACTGTGTTTCATGCAGTACTGTGTTTCATGCAGTACTGTGTTTCATGCAGTACTATGTTTCATGCAGTACTGTGTTTCATGCAGTACTATGTTTCATGCAGTACTGTGTTTCATGCAGTACTGTGTTTCATGCAGTACTATGTTTCATGCAGTACTGTGTTTCATGCAGTACTATGTTTCATGCAGTACTGTGTTTCATGCAGTACTGTGTTTCATGCAGTACTTTGTTTCATGCAGTACTATGTTTCAAGCGGTACTGTGTTTCATGCAGTACTGTGTTTCATGCAGTACTGTGTTTCATGCAGTACTGTGTTTTATGCAGTACTGTGTTTCATGCAGTACTGTGTTTCATGCAGTACTGTGTTTCATGCAGTACTGTGTTTCATGCAGTACTATGTTTCATGCAGTACTGTGTTTCATGCAGTACTGTGTTTCATGCAGTACTGTGTTTGATGCAGTACTGTGTTTCATGCAGTACTGTGTTTCATGCAGTACTATGTTTCATGCAGTACTGTGTTTCATGCAGTACTATGTTTCATGCAGTACTGTGTTTCATGCAGTACTATGTTTCATGCAGTACTATGTTTCATGCAGTACTGTGTTTCATGCAGTACTGTGTTTCATGCAGTACTGTGTTTCATGCAGTACTGTGTTTCATGCAGTACTATGTTTCATGCAGTACTATGTTTCATGCAGTACTGTGTTTCATGCAGTACTATGTTTCATGCAGTACTGTGTTTCATGCAGTACTGTGTTTCATGCAGTACTGTGTTTCATGCAGTACTATGTTTCATGCAGTACTGTGTTTCATGCAGTACTGTGTTTCATGCAGTACTGTGTTTCATGCAGTACTATGTTTCATGCAGTACTGTGTTTCATGCAGTACTGTGTTTCATGCAGTACTGTGTTTCATGCAGTACTATGTTTCATGCAGTACTGTGTTTCATGCAGTACTGTGTTTCATGCAGTACTGTGTTTCATGCAGTACTGTGTTTCATGCAGTACTGTTTTTCATGCAGTACTGTGTTTCATGCAGTAGTGTTTCATGCAGTACTGTGTTTCATGCAGTACTGTGTTTCATGCAGTACTGTGTTTCATGCAGTACTGTGTTTCATGCAGTACTGTGTTTCATGCAGTACTATGTTTCATGCAGTACTGTGTTTCATGCAGTACTGTGTTTCATGCAGTACTGTGTTTCATGCAGTACTGTGTTTCATGCAGTACTGTGTTTCATGCAGTACTATGTTTCATGCAGTACTGTGTTTCATGCAGTACTATCTTTCATGCAGTACTGTGTTTCATGCAGTACTATGTTTCATGCAGTACTATGTTTCATGCAGTACTGTGTTTCATGCAGTACTGTGTTTCATGCAGTACTGTGTTTCATGCAGTACTGTGTTTCATGCAGTACTATGTTTCATGCAGTACTATGTTTCATGCAGTACTGTGTTTCATGCAGTACTGTGTTTCATGCAGTACTATGTTTCATGCAGTACTGTGTTTCATGCAGTACTGTGTTTCATGCAGTACTGTGTTTCATGCAGTACTATGTTTCATGCAGTACTGTGTTTCATGCAGTACTGTGTTTCATGCAGTACTGTGTTTCATGCAGTACTATGTTTCATGCAGTACTGTGTTTCATGCAGTACTGTGTTTCATGCAGTACTGTGTTTCATGCAGTACTATGTTTCATGCAGTACTGTGTTTCATGCAGTACTGTGTTTCATGCAATACTGTGTTTCATGCAGTACTGTGTTTCATGCAGTACTGTGTTTCATGCAGTACTATGTTTCATGCAGTACTGTGTTTCATGCAGTACTATGTTTCATGCAGTACTGTGTTTTATGCAGTACTGTGTTTCATGCAGTACTATGTTTCATGCAGTACTGTGTTTCATGCAGTACTATGTTTCATGCAGTACTGTGTTTCATGCAGTACTGTGTTTCATGCAGTACTTTGTTTCATGCAGTACTATGTTTCATGCGGTACTGTGTTTCATGCAGTACTGTGTTTCATGCAGTACTGTGTTTCATGCAGTACTGTGTTTTATGCAGTACTGTGTTTCATGCAGTACTGTGTTTCATGCAGTACTGTGTTTCATGCAGTACTGTGTTTCATGCAGTACTATGTTTCATGCAGTACTGTGTTTCATGCAGTACTATGTTTCATGCAGTAATGTGTTTCATGCAGTACTATGTTTCATGCAGTACTGTGTTTCATGCAGTACTATGTTTCATGCAGTACTGTGTTTCATGCAGTACTGTGTTTCATGCAGTACTATGTTTCATGCAGTACTGTGTTTCATGCAGTACTGTGTTTCATGCAGTACTGTGTTTCATGCAGTACTGTGTTTCATGCAGTACTATGTTTCATGCAGTACTATGTTTCATGCAGTACTGTGTTTCATGCAGTACTATGTTTCATGCAGTACTGTGTTTCATGCAGTACTGTGTTTCATGCAGTACTGTGTTTCATGCAGTACTATGTTTCATGCAGTACTGTGTTTCATGCAGTACTGTGTTTCATGCAGTACTGTGTTTCATGCAGTACTATGTTTCATGCAGTACTGTGTTTCATGCAGTACTGTGTTTCATGCAGTACTGTGTTTCATGCAGTACTATGTTTCATGCAGTACTGTGTTTCATGCAGCACTGTGTTTCATGCAGTACTGTGTTTCATGCAGTACTGTGTTTCATGCAGTACTGTGTTTCATGCAGTACTATGTTTCATGCAGTACTGTGTTTCATGCAGTACTATGTTTCATGCAGTACTGTGTTTCATGCAGTACTGTGTTTCATGCAGTACTATGTTTCATGCAGTACTGTGTTTCATGCAGTACTATGTTTCATGCAGTACTGTGTTTCATGCAGTACTGTGCTTCATGCAGTACTGTGTTTCATGCAGTACTATGTTTCATGCAGTACTGTGTTTCATGCAGTACTGTGTTTCATGCAGTACTGTGTTTCATGCAGTACTGTGTTTCATGCAGTACTGTGTTTCATGCAGTACTGTGTTTCATGCAGTACTGTGTTTCATGCAGTACTGTGTTTCATGCAGTACTGTGTTTCATGCAGTACTGTGTTTCATGCAGTACTGTGTTTCATGCAGTACAGTACTGTGTTTCATGCAGTACTGTGTTTCATGCAGTACAGTACTGTGTTTCATGCAGTACTGTGTTTCATGCAGTACTGTGTTTCATGCAGTACTATGTTTCATGCAGTACTGTGTTTCATGCAGTACTGTGTTTCATGCAGTACTGTGTTTCATGCAGTACTATGTTTCATGCAGTACTATGTTTCATGCAGTACTGTGTTTCATGCAGTACTGTGTTTCATGCAGTACTGTGTTTCATGCAGTACTGTGTTTCATGCAGTACTGTGTTTCATGCAGTACTATGTTTCATGCAGTACTGTGTTTCATGCAGTACTGTGTTTCATGCAGTACTGTGTTTCATGCAGTACTATGTTTCATGCAGTACTATGTTTCATGCAGTACTGTGTTTCATGCAGTACTGTGTTTCATGCAGTACTGTGTTTCATGCAGTACTATGTTTCATGCAGTACTGTGTTTCATGCAGTACTGTGTTTCATGCAGTACTGTGTTTCATGCAGTACTGTGTTTCATGCAGTACTGTGTTTCATGCAGTACTTTGTCTCGTGCGATTAGCATTAAATCTTCAATGTCAGTAACTTGAGAATGCAGTGCAAGAGCGGATTTAAACTTAAAATTGGTGTCCGATGTAACTAAAGAATGCCTCTTCTGATTGGCTTGAATCTTCCAGAGTTGTAAGGTTCAACTTAGTCTGGGTCTGTGTAGGTACTAATTTCTCAGAAAGTCTCTCGGAATAAGATCTATCACATTTTCGAAGCTCTTGGCAAACATTTCAAAATCTCGTAGATAATAAATAACCTTATGAGACTAGACTAGATTTGTTGAAGAAATGGAAATAATACTTCTGTGTGATAACTTGTGAACTCTGCTTCCGACTGTCTTTAAATATTCAACGTTGATATTTGACTTTATTAAAAGGTTACGTGCACTCTGTGCTGTCCCTGTCATGTGCGCTGCAGCTACGCTTATGTGATGGATATCTTGGGTCTTTTGCATACACGAGGGCTGGTCTAATAGGATAAGGAAATTCTTTTGTGGCTGGGGTTAGGGGATACAGGAATACATCTGTCGAATTGCGCGGCTATTTAAATTTATTTATTCATTATTATATTCATGGAGGAGAAGCGGTAAACTCGTAGTGATCATACAGTGCCTGGAAGATTGAACGTAATCAAATTCAGGAGGAAGCGTCCAATTTCCTGCTGAATCAGGTAGTTCTCAGTAGGTTCTTTCCTGGCCCAGGATGTGTCTCTCCGTCGCCTTACACAACTTCTGGGTCAGGTAGTTCCTCCTACAGCTTTCCTGGCCCAGGATGTCTCTTAGTGGCTTCACATAACTTCATGGATCCAAATATGTACTGCCGACAACAGTGATAAGACAGATTACAGAACAAACTTGTTTTGCAACCTGACTCCACTCCTTCCTTGTCAAGGTCATTCACTTCTTGCATACCCTGAGGCTGAAGAAGTACTTCCTGACGTCCTTGCATCTGTGCCTATATGTCCTGTTCTCTTTTTTTTTCTAACAGAACTATCGAGTTCTCTGT